>NC_084795.1:108602248-108917804 GCF_963169125.1 Humulus lupulus
CCTATCAAATCTCACATTTTGATCTTGTTGTAGTGTACTATGAGTGAGAAAAATGTGTTTGTGTATATGCCTTTTGAGATTTGGGTCTTCTCGAAAATGGTCTATTAGAAAGTTAGCACATGGCTGATCGGTCATTACCCTCTTGTTGAACATTTGGAGATGCCCCTAAACCGATGGGACACCATGCAACTGCTCGGACTAGCCTAGCCCCTCGGATGCATACCTCCAGTCGCTCGGACTAACCCAGCCGACCGGACACCACGGCATCTGCCCGGTCACCACGTGCATCCGCTTGAACACGCCATGCCCTCGGACACTACGCGCATCTGCTCGGACGCATCAGGCGCTTGGATGCAAGGACTGTTGCTCGGACTATCCCAGCCGCTCGGGTGCACACACATCCACCCAGATGGCACGCCTCCGCTCGGACACCGTGCCCATCCGCTTAGGCATCATACGGAGCACTCGGAGGACACGCCACACCATCCGCTCGGCTTCACGTGGACCACTCAGAGGCACGCCCATCCGCTCGGCTTCATGCGGCCCACTCAGAGGCACGCCCATCTGCTCGGGCACACACCCATCCGATCGATCATGCGCATGCATTGCTCGGACACATGAACGCCCCCAAGCATTTGGGCTTGCAAAAAATGCCCCATGCATTTTAGGCATCAAAATTTCTTTTTCCCTCATACACTTTTCTTTTGGGGAGTAGAATATATTTTTACTACCCAGAAAAATATTTTCCGAGTAGTTTATAAATATTTTTCCTTTGCACTGATTAATTTGTGTTTGTTTGGTTACTCACCTCTCCATACTTTCTTTTTTGTAGATGAATTGCTTCGACTACAGGGGAGGTGACAACCATACAAACTCTGACACTTCAATTCCCCAATCAAGCGATACTCCTCAAAGTAGCGACTCTTCATCCAAATCCCCTAGCAGTCGCACCCCCGAAGATCGCCTTCGTCACCTTAAAAAGATCCTTCCCCGGCCAGCCTTATATTTCCTTCACAAAGAACAGTTTCTCAACCAACAGGCTAAACATCCAGAAATGAGGGTGAAGAAATCCAATCGACTTCCTCAAGACCAAGACCCTCAAGTGGCTCGTAGAGCGGCACAGAAGGTAGTGGAACATAGTGAAGTCCAAACTGCAGCTTCTTCAAGACCGCCTCGCCAGATACAAAAAACTAGCAAACCCCGGAGAAAAATCATCGAGAAATTTACAACCGAGATTCAACAGTCAGCTGTTCAAAAACCAAGAAAAGACGAAGACGAAACACCTTCTTGGTTCACAGCCAAACCTTCCAAACTTAACTCCAGCATGTTCGATAAACACATTCAAGCTTCGGGCCTGAAAGGGGTTAACGTGATATGCCCGTGACCTCATCAGAGAGCCAACAAGCCTGGTGGACCTTACTGTGCCTGGTCTAGATACCATGTATTTGCAGAAGCTACTATTCTGCTGCACCCTTTCTTCCGGTCAGTAGCGGATTACTTCAACGTCTCCCCTTTCCAGATAGCTCCCAATGGGATTCAAGCATTATCTGCTTTATACATTCTATACTTCTTGCAAGGTTGGGATCCACCCACTCCTCATGAAGTGCACTACCTCTTCGACTTTAGGACCAACCCGAGCCACAAGAATACATGGTTTTTCCAGCTATTCCACAGGCATAAAGGGATCAAATACCTCCATTGTATTGCTCATAAATCAAATCCCTGAAAATAATATATATAGTATTTTCTGACTTCAGATATTAAGGCCAATAACTTGGCCTTCACACATGCGGGTCCGTTTCACCAACCTCTCCCTACCAAGGAAATGTGTTCCCGAGCAGAAGAACTGGCTAACATGTCTACCGAGGAGAAAAATGTAAAAGAGTTGGTCAATGTGGACAATCTTCAGATGGTGGGGTTGTTACCAAGCAATCAAAACATCATAGGAGATAGCACTACTGAAGAAGCGAACGCAACTGACCAGTCAAACGCTGACACTGAAGTAGTGACCGATCAGTTTTCTCCTGAACCATCTCCCTACTCTCGAAGACCAGGCGACCTTATTATCAGGGAAACCCTTCCGGAGGACCAGCGTAGACGTGTCATCCCTATACAGCCGGGGAAAGGAAAGACCATTGAGCTCCATAGAGATTTCAACTCATCATCCGAAGAAGAGGACGACTGTCTTGATCAAATTTTAAACTCAGGTTTAGTAACCATAGTTTGATGTTTTGTTATAAGTAACTTTCTTCGAGAATGGTTGTATGGAATCTATAGAGTTGTCTGGTAGTAGTAAAAAATTTATTTATCTACATATTGTTCAATTTTTACTAACAAATCTCGTGCTTCACTCTTTTGCAGATTTAGATATGTTCAAGCAATTCAACACTACCTCTACCCAAAAGAGGAAACCTGGGGAGGGAAGTAGCTCAAACCCTCCAAGCAAAGTTGCAAGGACAATATCGACTAGTCAGGGGAGACTACCTGACCAGCCCATCACCATCCCGCAGCTGACTCCCTCATCAATTCCTCCTTCTGCTAGTTTGACCCCTACTCGCTCGACTGGCTTAAGTGAGTCCCTTCGCATCGCTGGCAACATTAGGAAGGAACTGCTTGACCAAACCTTACGCAATGCTTCAATAATTCAAACCTTTGAATCTTTGCCTCGGCTTAGTGTTGAAGTCATCCTGCAAAAGGGTCTTGCCCAACTGATGAGTGTAAGTATTTTATTATCATAACACATCCCATTTTGTTATTAATTGTTTCTACTTGTAGTAACTTTCTATTTTCCACTGCCATCGCTTATTACTATCAGTCATGCTCAGCACCGAGTAGTAGACTATAAGGAGTTGATCAAGGTCTTAAATGATCAGCTGGTGGAAGCCCAAGCCAAGATAGAAACTTTAACTTCATCCGAACGGGATTTTCAGTCCAAGGTTGAGCTGGCGGAGAAGACCATTGTCGAGCGGGATGTATCTCTAAGGGAGCTGGCCGATGAAAACAAGAAACAAATTCAAATCAACAAAACGTTGACTGACCAGATGGAGAAAGTGACTCGCGAGAACGAGGAGCTGAAACGAGAAAACGAAGCCGATCTTGCTCGCTATGAAGAGATTTGTTTCAACTACTTCTACCAGGTATGGAAGTTGAACAAGCCCCTCAACCTCGACTTTCTCATAGAGGAGGCCAAGGCAGAAGAACTTGCCAAGTGTGAGGCAAAGGCCGCTGAGGAGGCAGCCAATCCTGCTGGTGTTACGCCCTTTTCTCCTACGTTATCATTCCGACCAGAGGAAGTCACCGATGCCGAGGATGGTGTCGATCAACCTGTTAACAGTTTACTAGACCAGTGACCATACTTCTAGCCGACCAGGGAGTCACTTAACTGACCAGGAAGCCTTTAGCCGACCAGAGAGCCCCTCATCCAACTAGTAGACACTTATCTTACTATCTTGTTATTATACTTTGCTCGTATGGCCGAGCTGTTGGCATGAACATTTTACTTTTTAAACTGTCATTTAAAAGTTTTATTCTGATAGATGTCTTACATTTTCATATGAGTACTTAGTTTTCTAACTTAGAAATTATAAATATTTCATAAGTCACTACTAAGTATGCTTTCTCACATTCTTATTGCTCTAAAATTTTATGAGCACAGTGTTTTGTTTACACATGAATAGTTGTTCTTAACTTGAAATTTTGAAAAAATTCCAAGTTACTTAAGCTTTGTAAAACAAGTTAGCTTAACGACCTTTTTTTACTTCAAAATTTTACAAGTCAGCCTAAAAACAAATATCTTTGCACGTGTTCTTATTGATTGTGTTGAATTATATACCAGTATACCCTATGTGCCCCCCAAGTGATTGAGGGTTGAAAAATCCTTGATCACTTGCCACTTGATCGAATTTGTTCGAGCAGTTATTACTCGTGAAACACATCGAATATAAAGAGGATATTTCAGCAGTTAAACACTGCTAAAACATTTGACCATTTAAATGCTGGCAATTTATCTGATGGATACCGACCAGTTGAACATTGCCCAGTCTTTTCCTCTCAAAAAACTTTTTTTTTTAAATGCACTAACAGTTGAACACTGCCAAAGTAAAAATAATCAAAACATATGCAAAATTTGTAGCAAGATTCAACCGCGCTGCGCGTGACCTCTTTTATTACTCGTAGAAAATAAGGACAAAGCATGTCTAATTACGAGTTTCAAACAAAATAAAATTGTTCAAAAATAAAATGACTGGTTAGCTAATAGCCAGTTCACAAACAAACTTAAATAACAAGTTAAACACTAGAAACTAAGCTACTACTCTGTAAGAAGTATTTATTGATAATATTTCCTCAAGTGCTCGCCATTCCAATAGTTCCTGATCAGCTCTCCATTTAATCGAGAAAGTTTGTAAGTGCCGGGCGGCAGGACTTGCTCAATCTGATACGGTCCCTCCCAATTCGGTCCTAGCACTCCAGCCGCTGGGTCTTTGATGAACACCTTTCTGAGGACCAAATCTCCGACCTGGAACTTTCAATCTCTAACTTTGGAATTAAAATAGCGGGCCACTTTTTGCTGATGGGCAACAACTCTCAAGCTTTCTTTTTCTCGTTTTTCTTCAACAAAATCCAAAGATTCAGCTAACAACTGGTGATTCTCCTCCTGGTCATACGTGGTTCTCCGATGAGATGGTGGGTCAACTTTGACAGGCAACATGGCTTCATATCCATAGGCCAAGGAAAAATGAGTATGACCAGTTGTTATCCGAGCAGTAGTCCTGTATGACCAAAGGACCTCTGGCAATTCTTCCGCTCAAGCACCCTTAGCTTGTTCTAGACGCTTTTTTAG
The DNA here is from genome assembly GCF_963169125.1 of Humulus lupulus. Taxonomy (NCBI): domain Eukaryota; kingdom Viridiplantae; phylum Streptophyta; class Magnoliopsida; order Rosales; family Cannabaceae; genus Humulus; species Humulus lupulus. The sequence continues at coordinate 108,607,089 of NC_084795.1, forward strand.
AGTATCCTTCAAAGTCTTATTTACGGCTTCAACATGCCCATTGGCTTGCGGATGAGCTACCGAGGAGAAACTTTTCGTAATGCCATGTCTAGTGCAGAAATCAGTAAACAAGTCACTATCGAATTGAGTGCCGTTGTTAGAGACTATCTTCTTGGGCAGACCATAGCGACATATTATATTCTTAACCACAAAATCTAATACTTTCTATGAGGTGATCGTTGCTAGTGGTTCAGCTTCGGTCCACTTGGTGAAATAATCCACAGCAACTATTGCGAACTGCACTCCTCCTTTTCCTTTGGGTAGTCTCCCAATCAAATCAATTCCCCATACTGCAAAAGGCCATGGACTCTGCATCTGCTACAAGACATTCGGAGGTGCCCTGGGTACTTTAGAAAATCTCTAGCATTTATCACACTTCTTCACATACTCCATGGAATCCTCATTCATTGTAGGCCAGAAAAATCCTTGTCGCAAAATCTTTTTGGAGAGACTTTGCCCCCCAGCATGATCTCCGCAGAACCCCTAGTGCACTTCGGTCAGTAAGTTTTTAGACTGGTCGGGTGTTATGTATCTAAGCAGTGGCATAGAGTACCCTCTTCTATATAATACTCCATCCATCATAACATACCTAGCAGCTTGCCTCATAATCTTCTTGTCTTCGTTACGACTATCTGGAAGGACACCTTGCTCAAGGTAAGTAATGATGGGTGTCATCCAAGTGTCAGCTAATGTGATGGGCATGGCTTCTCGTTCGTTAATACTTGGTTCTGCCAAGTATTCCACTGGTACTATATTCAAAGTTTCAGCATCTTTTGCACTAGCCAATTTTGCTAAAGCGTCTGCATTGGAGTTCTGCTCCCGTGGTACCAACTTAATAGTATACTCCTCGAATTGTGCTAGCACGTCCTTGGTTTTATTCACGTACGCCATCATGCGCAAACCTCTTGCTTGATATTCCCCTAAGACTTGGTAGACCACCAACTGGGAATCGATGTTCACTTCAACCGACCGAGCACGAATATCTCTAGCCAGGCGCAATCCTGCTAGGAGGGCTTTATATTCCGCCTCATTATTAGAAGCGTTAAATCTGAACCTCAATGCGCAATGAATTCAGTGCTTCTCTGGTGTGATCAATATAATTCCCACTCCCGAATGATGTTTGTTTGACGACCCATCAACAAAAAGTTGCCAAGTAGGAAAATCCTCTCTCTGCCCAGTCGCATGCTCTTGCCGGTCGGGAATATCAGGAATCCCAGTGCATTCAGCAATAAAATCCGCCAAAGCTTATCCTTTAATAGCAGACCTTGGTTGATATTTGATTTCAAATTGGCCCAATTCAACCGCCGATTTAAGTAAACGACCAGATGACAATGGCTTCTTTAAGACTTGGCGTAGGGGTTGGTCGGTAAGTACTTTAATGGGATGTGCCTGGAAGTATGGTCACAATTTGCGAGATGCAAGTACCAAGCAATAGGCCAGCTTCTCGATCACGGGATACCTTGACTCCGCTCCTATCAACCGCTTGCTAACATAGTATACCGGATGCTGCACCTTATCTTCTTCTCGCACTAGAGCAGCACTGACAACATGCTCTGCGACTGCTAAGTAAACAAAAAGGTCCTCCCCATCTATTGGCTTTGAAAGAACAGGAGGTTAAGCCAAGTGTTCCTTTATGGCTTGAAAATCTTGCTCACATTCTTCCGTTCATTCAAAATTTTTGCTTCCTCTAGGCAAGTTAAAAAATGGGACACATTTGTCCGTTGATTTGGAAATGAACCTACTTAGAGCAGAAATCCACCCAGTCAAGCTCTGCACATCCTTAATCCTAGCTGGAGATTTCATTTTCGTGAGCGCCTTTATCTTCTTCGGATTCGCTTCTATTCCTCGCGAGTTAACAATAAACCCAAGAAATTTTCCCGAACTTACTCCGAACGAGCATTTGAGGGGGTTCAACTTCATGCTGTACTTTCTCAGTACTGCAAAGTATTCCTCCAAATCTCGTACATGTCCTTCAGCTTCCTTTGACTTTACCAGCATATCGTCAATGTACACCTCCATGTTTTTTCCGATTAAGTCATGGAACATGCCATTCACTAAATGCTGGTAGGTGGCTCCCGTGTTTTTCAAGCCGAATGGCATGACCTTATAACAATACAATCCTATGTCTGTTCGGAAATTGGTATGCTCCTCATCGGGAGGGTGCATACTAATCTGATTATACCCCGAGTAAGTGTCCATAAAAGACAAAGTTTCATGACCAGAGGTCGCATCAACCAACTGGTCTATCCCTGGCAAAGGAAAACAGTCCTTAGGACATGCTTTGTTCAGATCAATAAAGTCCACACAAGTCCTCCACTTTCCATTGGACTTGGGCACTATTACCGGGTTTGAAACTTAGGCGAGTAATAAGCCTCTCTTATGAACCCATTTTCCTTTAGTCACTCCACCTCCTATTTGAGAGCCTTTGCTCGCTCCTTGTCAAGCAATCTTCTCTTCTGCTACACTGCTGGGTAGCTTTCATCCACGTTGAGCACGTGGCTGATCACAGTTGGTGAGATACCCACCATATCCTTGTGAGACCAGGCGAAGACATCTTGATTCCTCCGCAAAAATTCTACCAGCTGTGCTTTTACTTCTAACTTCAACTTTTTTCCAACTTTGACCCCTCTGGTCAGGTCATTCTCATCTATTGAGACCTCCTCTAATTCTTCCATGGGTCCCACCTCACTATCATAATCCCCAAAGTGAGGATCAAAGTCCATTCCCTCGCTTTGGGCAACGCCCTATTTGGTGACTTCATTACCGGATGGGGCTTGTTGCTTATTGAAACCAAGAGTGCTTTCTTGGCCAACATCTTCTAACATTCTTTCCTGGTCGGCTACAACCATAATGCTTTGTTGGTCGACATCCATCTCCTCTACTTCTTCTCTATCTGCACACACAATCATATTATTTTCCTTAGCTCCCTTTCGCGCTTTAGCTACCAAGGCATTGTAACACTCTCCAGCTTCTCTTTGGTCTCCTCGGACACAACCTATTCCTGCACTGGTCGGGAACTTCATAGAAATGTGCCATATAGAGATTTCCGCATGCAAGGCCGTGAGTAGTGGTCGACCAATCACCACATTATAAGCTGACGAACAGTCAACTATCAAAAACTTTGTCATAACTGTCTCGTGCTTTGGAGCATCTCCTGTTGTGACCGGTAACTTGATCGTTCCGGCCGGTGACAACCCTTCTCCAGTAAATCCATAAATGATCTGAGAGCATGGCTTCAAGTCATTAATGGATAGTTTCATCCTTTCAAAAGATAACTTATAAATGATGTTCACAGAGCTCCCCGTATCGACCAGACATCTCTTCACCTTCATGTTTGCTATTTGGACTGTAACGATGAGGGGGTCATTATGAGGATATCTCACATGTCGTGTATCATCTTTAGTAAAAGTGAGAGACTCACTTTCATACCGTGGGTTCTTTGGAGGTTGCTCCTCTACAGTCATGACTTCAGCGTCGATGCTGCGTCCAACTCATGTCGGAGCGTTCAAGCATATCTCGCTCTTGCCTTGTTGCTATCCCCAGCCAGATGTGGACCCCCACATATAGTGTCTAGAGTGAAGTCCACAGACTCGAGTTGCAAGGGTGGAGACCGCTGTCGCTTAAACCCAGGATTGTTGTTACTTCCTTCTCCTTGGGTCTTTTCTGCTCGATACTTTTTTAATTTTCTCGACTGGAGGAGAAACTCTATCTCGTCTTTGAGATGATTGCATTCATTTGTGTCGTGACCATAATCTCCATGGAAACGACAGAACTTATTCAAATCTCTCTTACTCATATCCTTCCTGATGGGTGGGGGTTTCCGGTAGGGAACCTCTTGATGACTCGCCAGATATATCTCTGCTCGGCTGGCCGACAGAGTGGTGTAATTGGTGAACTGAGGTTCATACTTAGTTGGCTTGTCGTTTGTTCCTGACTTAGCCTTCTTTTTCTCATGGAGGTCAGACCCGTTATTTCCATGTTTCTTCCCACCACTTTGTCAATTTCCACCATTCTTAGGAGGATCAGTTGATCCACTCGGATTGTTTAGGCCTTTCTCTCCTTTCTCAATCGTGTCATCCAATTTCATATATTTATCCGCCCGGTCAAGAAATTTTTGTAGTGTTGAAATTGGATTGCGATGAATACTGTCCCATAAAGGACTCTGACAGATTATACTTGAAGATATGGCAACCATCTTCCCCTCATCTCCAACCGCAGTTGCTCGGTTGGCTTCTCTCATGAACCTCTGTATGTAGTTTTTGAGAGATTCATCTTTCCCTTGTTCGATATCGACCAACTGATTGGCATAAACCGAAGGGGTCCAAGCAGCGCTGAACTACCTACAAAATCCTTTCCTGAAACTCTCCCAAGAGGTAATGGAGTTCGGCTTGAATTTCCAATACCACTCTTGGGCAATATCAGACAATGTAGTGGGGAAAACTCTGCAGCGATAGTCATCGCTCACTCCGAGCAGCTCCATTTGGTCTTCAAACTTCCCAACATGTCTTATCAGGTCTGCCTTTTCTGTATAAACTGGCAGTACTGGTGCTTTATACTTTGCTGGCGGCTGGGCTGCTCTGATTCGAGTACAAAATGGGCTACCACTCCTGTGGTCTACCAGATCGACTGCAGAAGGTCTTTTCGACAAACCTTGAACTACAGCCGTTAGCGCATCAAGCTGGGCCTGGATGCCTGGGGCGACCGCTGGGGGCTCAAGGTCTGGACCACCTGGTCGGGCGTTCCTATCCGGTGCACCGTCATCAAGTATTTCTACTTGACTGGTAGGTCGGGTCGGATCTTTCCCTTCAACTGGGATGGTCCTTCTTCTATCGGCAATGACATCTCTTAAATCCTTCTGAGAGGTACGTCTCCCCAATCGATCGAACATTGTGCTCCGAGTTTTTTCAGAAGGCTTACCGCGCGGGACGTGCTCCTTCCCACTGCGCTGCTGGTTAGGATACAGTGGTGGCCTCCCTGTCTACGCTGGGCAGTCTTTTCCTCCTTGCTGGTCATTTTCATATTTTCCCTTTGACTGCTCGGTGTGAGGACTATCAGCTTCATCACGACCATGCCCATTTTGTAAGTGCGAAGCTCCTTTTCTTCGAGGAGTTCTGGTTTGTTCCTGCCTGGGTGGGGTCTTTTTCCTGCCCAATCAGTGACTCCCAAATCTAGAAGTTTCTGATTGGTGGCTCCTAGAGGGGGTTCTAGAGTTCCCCCTTTGAGTTGAGGCAGTGCCAGATCAGACCCCATCATTTTCCCGAACAGGAGGGTTACTTTCGCTTCTGTTCGGTCCTCAAGAATTGGGTCTGTCAGTGGTTTTTCGACCAGCATCTGTAGTCCTTGCTCCTTGGGTAGCTGCTCCTCGTGCTGCAGCTTGGGCATTGGCCTGGGTCAGCTGCGTAGCCGTCTCCAGAGCGAGTGCAGCCTCGCGGTGTCGCCTATCGGCCTCCTCCTGCCGTTGCCTGATCTCTTCACTCCTGGCGTCCATCTCCTGTCTTTGCTGTTCAAACGCAGCTTTCTGTCTGGCCATCTCTTCAACGAATGACTCCTGGCGGGCGTTGAATTGCGCCATCTCCTCTTGGAAGGCCCCCATGGCTTCCTGGAGTTTCTCAACCTCTGGAGTCATCTCCTCGAGAAAAACCTTGGGCTCATTCTCATGATCTTGAGGGCCAGGACCTTCTGATCTAACAGGCTCCTTAGATGAGCCTGGCTTCTTGGAGGCCGCATTGGTGTTCTTGGGCACCATAATAATACGGTAATTGTCTGTTTTTCTCTTCAAGCTCTCAATGAAAGCACCAAAATGTTGACCACGATTTTGGCCAACGACGAGTAGACGTCAAAACTACAATAAACCTTCAAGAGAAAAAACGACACTGATGATTTTTACACTGGTTTAGCCCCAATATGTTGGTAATAGCCTAATCCACTTGGAGTTATGATTTATAGATCTACACTCAAGATCAGATGAACCTGTGTCAACTGAGTTTCTTCAGTGTAAATGAAAAGAATACAATTTTTTCTCAGAATATAAATACTCTTTTAGGAAAATCAGAATTCGAATCCCTCAATGATGCCATGAGCTCTGTATTTATAGGCCCAGGATCGTACAAACTGAAATCCCTCATAATCGGGATATTTCTGTTACTCTCACAATATTTAATTAATAACAAAAGTTAAAATACAACAATATGCGATTTCTTTGGGATAATTTGAGGGATTCTCGCATAGGTATGACTAATTCTTAGCCGAAGCCGTTACTGGAAGTTCGCTGCATAACGATGATCTGTCTATTCGGCCAACTCCACTCCTTGAAGAAAGACTAGTCGGCCAAAATACTCGACTGGTCGGCCAAAACAGCTAACTGGTCGGCCATGCACTCCACTGGTCGGCCAAGCACTCCACTGGTCGGCCAAGACACTCCACTGGTCAGCCAAGACAGGTGACTGGTCAGTTAAAAATCTTTACCGGTCAGACAGAAATTCTGCCAGGTCGGACAGATCACTTCCAAACCAGATAAACAATTTCCATGCCAGTACTATACCAGATTAATCTAAAACCTTTGACCCAGCCATTTCTTGCCACTTGTCACTTTAATTGCCACGTCCTCATTTTCAAATTTTAGGGATAACACATATGATAAGAGAATGTCTCCAAGAATAAACTCCAAGTGCTTGATGGCGAATACGCTGCAATCTCTGCTGAAACCAAGAAATCAAATTTGTGAGTTTATTGAAAATTAAAGGAGAACAGTGTTATGAGAAGCTGAAGTTAGTACGTCTAAATACCTAGTTCTAGACTGTGGGACAATATCAGTGGACATGCACCGCCAATCAAATTTTGGAACGTTGATCTTCGGTCTAGCTATTTTCAACTTGGGGTGTCCTTTAAACATACCAAAAGCTTTGAGTAAAGATGGAAGCATCCTAGTCCAAGGCACAATCAACTCAGTCAACTTATCATGGCTAAAGTTGGAATGATCTGAGTTAAATACAGTGATCATCCAATCAGTTAAATTTATCTTGCAAAGGATCCAATGACAATTTTCCAGGCACCAGTGGAAGTAGATCTCGTTGCAATCACCCCAAGGCTTCTTGTATTTTTAGCATCTCCTTTCGTGAAATTAAGAATGTCATCATCCCATTGGTAACTCCTGCTCTTGTTCTTGAAGTCCTCATGTCTAGCAGGAATATATTGTGCAAATGATGAATCAAGTACGGTGGCTTTCACGGGGTACCTCTTTGGAAACTCAAAAAGACATCTCCGTCTAAGATAATTCCCAGCTTCGAGATGCTGCAAATAAATAGATTATCGTTAAAATGAGATGAATGTGTTGATTGCAAATATAAAAGAGTTACAGTTTCTGCCAACCATTATTTTGCCACCTTCAACTTCAGGAACCAAACAGGGGTGCCATCACAACTTTCCAACTTCCTCGGTCTGATGTGGTCATTCTCACCGAGTACCCATTGGTTAAAAGTTGTCAACATATCTTGATCCAACAACTTTAAAGGATGGATTGTAACTGGTGTAACAACCCAGATTTTCAAGACTCGATAATGCGGAAATATTAACGTTTTCATGTAACAAATTGTCTCAAAAACCCGTATAAAAAAACTTTTTAAAAGTCGTATGGCCATACTTAACATTTAATACAAACATAGTTTATGAAGAGTAAAGTGAGCCTAGTTTATGAAAATAACACGACATTTCCAAGAAACAAAACGACTTCCCAAAAGGTCGGTCCACATGTACATTCACAAGGTAGACTCCAACACTCACTGCTCTACCTTGCCCTTGTTCTTACCTACAACAGGAAACAACTAGGTAAGCGAAAATGCTTAGTAAGTTCAACTTTAAAACAAAAGCATGCAGAGAAGATAGGTGGTCACTGACCAAGTTACTGTCCACATATATCAATAGCTCACAAAAATTAGGGCTCCAGATCCATCCGGACCCTACGCAATTAATTTCAAGAACGCAAAAGCGTCTTGGCAAACTTATTGTTATGCCTGATAACCAATGGCAAACTATTTCATATAAACAGATAAATCCCTACACTCAGAAAATCCCAGAGCAAGCAGATATAATATATCACAATATAATTCAAGACCAACGCTCAACAAATTTCCAACAATTCGGGTGTATCACGCCCTCCAGCATAATTGCTAATCTGTAAGAGAGAACCGAGTCTCGACACTAAGATCTAGCCAATAAATATCCCTATCAAGGGTAACTATCGAGTTACCTAGGGCATCACTACTTATCCAATAGTAAATCCCTCACAAGGGTAACCATCAAGCTACCTAGGGCATCACTACTTATCCAATAGTAAATCCCTCACAAGGGTAACCATCAAGCTACCTAGGGCGTTGCTACTATCCAAGAGTGTAATTGAAGTTACACGGGTTTACAGAGACTTATATGTTAATCAGTGGTGCTAGTGAGAAGTTGCCCCTATGGTGTTCTGCCTCACTTAAACTTGGCAACCCCTAGTATCTCTAGGCACTCTCACTGAATGGCCAATATTCACGTCTACTATATGGGAATAACTTATTAGAGCACTTGCTTGGGTTCTAATCGTTCAATGATTAAGTAAGCATGAGGGCCCCTAGGTCCCATTCATTTTGGCACCCTTAGGTTTAAACCAGCAATCCTCACCTCTTGACCACTCGTCACGATAGTGAACCAGACATAATAAAATCAAACTAGTAGTGTGATGGGGATCAGCCGTCTCGGATATGACGGATATCTATCGTTCATATTTTTTGAATCAGCACCGAATAGACTAACGTCTCTAGGAAAACTTTATACGACAGTGTATATATGTACACGTGTCTCTATACTAACAGACAATACAATAGTCGTTTCATGTTGTAGCCACACAATAGAAGTTGACTTACTTGGAGTCCTTTGATCTCAGCAAGATTTCACCCTCTAATGTATAGTCCAATTATGCTTAGCCAATACTGTAATTATTCAAACAGTATACTCGGATCAATTATGGCCCTTCATAATTCATTATTATTATTTTGGGCAGTTTGGTCATTTTAAAAATCATTTGTAAGGATTAATGATCCTTATTTGGTTTTAAACCCATTCATGAAATTCATACTAAAAAATTTGAGACTAAACCCTAAGTCTCGGGAAGACCTATCCTATGTTCTCGATACTTAGGCTCGGGTATCGCAATAGTATTTTCCCACACTCCGCTAAAAATCTTATTCTTTAAAAATATCGCTATTAACCCGTACTTTCAACAAGACGATTAAATATATAGAAGATTTTAGCCGGTATTATATCCAAAAAATAAATTCCTCAATTATTTTTCAAGAAAATAACATCTTAATTTTCCTTTTATTTTTCTTAAGGTTTTAATCTCTAAAAATCATTTTAAGAAAATCGCCTAATTTTAACTTAATTAGGAGAAACCGTTAATAATTTCTTTTCTTGACTAGTTGATTCTCCTAAGTTAATTAATCAAGTTTCCTTACTAGAAAAATAATTTACTCAATAATTTTATCAAAATATAGGGCTTTTAAACCCTCTTTTAATTTATCAACTTAATAATAAATTAAATCTTTTACTTTTAGAAAGAATACAAATTCTTTAATAAAACTAATTCTCACTAAAACTCAAAGTGGTATTTTAGGTCAAAATTGTTTTAAGACTTACCAAATTTTTATCTTGCAATAAGCACAAATGTACTTTTTATCTTAAGTTCCAAAATCCAATTTTTACACAAGTGTGAAAACCTCATTTTCCCCATTTTTAACTACATACTTTGTTAGGTCATAAGTTGAAATTTACTTACCCAATTGTTACCAAAATTTCCCAATTCAATATTTGGTATGCCATTTAGGTCTTTGTAAAATCTTAGGTCAAAAGGAGCATTTTTTATTGGTGAAAACATTTTCCAAACATTAAGGTAAAAATGACCTTATTTTCAAGTCCTTATTTTTTTTAAACTTTGTCACTTAATAACTCTAAAAACGTTCATTATTTTAATTCCAAATTTACAGTAAAATACTAGGTTATGCCAAAAATATGTCCACCAAATTTTAGAAAAAACTGGGTTCATTTGACCTATACAATGGCTGTCCAAACTTGGTCTCGAATTTAAGAATACAAAAAAAAAAAACAGTTTTTTTACCTAAACTTTGAAATAGCATAACTCACTCATTTCTAAACGTTTTTTAGTGTTTCAAAAGCTCAAATTTATGTTCTCCATCTCAAAAACATCACAGTATAATTTATTTTAAAAATAAATCAGTATACAGTGGATTATTGACCCCTTGGAAGTTACAGCTCAAAACTTGTATTTTTTTTTTAGAGTTTTCAACAAAACCCTTTGGGATTTCGGTCCCTATTTTTAAAAATCAACACACAAAGCATCATAAAAATTATAAAGCAACTACCATAGCCTTATTACATCACCAATAAGAAACTTTAAGCATTAAATATACAAAATAATGCTTAAAAATAAAAAACCATACAATAACAACCATAAAAAGTAAACTTTTTACCTCTTGTTGTTCTTGCTTTAGGTTTTGATGTTTCTACTAGCTTTGAATCCTTCAAAACTCTTTGAAAACCTTAACCAACTCCTCCAACAACATAGATAGTTAGCTATTGAAAGACCTATGGCTAAAAACTTTACAAAAGTCAAGTTTTTTGAAACTTTACCTTAGGGAAACTCTTCCTAGACCAAAGCTTAAGCTTCCAAGCTTTCTTAGTGTTCTTGATGGTTGAAAATAGAGATAAAACTTGAGAGAGAATTTTTTGACAAGATGAGAGTGATTTGAGAGAGAGGGGGTCGATTTTGGGGAGGTTGGCCGAGTGTATACAAAGACTGATGCTATTAACCCTAATTTAAATGGGGATTAAAACTAAAACAATTTGGTCCACCCAATTGATTTCTTTCACATGATCGGCCACTATTTATTTTATTTATGTTTTTATTATTTTTTTATAATGATTAATAAATATTTCCTAAGAAGAAAAATCCAAAAGGACTTTTTATAACCTTTTTCACTCATATATAAAGTTTTTTTTTAAAAAAAAAATAAAACTTAACAGATAATAATTAAATTAAATGTCTCTCAAATTTAATTTAATTAATCACACAATAAAATTTAACCTAAGGTCCATTCATGGAATAAAATTCCCCAATTCAGTAAAATTAAGCATTTTAACACAAAACGCCCTAAAATTTCCATTTCCTCTTCCGTTTATTATTTTTGACCAAACTTTAATTTTTATGAATGTATTTTATGCCCAAAATATATTTGCCATATTTTTTAATTTTATTTTCCAAGCTTTTTACTCGATTAGGGTTTTTGTGTCGGTCCAAGACCGAAAGTCTTATCTTGACTTTTAATCACAAAAATCATAATTTGGCTAGCAATAACTCATGGAAATAAATTCAAAACAAATATAATATTATTGAAAATAATATTCTTAACTCGGGGAAAAATCCCGACCTGAGTCGTTTAAAGGTACCCGAAACGCTGGGCAATACAACTGGGTCCTTGAACTTTGGTTTCTTGGCTGTTGGGGTATAGTCCTCGTACCTTATTGGTCTCTGTCTAGTGCGCTTACCTGTAACGGGAGCAATTAGCATAAAATCTCTTTAAAACATGTAATAACTCATGGATTACTAGTACATAAGACTGTCTGCACTGCTGAGGAGGTATGGCTTCTCCAACAGGAGGCTCATAACATGTGGGGAGAATGTCGTACTCTACATCCTCTGCTTGAGTAGGTGCAAGAGTAGGTGCAGGAGTAGGTATACCACCAAGTGTTGCCAGCTTCTCCAATATGAATTCTTGATTCTTAAGGACGATACCTAGAGTGGTCTTAACCTCGTCCATTGCACCTGATAGTCTGGCCATCTTACCCAAACAACCTCATAAGCCCCAGGAGCAAGAGTAGAAGTAGGTTCTGCACTAGTCTCCGTCGGGGCATCCTCCACAAATATGCCAGCCTCCACAGCTATCTTAGCCATCGCAGCAGCATGTGCCTCTCGATCGTAAGGTCTTCCATCCTCTGGTGCAGGCTGGATCATATCCTGCAACATCGCATACCTAGGAGCATCCCCCTCTGTCCTTTGATATATGGTGCCGAAGAAGTCTCGCTTGTCTAGTCGAGGCCTTATGATAGAAATGGATGACAGCTGTAATGGAAACAAAACAAGCAAATTAGAAACAACATAAGTTGATTGGTATAATTCAAAAGTTTTTGAATTATTTAAATTTTAAAATAACTTACACATATCCTCGCAAGTACATCCTTCACATGCGAATGCTTCGGCTAGCCTGTGCTCTCCCACTGTAGCATCCTAGGGAACTTGAATCCATAGGGTTTGGCATATTCCTTCTACAAATCAAGAATCATCTCATAGGCCCAATATTGCAAGTCTGGTGGATACCCTTTGCAAGTGTACTCTGCCTCCACCTGAACACCCTTAGAAGACTCCACCTCAATGGCGTTCTTCGCCTTCTTACCAGGTATTGTAACACCAATCGCTTTCATATCACTACTGGATTGTTTCACAATTGTATCGAATGAAAGGGGTCCCCATGGATACTTCTCAAAATAATATAAATCCTTAACCATCGATAATGAATCTCGCCAAATATCATTGTCGTTCTCAGCGACCAATTGTATCCCCTCCACAAAGTAAACCAAACCGAGCTTGTACAAATCATTAGGTACATCGCACATACTAAAAGCTCGTTCCAACATATTGAACTTATTGTCTTTCTCAGGTTCCATATTGAAATATGTATCAAGTAGGTGGGAGGACATCGACAAATGGTGGACAGGAGTAGCTCAGGCCAGTCATAATGGCAAACTCGTGGACCCCAAACTTACATAAGTTTGGGCCTATCAAGAAGTGCACCTCATCGCCACGCGGAGACTTCACCTTCCACAAAAGCAGTGTGTGCACCAATGCCCAAGAAAACGAAAAGGCAGGGGCTGTGAAGAATGGTCCAAAAACATATTCATTCACCCTCCCCAACAATCCATGCTCCTCAAACCTTTTCTTCAATTTAGTTAACCTCCTGAAACCCCTATAGGTCATACGATCGACATAATGATCCTCTATGGGGATGTCAAACGGTGGCATAAGTTTGGGTGGCATCTGCAAAATATCCAAAAAAGAGAGATAATTAGTTGAATTTACAAAAAAAAAAAATACTCAATCTGCTGTTTTCATCGAAATGCCATCGAATTACAATCAATTTGGCATAAAAGCAAAAATAAAAAATCAACATATACAAGTATGCATCGAAACAACATCAAAATACAATCGATATACCATCGAAATTGATTTTACAAATAAACAAACAAACTATCGATATGTCATCGAAATGGCATCGAAATACATTTAATAAATAACAATTGACTAAGCCACCCTCGAATCATCATCGAAATAACATCAAAATTTTGTCGATTAATATAAAATAAAATCAACAAACAATATATTGATATGTCATCGAAATAGCATCGAATATCTTTCAAGTAGATAACATATAAAAGCCATCGACATCGCATCGACATAACATAGATTTAACATCGATGCATCACCATTAAATTAATGTGCTCGAACAACCATCGAAATGGCATCGAAATAGCATCGAAAAAGCATCGAAATTAATAGATTTATCAAAAGATATCTAAAACCAAGAGAGCATCTGTAACGACCCAAATTTGCTAATAAGGCTTAGGGCCCTGATTAGCGTGCCAGGAGGGCATAATTGGTTTATATGTATGTTTAATTGGCTAAATGCATGACTATGTGGCATGCATGATTTATATGATTATATGGATATATTATATGCATGTGGGCCTTTATAGCTTATAAGGGCATATTTGTAATTTTGGCCCATTGAGGGCATTAATGTGTTTATATGTGATAAATGGTTGAGACCACATTATCATGTGGATATATTTGCTGTATATGGCTCGAGACGGTCCTAGTGAGCGAATTAGCAAAAGAGTCACATCGGGGTTAAATACTCGGCTCGAGGGAAGCCTAGGGGTATTTTGGGAATTTAGAGGATATTTTGGGATTTATTAGATATTGAATAGGAATTTGGTAATTAATTGGATGACGGTATAAATTGATAAATATTACGAACACTTGAGGTATTAGTGGGAATTGAAAAAAAAGACTATTCTACCCTTAGAAATCATTGGAAGGTTGAATTAACTCAAGGGCGAAAAGATCTTTTTAGGGGTTAAGGAAATATACTCAAAAGTGTAGGAAGTAATCAGAAACTCTAAGAAACCTCTCAAAACTCACCCCTTTCTCTCTCACTCACGTTCTCACTCTCACTCTCCCTAGAGAACCCAAGTGAGCTTGAAGAAATAGAAGGGAACAAGCTGAGAATTTAGCAGAGCTTCAGCTGGAAAATTTTGGAATTTAAGCTCAGGAATTGAAGGTTTGAAGCTGAGGGTTTAAGCTGCCCTTGAGGTAAGAATTTTGGTTTGATTTCTGTTAAGACTTTGGGTGTTATGATCAATTGGTTTAGGTCATTTAGTGGTGAATTGTTGCTAGCTGAATCGGTGGTTACAATAGAGTTTTCTAGGATATATTATGCTTAAGATACTTGACTAAAGGTCCTAGACTCGTTGCTAGGCTTAGTTTGGGTCTGGAAATGTGTTGGGGGTTGAATTAGTAGGAGTTAGCTGGGGAAAAACGTTGAAGAAAGTTAGTTTTTCTCGGTTTAGGGGCTCGGGTCGCAACCTTGCTCTTCAGGCGTCGCGACCCGCATGAGTTTTGAGGCTAGGAGCCTCTGTTTGCTAGGCGCGCGCCGCGACTCTGGGAGGGCAGGTCGCGACCTGTGTCCCTCAGCAGGGGGGATTGTGTCTCTGTTTGAGGGGCGGGCCATGACCCTCAAGGACAAGTTGCAGACCCAATTAGGGAATTAAGGGATAATAAAGTTTAAGGCTCGGGGAGGCTCGAGAATTCAAACCTAAGAGCTCGAGGCGATTTCGACTACCCGATTTAGTATAAATTGAGGTCTCGAAGGCAAGCTATTGTTTCCTAAACATTTATTTGGGTTTTAAATTGATGATCACCCATTGATACTGTGACTAGGTTTATCGCTAAGGCTCAAGACTGAGGATCATGCTCGGGACCATTCTGCATCATCCGCTCGGGATTCAAGGCAAGAAAACTGCACCCACACCCTTCAATGGTTGTGAACGGGGCTGAGATTCTCAATATTTGAATATATGTATTGTATGACTGAATGATTGATATGGTATATGATAATGAATGACCTAAGAGAGTCGGGGCTGATGACTTACGCACAGGACGCGGCTCGGCCACTGTGAGCCAGGGTCAGCTAAATAAATAATGGACTCGGCCTAAGTGAGCTGGAGTCAGTTGAGTAAATAGAGGATTGGCCTAAGGGCGCCGACCCTGTACATTTGTATATTGATTAAAATATGTTTATGATCGTAGATGTTTACTGTTATTAGTTTGATGCCTGTGAATTGTTGAACTTCTGGATGACTATCTTATGATTGATTGATTGCTACTACTGATTATGTATTTGTTGTTATGGTTTTCTTGTTGGGTCTTGGCTCACAGGTGCTATGTGGTGCAGGTAAAGGCAAGGGAAAGCTAGACAAACCATGAGTTGGAGAGCTCTGGGGGCGAGGTGTACATTGTCAGCTACTCGTCCGTCACGACCGAGGGATAGTACAGGGACAGAGTCTTAAATTTTTTGTTTTTCTATTAGAGTGGCTACTGGTACAAAGCTTTTGGGAGTTGTAAATTGTCTCTTAAACCCTGTTTTTGGGATCCCATGTACCGTTAATGAAAATTAACCGTTAATGATCAAAATCTTTTAACCCTAACATGATAGTTAACTTTAGGAACACATTATTGTTCAAACGACTTGATTAGCAAGTCTTGCACTATTTTAAAATACACAGTGTAACGGTCTTGGTTGTCCAGGGCATTAGAGCAACAAAATACCATCGAACTAGAATCGAAATTGCATCGAAATCAACATCGACATATCATCAAAATTTCATTGATTTTATACAAAAAGAAAACTAAAAAACATGCAAGCTTTAAAATGGCATCGATATACATCAATTGCGCATTGATTGACTATCACCTTCATTTAATGGTCCATCGAAATACCATCGATGGAGCATCGATGACACAAAATTTTAATTATTTAAAAATATACACATTCACTGAATGTCATCGAATTACAATCGATTAAGCATCGAAATAGCATCGATGTGGGATCGAATGAACATCAACCCACAAAATTTTTGCAGAACTTAAACCCAATCTTCCAAAACGATGCACATAGAATCAAACCCATTTAAAGTTATATTTTTGCAAAATAGAGATTAAAATCAAACCCATTTCATTGATTTTATACATTATGATTCAAATTAAAAAAAAACATAAAAAACGACTTTACCGTTGCTGGCGATGGAGAAGATGGTGGCGACAGCGGCTGTGACAAGGAGAGAGAGAGAGAGAGAGAGAGAGAGAGATAGAGCCTGAGAGAGTTTCGCCTGAGAGATAGTGAGAATGTGAGGTTTAAGAGGTTGAGAGAAAATTCCACTGAGAGAGAAATGAGAGAGTTCGGCTGGGATGAGAGTGTTTAATGTTAGAAGTGTTTTTGTCCAAAATATTAGAAATGGCATATGTTTGGGAGAGTAAGTTATGTTGGAATTTAAAAAAATAGCTATGTTATAGGGCATATAGTGTAAAATTTCCTTATATATATATATCTATTATATAAAAAGTATGTAGATAAAATAATTTTGACAAAAAACTGTCAACATCGTAGTCTTTCCCATAAATAATATTTTGGTTTAACTTTTATTTTAATATGATTATGTCATTCTTATATATATAATATGGTTTATTTATTTTATATTTATATGGCAATGATACAAATTTAATAAAAATAATTAATAAATTTTATAAATAAAACCAAGCACAGTCACTTTTTCAGACAAAAAATAAGCGCTTTAATGCGTGGACCGTAAGTCCCTACTCCTAATAAGTTGCGGAATTCAGTCCCTTCCAATATGAGTGTCAGACTTGCTTCCTGATCTACCCCTCCTGTGCTAAAACAAAGCAGCTAACTGAGAATCCGCTTTTCCTGGACCCGGCAAAGCACCAACCAGTTTCGACTCTAGAAGTTCGAAGTTAGTGAGACAAAGAGTGGAAGTCAGAGCAAAAGTATACCACATAGAAGGGCTCTCATGAAAATGATATAGTTGTGGAATCCTATCCCAAAGGGAAGTACTAGTTCTCCCACAAAGAGGTCGTGACCAGCAAATAAGTGAGTCGGGGCTTGAGTCTCAGGAAAGGCAATTTGTGCTCAACTGAGTTTTAGAGGGCAGTTCGAAGAGGAAGGCAAGCGGTCTCACCCAGTCATCGGTCAACTGAGGTTCGGTCTACTCTGAAACTCGCTTATTCCTCTCTAACACTTTCTTCTGTCTATTCCTTTCCAACAGTTAGTTACCGGTCCGACTAACAAACTCTGTTTGCTCATGAAAAGTGAAGGTAGTCTACCTGCATCGTTAAAGAAGATATCATGATGCTACCTTTTGCGAATGACGGCAATGATTTTGGCTTTTCAAAAGGGTGACATTGTAGGTTAGATTCCTACTTGTTGAAGGTCTATAGTGATATTATGTTTTAATGACAATTAAGTAGTTACAACAATATACTAAGTTATATCTCATTTCTAAACTATCAACCATCATCCATACCAAATAACTCTTCCAAATATGCAATTACAATTTTCATTATACTTGTTCCTCCTCTTTTACAAATTTTCCCTATCATTGCTTAGCCATCTCAAACTATGACACCAAACTCATCTTCAACTTCAAAAAGTCCAAATTTAGTTCTCCAACCTCATATTCATTTTGATAGAATTCCACTATGCAACATCAATATTAACGTTGCACTGTTATTTTGATGCAAAGGGTAAAACTACCCATATATCTCTATCTCCAATTAATTATTACATTTATATATCCTTTATTAAATATATTAATTTAATTATTCTTTTATAAATTTTTGTTAGTTTTTAACTTCTAAAATATACACTAACATTATAAGAATAAAAATTATACAACACAAAAATTAATATATTTTTTATAATACAATAAGATTAAAAACATAAATTTTAAACACGAAATGAAATCAACAATAATTAAAAAAAAATAACAACAACAAATGAATATAATGTAACAATTTAAGTTAAGTTCGTTAATAATTTTTTATATTTTTGGTATTAATATAAAATTATTATTACTTAATTATATATATTAATGTTAATATATAGGATTATTATTAATTAAATTATTTAGTGATGATTAAAAAGAATAAAAAACGAATATTCTTTTTTGAAGTAAAAGTTGAAGAAATAGTAATTTGATGTGAAAACAGTAAAAAAAAAATGAAGTTAAAAGTAGATTTAAAATCAAGTAGTGATTGGAGATGGCCTAAATAATCCTAACTTTATTATAAAGTAATAATAAAGTATATTATTTTCACATGTCAATTGATAGATGAGATGTCGATGACTTGACAAACATTGTTTGTTTTTACTAAAGCGGTTTTTTTTTTTTGCTTTAAGAGTTTATATTTTTTTAGATCATTTGTTTTATTACATTACATGTTTGGATTTTATATTTTAACAAATTATTTTTTAGATATTATGTTTTATAAAATGATTCAAATAAACTTTTAAACTCGATTTTGATCACGGTTTTATGAACTAAAATTACAAACTAACAACTTATAACAAAAACACAACAATTTTGTCTAACAATTTGTGTTGTTATATTCAATATTTCGTTCGTCAAAATCAGGATTGAGGATATATTTGAACAATTTTATAAAATACAGGGTCAAAATAATAATTTATCAAAATATAAAATCCAAACAAATAATGAGACAAAACACGTTATCCGAAATGTACAAACCCTTGTTTTAATAGTAAATCTAGTAAATCAAATACGTTTTATTTATTTAGTGAGTGGTATAGTTTATTAATAAAGTGTATGAAAGTGATATAAATTAATTAAGAAAATAGTGGTATAAAATATTAAATGGAAATTTAAAGTATGCTCCTACATTTATGGTTTAATAATTTATTCTAATAATGAACTGTATAATATAATTAAGTGTTTTGCTAATAAATCATAAATCTAAATTTTGCGTCAAGATTTATCTCGTAATTTATTAAATATCATTTGTAAGTTAGTTTTACGTGAAAATTACATGGAATACGACCTTTTTTTTTTAACTTCTTCTTAAAAATATGAGTTTAAAATTTTCCAAAAATATATGGAGTTTGCTCATAATAACTAATATAAATTTATAAAAACAGAAGTTAATTATATATAGAGTAAATAGCAGCTAAAATACTCAATATTTTCAAAATATTACACTTTTATATTCTTTATTTTGCGGTAAATATAATCAATGTCGTCAAAATATTGTACTTTTATGCCTAATTTTTTTTTTTTGCGATAAATATATTCAATGATTTTAAAATGTTACACTTTTATACCTATTTTTTTTAGAGGTATTTTTGTATATACGTAAATAGGAAACTTTTATTTCAAAAATACGGTCATTAACTATTTAATTCATTAATATATAAGTTTTAGTTTTTATTTCAAAAACACGGTCTACAGTTGAGACTTTCACTCTCCCTTCTACACAGCTCCACTTCTCCCACTCTCCCTCACACTCCCTTCTACACAACTCCACTTCTCCCATCTACACAATCTAATCTTCTCTTCTCTTCTCTTCCAGCTCCAGTGATAGTTGTTGTCGAAGCTTTAAACCTTCGAAAAGCAACCATCAATCTTTTCTTGTCAAATCCAAATCACCATATCAACCTAAGTCACATTGAAAATTAAAAAACCAACAAAATCTGCATTTAGGTTGAAATCTTATTGATTTTTTACTTCAAAATCAAACCCAACCACTCAAATCTCTACAATTTCCAGGCAAGTTATAAGATTATTCACTTATAATATGATTTTAACCTCTGAATTTTGTACACATTGCTTATGGGTTGCTCTGAATATTGTACATGTTGCTAAATATGTTGTTTGCTAGTTGTTGAATGAGTTATAAATGTTGCTGAAAATCTAGCTTAAGAGTTTCTGTATTTGTTGTATATATTTTTTATTGATTTGGTTGAATCTAAATGAGTTGCTTTAAATCGTTAGGTTGCTGCAATAATATTCATAAAACAAGCAATTGGAAGAAAATGTGAGAACAAGCGATTGCCAAATTCTTGGGATTTAAGGAGGAGTGATCTAAAGGTGGTAAATCTGATTTTATACTTTGCTAATTTCAATTGGTAGCTTAATTTTATTTATTATTACTTTTGTTGCTTTGTTTTTTTGTTGGGTGTTTCAAATGTTGCTCTGAATATTGTACATGTTGCTGAATATATTGTTTGCTAATTGCTGAAGGGGTTATAAAGGTTGTTGAAAAGCTAGCTTAAGAGTTTATGTGTTTGTTGTATATGTTTTTGATTGGTTTAGTTGAATCTAAATGAGTTGCTTTAAATTGTTAGGTTGCTGCAATAATATTCATAAAACAAGTAATTGGAAGAAAGTGTAAAACAAGCAATTGCCAAGTTCTTGGGATTTAAGGAGTGATCTAAAGGAGGTAAATTTGATATTATACTTTGCTAATTTCAATTGGTAGGTTAATTTTCTCTACTATTACTTTTGTTGCTCAGTTTTTTTGTTGGGTGTTTCAAAGATTGCTCTGAATTTTGTACATGTTGCTTATGGGATTCTCTTAATATTGTACATGTTGCTGAATATGTTGTTTCCTAGTTGTTGCATTGTTTATAAATGTTGCTGAAAAGCTTGCTTAAGTGTTTCTCTATTTATTGTATATGTTGTTGATTGATTTGGTTGAATTTAAATGGGTTGTTTTAGATCGTTAGGTTGCTGCAATAATAGGCTGCTTGTGTTACTTATAATGATTTGAAGAGGTTGCTTAAGCGTTTCTTTATTTGCTTAATGGGTTATAAAGGTTGTTGAATAGGTTGCTTCTTATTTGCTTAATGTGTTAAAAATGTTGCTGAAGATGTTGATTAAGAGTTTCTTTATTTGTTGTAAATGTTTTGATGGACCAAAGTGAGAATGTTTTAACTATTCTTATAAATTTTTAATTAATTTTATTTAGTTTTCCATGAAATATTAATTTGTACTCAATTTTGTGTATTTTTCAAGGACTTAAATGTAAGATTTGAAGATAAATGGTGTCAAAATAAGAAAAAAAATTAAAGCAAACTAGTGTTAAATCCATCACTTTGCACCACATCTATCTTCCTGTGTACATATCCTGCCATAACTCAATCATTATTAGCCACTTGGTAGAATGTCCAATCAATTAAAGAAGAAAAAGATGATGTAAATATATCACATAAAGATGAAGGGGTCGACCTGCTATTAATCTTTTACTTTGCTCAGTTTTTTTGTTTTCTATTGAGAAACCGTACATTAGAGAATTAATTAAAGAGGAAACCATATATTTGCAAAAAAATAGTTTATAAAAATGAAAAGAAAAAGAAAAAGACGTAAAAATAGAAAATAATTGGTAAAAAATAGTATATAGGGTAATTCCCTTTTTTTATTATTATTTTGATAAATAATAAAAAAGTTAAGAAAAAATATAAGATTTTAATTATTTTTTAAATTTTAAATTATTTTATCTTTCTTATTCTTTCTCAAAATAATTATTTTAAATAAAATATTAATAAGTATTTTATTAAAATTAATAAAAATAATTAAAAATAATTAAAAACTTATATATTTTCAGCAATTTAAAATATAAGTTTTAAAAAAAAAAGTAAAGAAAAAATATAATTTTTAATTATTTTGATTAATTTTACTAATCTTAATTTTTTTATTATTTTGAAAGTGAAAATAATTTAAAAGTTTAAAAATAACTAAAATCTTATATTTTCCCTTCACTTTCTTATTATTTCTCAAAATAATTTCAAAAAATATGTATAAAAGTGCAATATTTTAAAAACATTAGATATATTTACCACAAAAAAAATTTGGGTATAAAAGTGTAATATTTTGAAGATATTAAATATATTTATTGCGAAAAAAAGATTGGATATAAAAATACAACATTTTGAAAACATTAGTTATTTTAGCCGTCATTTACTCTTATATATAATAATTTTCTCCTATTTTTAATGATTTTTTAAAAGTTCCATACTTAATTTATTAAGTTTAATATTTTTAATTTTATATTATATTAAGAGTAATTTTGTCATTTCAGCTTTACTATTAAGGTTAAATTTGTGATTTCACATGCGCCATGTGTGTTTTCAATACTTTTATATTGAATAATTGTTTTAATTTATTTTTATTCTTCTCCATGTATGTTATTCTTCTTTTCATATTTTATTTTATCCTTTAGTTAAGTAAGAAATTTCTATCACGATTACTTACTGATTCTTTTCAAATTTGATTTTTTTTAGGATAAATACTTATTTGGTATCTTGTGTTTTATACATACTTGGTACCTTATATTTTCAATAATACTAATCTGGTACTGTGTAATTTGAAATCGTACATATTTGGTACCCCAGACTTAAATTTTATCAATATGACCAAACTGTTCTCAATTATATGAGTTTCAAATTTAAATTTAATTAGTTAATTACATATAACTGATGACAGTTTGGTCATATTGATAAAATTTTATTTTTAATTTGAGTCCATGAAATATGTACAATTTCAAATTATATGGTACCAGATGAGTATTATTGAAAACATATGGTACCAAGTTGTTACACTCAGATTTCGAGACCAGAGATTGTGACCTCGAAAGCTGGACTCGTCAAGTGTGAGCTTGAGATATCTAAAATGCATGTTCGTGGTCCAGATGTCGAACCCTCGAAGCCTGACGGCAACCTCGAAGACATGTAACCTTGAAAATCTGTCTAAGCTCGAAAGAACATAGCATCGGGGTATATCCGTTGTCGAGTATCTTCGGATCAAGCTGCCCGAGCTTAAAAAGAGTACAGGCTCATAATGTAACAGCCTCGATGGTATCTACCCGCTCTGAGCTGGTCTTGGAGTAAGGCGGCTAGTTCGTAACTTATCTATAGACCTGGACTGACATGATGCTGATTGCCGACCTCGAAAGATTTAATGGGTCATCTGATGTAACGCGTTCCATGCGTTTAAGGATATTTATTGTTGTAACATCCCAACATTAAAGGGATATTAACAAATCTGTTATTCGCCCTAGTCTTTAGGGGACGTTTCCTTGTATATAGGAGTTACAGTATTTAATGTCATTACTTTAATTAATAAGCAGGAGTATCTTCCCGAAATATGTGGGAATGAACTCTGAACACTTTCTATAAATAGAGAGTTCATGAACATTTGTACGGGACAGATCTTTGGATATACTGAGAGAAATTTCGGAGAATTCATCCCTAAAGGATTTCTAGAAAACTCAAAGTCTTAATAAAATAGACTCGTGGACTAGGCAGAGTTAACTGCTGAACCACGTAAAATTCTTGCTGTTCTACCATCTTATTTATCTGCGCCATAGTTCCTATTGTTTAATTGCTCTACATTTTAAGTTGACGAAAAACGGCGTCAACAATTTGGTGCTTTCATTGAGAGCCTTAAGCAGTACAATCCCTGATTAGCTATGGCCACAAATGATCAGAATATTCCTGAAGAAAATTATCCACAACGCCCTGGGAAGAAGCCAATGATGAATCCAAAACCAGAAGAAAGAAGTGAGTCCTCTGATTCTCGAGGACTCCGGAACCTCCGGCTCCCAGGGACGATGAGGACATGTATTATAATCCCGAGCGGTATGTCCCCATTGTGGAACTCAAAAATCAAAAGTTAAGAAAACAGTTGGCTGAGGCCAAAAAGCGGAACGAGGAGCTGGCTAGGTTAGCTGCGGAGGCGCAGGCTGCTCAGCCTCAACCTCCGCCTGAGAACCAAGCCCCACATCCGCGGGACGTTCATGTTCCTCCCCGCAGGCCTCGTGGGCGACCTCGCAAAAACGCTGCCACAAGAAGAACGGAGCAACCTCCGCCACCGGCAGAGCAACCTGCTTTCTCGAGGCCCCGAAGAAGCACCCAGGCTAGAGCTCCGGTTAACTCAACTGCTGAGTTACCAGCTGAAACTGGGAATAACTGAGCCCCTGCAGGGGCTCGAACTCAGAATCCTGGTAACAGGTAGAATGTTACTGAGCTGGCACAGGCGAACTCGGGACCATCTAGACCCTGAAATGGGTGGCAGCCACCATCACCCATACGGTTCCCTCCATCGCCAATAAGATATCCCTCACCGCCTCGGAGGAACACACAAGCGACTCAGGGTGATAGGGAAAGGTGGGTTGGACAGAAACAGGGGAGTGGAGAAACGGCTAGAGAACGGAGAGGCGCCCAGCCTACGAGAAGCCAAATGTCTCGGTCTCGCACTGCAGAGACGAGGCAGCCTGAAAGGAATCCATCTCGAAACAATCATGCGACGAGCCTCGCCAGCGATGACTCAGGGGACACCAGATCAGTCAATATGTATGATCAAGGACGTAGAAATACTGGGAGCCAAAGGAACCACCCTGACCTGCGGGAACACCTGAATTAGAATCAAGGTAGTGGTAATCCCTCGAACCCAAATATGAGAGATCGCCTAAATGGGTGCAAGGATCCCCTGCGAAGGCGCGAGCCTGGAATTGCGATTAATTATAACCAATTTCAGGCGAGACCCCCTATGGACCTGGTTCAGGATAGAATTGACCAACTAGAAAGAGAATTTAGGCTCTTACAGAATGAGCAAGGTCAGAATCAGGACAAAGACTCTGATGAGGAGCTCGAACCATTCGCTCCCCACATTTTCAACACTCCATTTCCTCAAGGGTTTCGGATTCCTCATGTCCCACCTTTTGAAGGGAAATCTGACCCGTATAGTCATTTGAGTACATTTAACACTATAATGAGAGCAAGTAATGTGGGTTACAAGCTCAGATGCATATTATTTCCAGCATCGCTTACAGAACCAGCGAAAAACTGGTTCGAAAAATATAAGAGACATTTAATTACTTCTTGGGATCAGTTGTCGAAAGATTTCAAGAAGCAGTTTAGAGCCATGATCGGGGTAAGACCTGAGGCATCGACCCTGACCAATGTCCGGCAACAACCAAATGAAACATTGAATAGCTACCTTACAAGATTCAATCTGGAAGTCGCCCGAGCTCGGGATGTAGACGACAACGGTCATTTAATGGTCGTCCAAGCTGGGGTAATGCCGGGAAGTCCCCTCTGGGAAGATATGCAGAGGAAGCCTGTGAGGTCCATAACCGAGTTTAATCGACGAGCTCAGAGGTTTGTCAATGTAGAAGAGGCGAGGTCAACGCTGAATATGACCTCTTAGCCCATAACTACAACGATAAACGTAAACTCTGCCTCGACCTCGGCGGACCCGTCAGCCTCGAAATCCCCCTGCTGAAAACCCTTCCAAAAGAAAGAAGAATGAAGGAAGTAACCCCAAGACAGAAGGGGGAAAGAAGAAGAAAGGGGAGAGGTATTTCTCCGTATACAAGGTGTACACCAAGCTCAACGAGTCTCAGGAGAATATTTACCTGGCTAATGAAAACCAGGTCCCTTTCAGGCGTCCAGACCCCATGAGAAATCAAAAGTCCAAGAGAGACTCCAATAAATACTGTCGATTTCACAGAGATACCGGGCACACTACAGATGAATGCAGGCAACTGAAGGACGAGATCGAAGGACTGATCTCGAGAGGATACTTCAGGTAGTATGTCAGAAACTAGAACAATAATCAGGCTTCTACCAGCCAGAGGACAGCTACGCTGCCGCCTGCTCAAAACAACAATTCCCGGGCTAGGGAAGAAGAGATACCCCCTCCGATTGATGGAGAAGATGTGTTAACCATCTCGGGCGGGCCTCACCTCGCAGGATCGGGCAAGAACGCCCAGAAGCGATACGTGAACGAGCTGAAAACTGGGGATAGGTCCCCTTCTGAACCCGAACCCAGAGGTCCAAAGTACCAAAAGGTTGAATCTCAGCCTATAACCTTTACTAAGGATGATGCGTCCCATGTTCAGTTTCCTTACAACGACCCACTGGTTATCACTCTCTAGTTCGCGAACAAGAGGGTTCATCGAGTTCTCATTGATAATGGGAGCTTAGTGAACATTCTCTATAAGGCCACCTTAGAAAAGATGAGACTCACGCTTCGTGACCTAAAAGCTTGTGCAACGACGTTGAACAGTTTTTCAGGAGAAGGGATTGCCTGTATGGGATCCATTGAACTCCCTGTGACCTTGGGAGACTACCCAGTCTCAGCAACCAAGATGATGGAGTTTGTAGTAGTGGACCTGCCATTGGCCTACAACGTGCTGCTCGGGAGACTCGCCCTAGTAGGGCTGGGGGCAGTCTCGTCTATAAGGAATTTGGCCATCAAGTTCTTGACTTCTAGTGGTATCGGTAAGCAGGCGAGTGCACAAGCACTCGTCGTTATTCAAACTAAGGATGGGACAGTCTTGGAGATAGATGAAGAGATCGATCTAAGAGTGGAGGAAAGAGCTGATCTCGAACCATTGGAAGAGCTCGAAGAAATCAGGCCCAAAGAATCAGACCCCCCGAAAACAGTAAAGGTCGGGAAAAACCTCCATGAAGAAACCAAATAGAAATTAATTTTCTTTTTGAAGAAGAACCAGGATGTCTTTGCATGGTCACATTCGAACATGATAGGGATAAGTCCAAATGTAGTGAGCCACGCGTTAAATGTTGACAAAAGCTTCCCGCCGAAGCAGCAAAAGCGAAGACTACTAGATGACGATAGGAAGAAGGCCCTTAAAGAGGAAGTCAACAGGTTAAAAGCAAACCGATTCATCAGGGATGCTTTTTACCCCGATTGGGTAGCCAACTCGGTACTGGTCCTGAAGCCTAATGGAACGTGGCGAACCTGCATTGACTACTCGGACCTCAATAAGGCATGTCCTAAGGACTGCTTCCCTTTACCGCGGATCGATCAACTCGTGGATGCCACGACAGGGCATGGACTCATGTCGTTCATGGGTGCCTATTCTGGATATAACCAGATTGCCATGCATGCCCCCGACCAAGATCATACGAGCTTCCATAACTGACAAAGGGCTGTATTGTTATAACATCAT
Organism: Humulus lupulus; assembly: GCF_963169125.1. Taxonomy (NCBI): domain Eukaryota; kingdom Viridiplantae; phylum Streptophyta; class Magnoliopsida; order Rosales; family Cannabaceae; genus Humulus; species Humulus lupulus. The sequence goes on from NC_084795.1 coordinate 108,634,360, forward strand.
GCCATTCGAGATCAAAAATGCTGGAGCCACTTACCAGCAGCTCGTGAACATGATGTTCTTCGAACAAATAGGGAATAACATGGAAGTTTATGTTGACGATATGTTAGTTAAATCTCAACTTAACACTACTACAAAAACACCTTTATAGGACACATTTTTAGGACACTCACATAAATGTGAGTCCTAAAAAAGTCTCCTGGACCGCGAGTCCTTAAAGAATTTGTTTTAGGACTCGCGGAGCGAGTCCTAAAAACTATGTGTGTTCTAAAAGTTTGAGTTTTTTTTTAAGCAAACACCTCCTGGACTTTTTAGGACTCGCAACGCGAGTCCTAAAAACTTATGTGTATCATAAAATTTTGAATTTTAAAAAACTGGAGTTTTTTAGGACTCGCTGCGAGTCCTAAAAACATTCTTCGCAAGTCCTAAAAACTTATGTGTATCATAAAATTTTGAATTTTGAAAATTTTTGAATTCCCTCCAATTTTTTTTAACAAAAGTTTTATTATTATATATTAAAAAAAAACCAAAAAAATCACACAGCCCACATTTTCACTCTCTCTCCTCGGTTCCCTCTCTCTCTCTCCCAAAGTTCCTTCTCTTTCTCCCTCTCTCCCGAAGTGCCACTGCCGAACGCCGCCGTCCCACCTCCGGCCACCGCCATGCGCCGGTCCAATGGAAGCGTCGTCCCCCGAAACCCCCGACCCCCGGAGATGGTGACCTCACGCGTGGCCTAAGGCCCTCAACGGAGCACTTGAAGTTCGGTCGTTCATGGGTTTCTCCCAAACTTTCCGAGCATATTCCGGTCACCTCAAGCCACCACGAGCTAAACCACCACCACCACCATACTCCTTGCTTCTTGGGCTTTAAAACCCAATAGTTTGTTTTCCGAACCACCACCTTTTAATGGTGGGACCACCACCGTCGCCGGAGCCCCGCCATCGGATTCAAAACCCACAAATTAATTTTTTAAAAATAAAACTTTTAAGGACTCACATTGTTTTTAGGACTTGCAACGCGAGTCCTAAAAAATCCCAGTTTTTTAAGGCTCTCAAATAGAGGACTCGCGCCCCGCGAGTCCTAAAAAGTCTTTTTTGTAGTAGTGTAACAATAACCATGTGGATGACCTCGAAGAATGCTTTGCCGTGGTACGAAGATATAACATGAAACTTAACCCTCAGAAGTGCTCTTTCGGAGTATCTTCAGGAAAATTCCTGGGTTTCATTGTAAATGCTCGAGGAATAGAAGCTAATCCAGACAAAATCCAGGCTCTGATCGATATGCGTTCACCTCGGAAACATAAGGATGTCCAAAGTTTGACTGGCAGGATGGCGACATTAAGCAGGTTTATCTCAAAATCTACAGACCGTTGTCTTCCATTTTTCAACCTTTTGAAGGGAGGCAAGAAATTCGAATGGACGGAGGGGTGCGAGTTGGCCTTTCAGGAGCTCAAGAAGCACCTCGCTAAACCCCCCCTCTTGTCAAAACCCATTACGGGAGAAGTTCTGTACCTGTACCTTGCTACGACCAAGCACGCCATAAGTGCGGTACTTGTGCGGGAAGAAGAAAAAGTGCAAAGGCCCCTGTATTACGTCAGTAAAAGATTACTGGGGGCAGAATCAAGATATCCCTTGATGGAGAAGTTAGGTCTCAGCCTAATACACTCATCTCGAAAGCTCCGGCCCTATTTTCAGGCGCACCCCATCCATGTACTTATTGATCAACCACTAAGACAAGTCTTGTCCAAGCCAGAAACTTCAGGTCGACTACTCAAATGGGTTGTTGAACTCGAACAATTCGAGATCACTTATCATCCAAGGATGACCATTAGGGGACAAGCCTTGGCAGACTTCATAGTGGAGTGTACGGGCGTGGCCAACGATGAAGTTATAACCCCGGCCCACGAGTTGTGGAAACTTTATGTTGACGGGTCCTCTAATGAAAATGGATCGGGAGCAGGAGTAATTTTGATCACCCCTGCAGGAAGCTGATTTCACTCTGCCTTACGATTTGACTTCGACGCGTCGAAGAACGAGGCCGAGTATGAGGCTCTACTGGCAGGACTTCACATAGCCAAGGAGCTCAAAGCCAAAGCAATACATTGCTACAACGACTCCCAGTTGGTGGTTAACCAAATTTTGGGAGAGTACCAGGCTCGCGGTACGAGGATGGCGGCATATCTAAAAAAGGCAAAATCGGCATTGGAGCATTTCGAGTTCTATGCAATAGAACAGGTCCCCTGAGAACAGAACTTGAACGTGGATGCCATAGCCAGGCTTGCTACCTCTACCAAGAATGACGAACTGAATGTCGTGCCAATCGAACACCTCGCGGCACCCAGTATTGACGAGCCAGAACAGGAGGATGTGTGTATGACTCCGATAATTGAATACCTTGAGACCGGTGTTCTCCTAGAAGAACGGGCCAAGGCTCGAAAGTTGATGTACCAAATCCCTAGGTATACCATTGTAGATGGAAAGTTGTATAAAAGAAGATATTCCATGCCGCTACTCCGATGCGTGACCCCACCCGAAGCTAAGAAAATCATGGAAGAAATTCATGAAGGGTTTTGTGGAGACCATACTGGGGGCATAGCCTGTCCAAGAAAATCATACGTCAGGGATACTTCTGGCCTACCATCAAATCAGACTCGTTCGACTACGTCAAGAGGTGTGATAAGTGCCAACGGTTCGCCACAATTCCTCGATCTCCACCATTCGAGCTAACTATGATGACCTCCCCGTGGCCATTTACGGTCTAGGGAATCGACCTCATAGGCTCCCTTCCAACTGGCAAAGGCAGAGTAAAATATGCAGTAGTCGTCGTAGATTACTGCACAAAGTGGACTGAAGCCAAACCTTTGGCAACAATAACCTCGAAGAAAGTCCTTGACTTCGTCGTGAAGAACATCATATGCCGATATGGGATGCCAAGGAAGATTGTGTCCGATAATGGTACCAATTCGACAGCGATCTGTTTACCAACTTTTGTGATAAAAATGGGATAATAAAGAGCTTCTTGTCAGTGGCCCATCCCCAGGCGAATGGCCAGGTCGAAGCTGTAAACAAGACCCTAAAGAGTTCGCTAAAGAAAAAGTTGGAAGAAGCAAAAGGAAGATGGCCCGAAGAATTTCCCCAAGTCTTATGGGCATATAGGACCACGGCCCGTACATCAACAGGACATACCCCATTCTCTCTGGCGTACGGTTGCGAGTCTATGTTTCCAATCGAGGTCGAAATTCCCACAATTTGAGCCCTCGCTTATGATCAAACCTCGAACCACTCTCAGCTCGAAGAAACTCTGGACCTGATCGAAGAAAGAAGGAATGAAGCTCAATTAAAAAATGCTGCATACCAGCAGCGATCTACTCGGTACTTCAACAAAAGAGTTCGAGATAGAAAATTTGGCGTAGGAGATTTGGTGCTAAGGCGTGTATTTTTGGCAACACGGGATCCAGTAGCTGGCGTGCTCGGGCCAAACTGTGAGGACCTTATCAGATAGAATTAGTCATCCGACCCGGCGTGTACAAGTTGGCGAGATTGGATGGAAGTCTGGTACCACGAGCATGGAATGGCGAGCACCTACGACCTTACTCTCAATAGTGTAGGAAGGATGTCGCCTATAACCATGCTTGTTTGTCTGTACTGTTTTCTATTTTTGGATTTATCAAATAAAGTTTGATTTCGTTTAATATGTTGTATTTTTTGCAATCTCTCTTAATTTAATAACCTATGGTCGCATTCATAGGATATTAAGGGGGCATTAGTGGTACTTATACCATCAACTTGAAAAAATAAAAAGCATATATGAAAAAAAAAAACATACAAGTGTTTGGATATAACCAAATGCGCAAACTAAGATAGTTTGGATATAACCAAACTATCATAAACATACAAGTGTTTGGACGTAACCAAGTGCGCGAGATAAGAAAGTTTGAACATAATCAAATTATCAAGAAAAAATATAAGTGTATGGATTACAAACCTAACACGACCTTAATAGGTTTGGAACAAACCAGCTAAAACTTATCGACAGTAAGTTGGAGCATAACCCACTTCGTGTTAAGTCGAGATCGAGGCTGGAGTATCTTGCAAAACAATAGTTTCGATCTCATAACATCGGAGAGCTAACCAAGGATGAGAAAAAGTAACTAAAAAAGTAAGATACAACTAAACCATTTTCATTACACGCCATATAAGTACTTTCGGGTGCATGGTAAAAGTAATATCTGACCTTGACAAATAACGAGATCGGAAGCGGATAATTCGAGCAAACTGTGCATGAATGCACTGAACCTCGAGCTTAAATCCAAACTATGTTTGTATGAATAAACAGGCATATATGACACTTTAATATAAATTGTGCAAAATATTTCAGTCCAGGAAATGTAAAGCATATATATTAAAGTGAAGACAAAAAGTGGTATCTCAAATATCATAAAAAGGCAGCTCCTTTACAAGCTGTAGAATCGTCTTGGCCCCATGGGCATAAATAATAAAAAAAAAAAACATAAAAGGCTATTACAAAAGATTCAGAGGGATGCAGCCCCGAGCCAAGAATTAAGGAGGAGGAGCATTCTCCTTGGCCTTCTCAGCGTCAGCATCCTCCCTGGCTCCCTCCGCCTCATCCCGAGAAGTCTCCTCATCATCAAGCCGAACTTGCCATTTGGCTATGAGCTCTGCTTCAAGAGGGTCTAAGAAGCCGGTGTCGAGGTCGACATTGTTGGCCCAGATTCTGTACATGGCCATGTCGAGTGCCCGGTCCTTCTTCTCCTTAAACTCTTCGAGTAGACGAGTCTTTTCACCCTCCATGATATCGAAAGTGACGACCTTCTCTTCTTCAATCTTGGCAATGGTCTCCTTGACCTGAGCATTTTCCTTCTTAAGCTCCGCGAGTCGGGCATTCAGCTTTTCAAGCTCGGAAGTCTTGGCCTTTAGCTCCTCATCTTCTGCCTCCACTTTTTCCTTTGTTGCCTTGAGCTCATCACTCAGTTTGAGCTAGAGATCCTTTGCCTCCTGAGCAAGGGACATGCTCAAGTGGACCTCGTTGTTCAGCTTATAATTGAGCTGGGCAGAGACAGCAAGAGTCTGGCATACCAAGAAATCAAATTAGAATATGAACTAAGTACAAGTACAATTGACAACAAGATGAGGGAAGTTACTGCAGTAGTGAGCTCGATACTCTTCTCATAAAGTGTATTGCAGTCTCGAGCATTGTTCAAAAACTGCCAATGAGGGGCGACAAAGCCACTAATGCTCTGGCCCACTCGAGACAGAATGTCTGAGCCAAGTGTAGCCCCATGGGGTCCGGTATCATTGTCGATTACATACTCATCGACAAGAGTAGAAACCGACAACATGCATGTTGTGGAGGCTGAGGGTTTTTTCGGAGGTGGGCCGAGTGTTGAGTGAACCATGATTGGAGGGGGTTGGAGCTCAACTGTAGTGGACGCTTCGACCTGAGGAATCGACTCCACAGCCGGGCTCATAGTAGCTGGAGTTGGTGGAGGAGGTGTCTTCTTAGTCCTCTTGAGGACCTTGGCGGGTCGCTCATACTTCCGTGAGGCCCTCAGGTGCTTACTTCTCTTGGCCCCGCCACTCACCAGGATGTTGTCAAGGTCGAAGTCCATCTCGCCTGCACATTTACACCACATTATGAGTTATCATAAAACAAAATAATTTAACATTATGCATACATACAAGGGATAAAAAGACAAGTGGAGAGAAGCCTAACTGGAACTCTCCCCCGAGCTTGTGCTCGGCGACCAAGAAATTCCCCCATCTTCAGAAGAGGCGGGGGGAGTACCTTCCCAATAGGTGGATGTCAACCTCGAAAGGTCCCTATAGTCGTTAGTCCCGTATTGGACGGCTATTCTGTTCCATACCTCGTTCAGGCTATACATGGTGTCGTATTTCCTGAGCCAGCTATCGAACCTATGGACCCTCTCATCTACCCAAGACCATACATAAAAATGGTTCCTATCGTCCTCACATAATATTAATCTATTAGGTTTATGTTTTAGTAGTGAGGGAGACCACAAATCCGAGCTAAGGATGATTGTACCTTGATCATCCGAGCCCGAGCACGAGGCTTCGTCGTTGGCCTCATTCCCCGATTGTGGACTCCTTTGATGTTGAGCCGGAGATGGAGGCCTCACATCTCTCCTTGGGGGGAGGTTGCCAGTCAGCTGAGGCACGAGCTCCCACCAGTCGTACTCCTTGTTGGACTAGTCAGATGTAGACTGATCCTCCCCTAAGAGCCCACATGCCTGGAGCTTTCCTTCATGTAGGAGATAGGAGAGGGATCTCCTACCGTAGGGAAGATGGAGCAGAGTTTCTCTATGCTCCCTCATCTCCGTGGTGGGGGTAGGGCGATGGTAATTGGCTGGCGAGATAAAACACATTTCAACTAAGTACAAGTCTAAAACAAAGTTCGAGCACAAAATAGAGGGAAGTTGAGATACATACGAATCTGTCTGAATGAATAAAATCGAGACGGGGCAAGGCCATCTGTCCAGAAGAAGACCTTCTTGAAATTAGGAGGGTGGTTGGGAAGATCTTCAAACATCTTCTTCTCCTTGGGATAGCTCGAGAGATAGTAGAAGCCATCTCCTCCCCGAGCTCGAGAGGGATTTCTTTTCAGGCAAAAGATATATAAGATCTCTTCAGGCGAAGGTCCTTTCCACTTCAGCTCGTGGTACTGTAACGCCCTACTTCCTTAGAGCTGTTACTAAGTGAGTTTAAAATGTGCTTTTAACTCGCTAATCGAGGTTTTAAGATAAACGTGTAATGAAATCACAAACAGAGACATAAACCTTGAAAATAATTCCATTTACTGAAATTCAAAAGACAATTAACATTTGGGATCCCAAAATACCGTTTACAAATATTTACAACTCAAAATATACTAAAGGTCAACTAAACGACAAAATAAGGTTCTTTACAAACAACTTCCAAAAAAATACCCCTGGCCATGGAAGCCAGGAAGTCCAGACATATACGCGTCACGTCACACTCTCCATACTCATGGTCGGTTCACCTTCTCCTTGCCCTTACCTGCACCAGAGAGCACCTGTGAGCCGAAGCCCAGCAAGAAAACTCCACATAAACAGATAGCATACACATATGAACCACATAGCATATAACCAATTTGTCATCAAGCTATACACATACGGCCATGCCGTCTCAGGTGCTTTAACAGGCCCTGAGTTGCGGTCTACACAGTAAGGATATCCCAGGTATCCCCTAGGGTCCTACCTTGGCAACTCGCACTCCACGTGCTAAATGTTGCTCCCGGCCCCTTGTCGTTCTCGGCCTTTACCGTTCCCAGCCCTTTTGCCGTTCCCGGCCTTCGCCGTTCCCGGCCCTAGCTGATCATTCACATATATGCATACACAGCGTAATCTAAACATAACTTAAACATAAACTGCATAATCAATGGGCTACACCCAACACATAGTCATATAGGGCCGTGCCCTGCAACACAACTATGGGGCCTCGCCCTGCTCTATGGGTACAGCAGTTCTCTTACCTGTGTCCCGAGCTTCTTGTGCATCAAAGTCACGAGCACGGTCCTCTAACTTAAGCCTCTCTGAAAACCTAGTCACAACACACATAAAGAACTCTTTGATACTAACCAATCCAAAACCATTTCCCGGGATCAATCCCGTGCTCTCGGGACCGCGGCGCCCAGAATGGCCCTCGACCCCTGCTGCAGCCTAGCGCCGCGGCGCAGAAGAACAGGGCCGCGACGCCCCTTCGCGAGCCTAGAAATCTGGGTTTTCCCTTGCATTTTCCCCGAGCCAAAACACCCCCAAATCATTCCCAAAGCATGCCTAAGCCTCAAATTCAGTTTAAAACCTCAAATAAACCATCTAACAACTCATAAACACCAACAACAAACCTAAATACACAATCAAATTCAAGAATCACTTAGTGGTTCAAAATTCTCAAAACTTAAACCAGCCTTCAGAAATTCTAAACCAAACCAGAAATAAATTTCAATCAAGCATAGAATTCTTACCTCAAATGGTGATTCGTCCTTGAGCTGCTCCCCAACCAAATTCCAAGCTTATTTCAACTCATCCAACTGAACCTAACCATAATTCACCCCAAGATTCCACCAAACCAAAACACACCATTTTAACTATCAATTCTTGACATTCTTAATTGAATTTTACAATATAATTACTCATAATTCTCTTACCTCAGTGAGTAAAGTAGTCCACTAAATTTCTGGCCTCAACTCCCTTCTTGACTCCACAAAATTCAGAATCCCCTTTCCTTCCTTTCTTGATTTCTCTCTAACTTTCAGCAAAAAAACAATGTTTTGTCTGAGTGTAAAACGTGAATAGCTTCCCTTATCAGCTGTGGTTATCTAAATCCAAGCCAAAAGACCCCTTTGATCCTCCCTTTAACCCATACCCTATCTAATCCTCAAGGGAAAATTAGACTTTTCTTATCCTCTTACAAAAATACCATTTTATCACTTAGGGTAGCTATCCTCACTGGTTACCAATGGTTACTCAAACCACTAAAATATCATTAACCATTACTTACAAATTCCCAATCTCAAGTTATAATATTCCCAAAATACCCCTAGGCTCCTCCCGAACCGGGTATTCAATCCCGTTGTGACTTTAAGCGAAATGGATCTCTAGGACCGTCTCAGAACGTGCATCACAAATATATTACCATTTTATCACATATATTACATTTATGCCCTCAACGAGCTAAAATTACCAATTTTCCCCTAACAATCAAACGGGGCCCACATGCATATCTAATCACCTAAACATGCACTCTAATCACATATTCATTAAATTCACATAAATTAACACAGTATAACAATTATTGCCCTCTGGGCACACTAATCAAGGCTCCAAGCCTTATTAGCAAATTTGGGTCGCTACAGGTACAACGACCTCAGGGCAGACAGAACCCTATAAGAATTGGTGTTAAGCTGGAAGGGAGCCAACCCAACAAAGTCTATGAAGTCCTTGAAAAAAGACTTCAAGGGAAGTATTGCCCCTACCTTCATATGCTCCTGGCTCCAAGCTGCGTATCTCAGCTTGCTGTCAGGATTTCTATCTCCTGGAGCACGGCAACTCCACTCGTGGGAGGTCGGAGCTCGACACCTTAGCGAGCCCAATAGTCCTATGCCGTGAAAGGCCAGAATATCAGCTATCTGACCTAACGACGTAACCGAGCTCCAGTAATGCTCGACCTCGAAGAATTCTCTCGTCGGCTGCGAGGTAGAGGGTTCCCCCATCAGCGAAAATTGAAGATCACCCAGCTTAAAGGCGATTGTCACTTTGAGCTTAGGGTTGAGAGGAATCGGTCTAAGCTCGGTGTCCGGATCCGGATAAAGAGCAACACTTAGTCTTTTCCTCTTCCCTTCTTCGACCTCTTCTATCTGCCGTCGGAAGTGGTCTCGAGTGTCCTCTTGCTCACGCCTCAGTTCGTGCTCCCGAATTAAGCATTTGTTCCAAGTAAAAGGAGATTTCGGGCTCGAAGTTACTAGTGAGTAAGGAATCGCGAGCTTTGACCCCCACCACTTTCCCAAATTTTGCGGCATCTAACAAGAAAGCAAAAGGGTGAGGGCCAAGAGAACAAGAAATAAAGAAACAAATAGTACCTAAGATTGAATGATCGAGGCTACAAGGCAAGCTCGATCCAAAGGATGAGGCCAATCTCAGAGCGTGTATTCCACCGAAAGGAAGGAAGGTGGACATGTTATGAGAAATCCTGAAGTATTAGGGAAAAAAAGGTGGCGGTTATTTAAAAGGTGATATTTTTTGGAATCGTGCATTCCTTAAAAAACCCTTATTTTGTACCCAATATCTTGGTGTGCAAGATATGGTCTCTAAAATTTGAAAACCCAAAAAAGGAACCATATTTGGACCCTTTTTTGCAAAGACTGGGTTGGAACCTAATGTCTATCAGTCGAAGCACCCTAATCCTAGTGCATTAAACTAATGAATGGGTCGAAAATAAATCCTAGTGCCCACGGTGTAACAGAAGCATAAATGTACATAAAAAAAAATGTATATATAACGCAAAGAAGCCATGAACCGAAAACTTACACAGTGTGATCGATGGAAACAGAGAAATGGACGAGTGTACGAGCGGTTGCAAGTGCGATCTCACTGAGTTAAAAAGTCCAACGGTGCTTTGTCTTTTCGGCTTGGAGAACATACAAGAACTGGACAAGAAAGGTTCTGGTTTTTTCTCTCTGAGAGTTTAAACGTGAAGGAAAAATGAAGAAGACGACCGAAAGCTTATTTATAGGCCCATGGGGATGTTAAAAGTTGAACTACTCTGGGCCATTGGCCAGATTCCGTATCAGATCTAACAGCCAGGGACTAGTGAAATGATAGTACCCAAAAGGAGGGCAGGTGGATAGACATGGGCAGAGTTTCAAGGCACTCAAGTACCTTGAGTGAGCAATACCCAACTGACACGTGTCCATACTCAAGTGTGTGAAGGAACAGTTCCCGAAGGAAGTAGTTCAAAAGTTTCATTCTCATAGGATTCGAACTAATACTTTTGAGGGGGCAAAATGTTACACCTAGATTTCGAGACCAGAGATTGTGACCTCAAAAGCTGGACTCGTCAAGTGTGAGCTCGAGATATCTAAAACGCATGTTCGTGGTCCAGATGTCGAACCCTCGAAGCCTGACGGCAACCTCGAAGACATGTAACCTCGAAGTTCTGTCTAAGCTCGAAAGAACATAGCATCGGGGTATATCCGTTGTCGGGTGTCTTCGGATCAAGTAGCCCGAGCTTAAAAAGAGTACAAGCTCATAATGTAACAGCCTCGATGGTATCTACCCGCTCCGAGCTGGTCTTGGAGTAAGGCGGCTAGTTCGTAACTTATCTATAGACCTGGACCGACATGATGCTGATTGCCGACCTCGAAAGATTTAATGGGTCATCTGATGGAACGCGTTCCATGCGTTTAAGGATATTTATTGTTGTAACATCCTAACATTAAAAGTGTTGACTGTGTTTTTAGCCAACGACGTGAGAACGTCAAATACGAAAAACCTTCAAGAGAATTTAAATAACACAGTCAGTTTAAACAAGAAAAGTAAATAACACACAAGATTTTTATAGTGGTTCATCCCCGATTAGTCGGTAATAGCCTAATCCACTTAGAGTTGTGATTATAGATCTGTACTCAAGATCAGATGGACTAAGCCAATTGAGTTTCTTCAGTACAGATTGCAAAAATACAAGAATCCTTTCAAATACCAGCACTTTCTCTCTCTAGAATACTCAGACCCAAATTTTCTCTCTCTAGAAAGAAGAAGCAAAACCCCTCTCTAATCCCATAAGCCCTCTATTTATAGGCTTAGGGTCATACATCTGATATCCCCTAGAATCGGGATATTTTATTATATTTATTACATTTAAATTACAAAAAACATTCAAAATGTAACAAACCCCCCATTTGTGGGAAGAATGAGAGATTCCCGCATATCTTGTTGAAGTTGTTTCTGGGAATCTTGACTTAGTCCTCCTCTAGCTAGTTGATCCACCTCCTACTGACCACTCATGCAAGTGCTGGTCGGACATGTTTTTGTTGGTCGGACAAGTGCATGGTGGTAGGACATGCACTCCTCTCCTCTAACATGCCATATCTCTCCTCTAACATGACACTCTCCTCTAGCATGCCATATCTCTCCTCTAACATGGCACTCTTTTATTTGGGCAACCATGCACTTGTTGGACATATGTATAAAGACCAAATTCTTGGGCTCTCCTCGGACCACATCCTTGGGGTCTCCTAGGACCACTCTCTTGGGTTCTCCTCGGACCAAAGTCCCTTGGGCTCTCCTCAGACCACATCCTTGGGATCTCCTAGGATGCACTCTCCTTAGTTCTCCTAGGATGTACTCTCCTTAGCTCTCCTAGGACCACCCCCTTGGGGTCTCCTCGGACCACACCCTTGGGATCTCCTAGGATACACTCTCCTTAGCTCTCCTAGGACCACCCCCTTGGGGTCTCCTTGGACCACACCCTTGGGATCTCCTAGGATGCACTTGGCTTGGTTATGACATCTTTCAAGCAGTCCAAACTCTTCACCAGTCTACCAGGTCACTTTATCACAACTCTGAGGAGTCAATGTATTTATTGACTATTAATATGTCTTTTACTGACCATGCACTGCCACTTGTCACCTTTATTGCCACGTCATTGATTTCCAATTTTTGGGGATAACGAAAGGGATATTAACAAATATGTTATTCGCCCCCTGGTCTTCTGGGGACGTTTCCTTGTATATAGGAGTTACAGTATTTAATGTCATTACTTTAATTAATAAGCAGGAGTATCTTCCCGAAATATGTGGGAATGAACTCTGAAAACTCTCTATAAATAGAGAGTTCATGAACATTTGTACGTGACATATCTTTGGATATACTGAGAAAAATTCTGGAGAATTCATCCCTGAAGGATTTCTAGAAAACTCAAAGTCTTAATAAAATAGACTCGTGGACTAGGCAGAGTTAACTGCTGAACCACGTAAAATTCTTGTTGTTCTAGCATCTTATTTAATTGCGCTATAGTTCTTATTGTTTAATTGCTCTACATTTTAAGTTGACGAAAAACGACGTCAACACAAGTATTTACCCCTTTTTTTTATCCTTCGTCTAGATTTCTTTTCTTGTTAATTAACAAGTTGCCATCATGGTTATTAGAGATGATGGTACTCTCTTGGTCGGTTTAGATCTATAACTAATTCCGCATGTTTTGAAGGTGGTAACAAGTTACATATCATACTAGTGATAGTGAGTATTACCACCAAGCCAGTTACTTTTTTTCTTAGTTTTTAAATTGCATTGGGTCCGTTTGGTAAAATTTTTGTTTTTAAATTTTTTAAACACAAAAATAGAAATATTATTTTATTTTTGTTTTTTTATTTTTAAAAATTAAAAATATGTTTGGTAACTATTTTTGTTTTTTTTTTTTAAAAACAAAAAATAATAAACATGCTTGATAATTTTTATTTTTATTTTTTGTTTAACAATGTAATGTGTTAATTTGAAGAAGAGAAGGAAAAAATGAAAATTGTTTAAAAAAATTTTGAAAGTGAAAATTTTTTATTTTCAAAATTTAAAAAATTTTGTTTAAAATTTAAAAAAATAAAAAATAAAAATAGAGTTACCAAACACTATTTTATGTTTAATTGTCAAATTTTTAATTAAATAAATAAAAAACTGTTTTTTTAATGATTACCAAACAGCACCATTATAACTTTTTTTTTTAAATAATTAATTGCATTGTGATTAATTACCCATATTTTCAGTAATATTAGTAACTAATTATTCATGAATTAAACATAAATGTCAGAGTAACCAATTACCTTTCTTAGTTTCAAATTGCACTGTAACTAGTTATCTTTGTTATAGAAAAATTGAACATGGATAAAAAAAAATTCAGAAATTATACACATATTAAAACCTAATATTAACCTTATGGTAAATCGTTATTGCACTAGTTCTTAAAAAAAAAAAGATTTGAATAGCTAGATCCAAAAAAACTCATTGAAGAAAGAAAAAGAATTTCACAGATTAAGATCAAAGAAGAAGAAGTAGTTGTCGCCGGGGTCGAGGTAGTTGGGCGTCGTCGACAATGACTTAGGTGGCGGGATTTTGGGCGATCAGAATATGGGAGTGGGATATGTATGGGAATATAAGATTGTGTCTAATAGATGTTATCATATTTTTATATATTTTTGTGGGAAAGCTTATTTTTCATTGTTTATGTAAAGTGTATGCAAGTTTCCCATATTTACGAATAATAAATAAATAACGGAGTTCTAATCTTGTCACACAAAAACAATCAAGTCCATAGTTAATTAGGTCCAACTGGACTCAAATCTAAGCCGAGATGGTCCAGTCCAAGGTCCAACGTGAGACGTGGGCATAAGTGGAAATTATGTGAGAAATTGATTTTTTTTAATATTTATTTGCATAAATATGGACATTTAGTTATTTTTCTTAATCTATGGATTTTTCTAATTTAAGTTAGTTGTGTGGAAAAATATTTCTATATATTTCTATATTTTAAAGTTTTTTTTAAATAAAGACATATTTTATTTATTAATTTAGTGTGTTAGAGATTTGTGTTGTTTTTTAGAAAAATTTATCATTTCACCCCAATTATTAAGGTTAAAATTGTATTTCAATATATATTTTCATTAAATGTTTGGCTTATTTTTTGTAGTTTTATTTTTTTTTACTCTACATTTAAAATTTTTTTTTCCAACTGTAAGTTTCTATTATACGTTACTTTTGACTTAATTATTACAAAATGCTTTTAGTTTTTATTTTAGTGTAAGTTAATATTTTGAGACCAAATTTTTATAAAAAGATTGAATTTTCCAATTCTCACTTCTAGTTTCTCTTCAATCTTAGTCTTATTATAATTATAATTTTGTAGTAGTTGAGGAGTAATGACTAGTGGTATGAAAATAGGCATGTTGTGCCTTTGTACTAACCAAACTAGGGAACTAGCATACAATAAGGACTATTGTTAGAAGAACATCACAATAGGAGCAACTCTAAAAGTATCTTAAGTGATCCTACTATAATTTTTTTTTTAATAAATCTAATAAATCAAAAAATTAAAAAAAAATGAAAGCAACGTTATCTCTGCTGGGCAACGTTGCTTGTTTTCTTTTAATAAAACCTCCTCCACCTCATCCATCTACCCCACCACATGACAAATCATTCTCCAGATAACTCCTATTAGAGTTGCTCTAAAATGCTTAAGAAATATACCCAACACCATAATAAAAGATAAAAATGAGGATACCCAAGAAGAATTTTAAAAATTAGAATTGATTGCTAGTTAAATTTAATTTAAAAGCTTAATTGTACATAACTTAAGGATTACACTCTCAATTTCCAAGTACAAGTTACTTTTGTTTGTAATTATTTAATGTTACTTTTTGTTATTATCTTTGTTATTTTAATAGATTGTAAAGTACCAGGTTAATGTTTGTGGTGATCTTTGTTATACTTGTAATTGTTTCATGTTACTTTTATGATGTCAAAATAATACGATTAGTTTTTGTTGTTATAATAGTTACTTTTACAAATTACAAAGTACCAAATTACTTTTTGTTATCCTTATTGTGATTGCAATTGTTGCAGGTTATTTTTACAATGTTAGAAAGTATCATATTACATTTTCTATTGTCTTTGTTATTTTTATCGATTGCAAAGTACCAGAATATTTTTTTTTGTTTTTTTGATACCTCAGTTTAAGTAACCGTGTATGATGGACCCAAAACGGGTATGTTTAAAAATTTATAACTCGCAAGCGCACGAATCGTATATGGAATATAATGTTCGTGTAAGCACGAGATCGAACCCAAATGAGTTGTCTAAAATCGAAAAGAAAACTATTTTAAATAAAAAGTAATAAATTCTAACCTAGTTCTAAAGATTGATGAGAATTTGTGACAATAAAATCTAATAAGAGACAATAATAAAGAAATTTAAGACAATACATAAAAATAAATTAATATTAGAAATCAAGATGGTAAAATAAGATTATTAAGGATTAGAATCCACATAATATAAGTTCAATAATATTTATAAGTACATTGATTCCCAAGTTTTAGTAATAGTTAAGATAAATCAAACTATCATTTTCTAAATATATTTATAATTTTAAGCACAAATTTCTTCCAAAAAGATAAGATTTTTCTTCACTTTTCAAAGTTATAATTTCAAAGCATTTAGTGTAAATCAATCTAATGAAATAACAAATAAATCAATGAACATTATTTATAAGGCAAAACATAATATTTTTGTTCTAAGCATGGATGTGTACAATTTAATGACACATCTTACACAAAGAATATTATGGTTTTGCACTAATGAAGAACAAAGTGTAAATATGTGCTAACAATCCAAAATACATGATATTTAAGATGAAAGAATATATTTGAAGAAGAAAATTCCATAAACTTTGTTGCACAAAATGAGAAATCAACATACAAAATAAATACTATCTAGTTACAAATTGTTTCATCATCACCTTAATAATCTTAAAAAGATTAGAAACTCATAACTAAAATAGCAAATACAAACTAAAAATTACAAACATAAATAGGAAAATTTGGAGGAGAAACCCCCAAATTTGTCCTCTAAAAATACATAGATAAAAAATAAAAAGAAGAAGAAGATGAAGAGAATAGAGAAGTTTTGAAATGTGTAGAATTTGGTATGGTAACCTCCCCTCCTTAAAATGGACACCCTAAATCCCTTATTTATAGCAAAAAATGAGGTATTAAAATAATCAATTTAAATTAATTAAATTGATTAAATTAATTTAATTGATTATAATATGGTAAGTAGGGGTAAAATATAGGGTTTAATACTCATGTTTTGGGGTAAAATGTGTAGAAAGTGGGGTAAAAATGTGGTATTTTTGGCAAAAGAGACAAGGGTACAAAAACATTTTTGTTGGGCTCAATAAGTGGCATGCATGAGTTTGGTGGCTTTGGGGCTGCTTTATGGCAGGTGGGAGCTGGGGGAGTTGCATGGCTGGTCCACGTTGGGTGAGAGGAAAGCTGGGTGCTGTGCTTTGCAGGGGCCAGGCGGTTAGGAAGCTGCTGGCCGAAGGAGGTAAGGCAGGTGGGAGCTGGACTCGGGCCGTGGGCCTGGCATTTGGTGGAGAGCAGCTGAAGCAGGTGGAAATGGGCTTCGGCTGGGAGGGCTCCTGGCGCCTGGGCTGGGTTGATGCTGGCGGGTGGGCCTCGGGTTGGGCTCCTGGAGGCAGGCGGGCTGGAGCAAGAGCTGGGCTGGGCTTGGCTGCTTCAGAAATGCCACACTCCTTTGTTATTTTTCACAAAAATGCCACATTTTTTTCATCATTTTCCTTGCTTTTCAAGAGCAAAAGTGCCATAAATTTCCCTACAACATAAATATAAAATAAATCATAATAGAATATTTTCCACTATAAAATAAATCAATTTAATTCTTTGAAAATATTAATTATAACTTAACTTATATTTAACATTTAATTTCAATAATACAACATTTTTTACCTCAAATTAAACAACAATAATTCAATTAATTAACTACAACATTTTACAACAAAATAACTATAAAAACACATCAAAATATATAAAATCAAAATAAGACTTAATAAATTCAAAATTAATTAAAAACTTAATAAATCAATTAAAAACTCAAGATTTAAGCAACAATTAGCACATAAAAAAATGGTAAAATAACTCTATTTTGTAGAGTTATCAATGTACTTTAAGTTATATGTTTCACTCATGTTATTTCTCTATTCTAGTGCTAGGTTATTTTTTGGTGTTGTTTTTGTTATGCTTTGTAATTATTCAAAGTTACTTTTATGGTGTCCAAAAATACTAAATTACTTTTTAGGGATATTTGTGGCAACACTCCCAATTCTTTTCTAGTTCACGCACCAATAACCCCAATAAAATTTTTAGTAGCGATACCCCCAACTGTTACGTTTTTCTTGGAGCCGTCCACTTTTAGACGTTGAATGCCAACGAAGTTGAACGTGGGTCCATGTGGAATGAATTCATTTTCCCATGTGCATGATGAATTAATAATTTTTAAAATACCATAATTATAAAAAAAAAAACAAAAAAAAATATTGAAACCATTTTAAAATCTAAAATAATGAAAAACCTAATTGTTGACCTTTGATTTGGCCAACGACACAGAGTCAAAAGTACGACAGAAGATAAAACTACAATTAAGAAAGATGATCCAATGAAAAAGAAGAAAACACCAAGGAATTATAGTGGTTCGGCCCCAAGGGATGGTAATAACCTACGTCCACTTAGTGCTATTATTAAGATTGAATCTCAAAGCAGTGATCAAAGAACTAGGGTTCTTGAGTTTCACAAACCTTGGAAGAAATACAATGAAACAATGGATAATTGCACTATAGCTCTCTCTCTCTATCTTAGCAAAAAGGTTCAGCCATCAAAAGTCTCTTCCTTGAGCCATTTCATGTATATTTATAGGCTTAAGGAGGATTACATGGGCCAACGGGCCATATCTTTCCTTAATAAACGCGTATCAAGGTCATAATGAGGAAATATTCAATGTAATTATTATAAGATTACAATTTAGAAGGAAACAAATCAAATTATACGACCAACCTAGTCGTATCTGAAAGTTAAGCCTGGCGAAGTGATGAACCATGTGGGAGAAATCCCTGCCACATCATCAGCCGCCATTTTTTGGGTAAACATTTTCCCCCCAAGTTTATTTATTGCGACCAACAATAAGTAAACTGTAACTCCCATTTCTTTCTACAAATGCATTATAACAGTTATGAAAAATAATAAGAGAAGATATTTTTTATTCATACTTTTGAGTGCATTACAATGCTAACCGAATGCTAGAGCTATTAAGTAAAGTGGAAGAATAACTAATGAATATGCAACTATAACATTCATGGGCATTTCATTAGTATAATACCCATAGAATGATGCTAAATACAAGCAAACAATCACTAAAGTTATGAACAATAAAGAGAAATTCATGTTTTGATGATGAATTTTATCTAGAAGGTTAAGAGATGAAGAAGTTGTGCAAGTAAATGGTTGAAGGAACAAGTATTTATAGGACAAAAACTAGCCGTTTATGACCGTTGGTGAATAGTGATCCTGACCATTGGGGATATAGTTGTTTTCTATTATGAGATTTTAACAATTCTAAGTTGTTGGAGTAACTAACAGGTGAGAATAATTAATTTATGGGTGTTAGAGAAACATTTTCAAAAAAGTTTGTGAGTAAAAAATGTTAAACTAAGTAATATAAGAAGATTGGGAAATTTTCATTTTTTACTATTCACCGGGTACTATTCATAGTGGGTCCCACAGCGGGGTCCACCCCATGGGTCCCACATGTTGATGCAGTAGTGATATAGTGATGATCTAAGCAAATTACTATGCTTGATACTTTGAATATTTTATTATTTTACTATGCTTGATATTTTTAATATTTTATTATTTTACTATGCAGCATAGTGACCCAATGTTTTCCTATAAATAGAGCCTTTCAGAATTCATTTTTGAATTACGAAAAATCTTTCTTTCTCTCACTCTGCCTAAAACTCTTCTTAACACTCTTTTAAAGTTTTAAATCTCTAAAATCTAGGCGAAGTTCTATCTGTAACACTAGCCTACGAAGACCTTTTTGGGTAAGCTCCTTCCCGAGCCTTTCAGTTCAGTTATTTAGCTATTATTTATATATAGATTATGCTACTATGTCTAAAAATTTATATATAGATTATTTTACTATGCCGTTATAATGCCAAAATTTATATATAGATTATTTTACTATGTCGTTATAATGTCAAAAGTTATATATAGATTGCTTTACTATGCCGTTATAATGCCAAAAGTTATATATAGATTAATTTACTATGTCATTATAATGCCAAAAATTTATATATATATTACTTTACCATGTCGTTATAATTTACAATGCTAAAATTGAAATATAAACTATTTTATATGTATCTTCATAATACTAAACTTATATAGGCTATGGTCATACTTTGGACTATTATTATGGACTCTTATAACCTTATTTCCTATTATTATGGACAAGTATTATGACCTGGACTTTTTCGTATGACCATGACCACGAGTTTTAGACCAAGACCTTGCCATGGACAAATATAGTATGACCATACGCCTGGACATAAAATAAGCAATAAAACAGGAAAAATGGGATAATAACAATTATAAGCTAACATTTCATAATGTAGATTTTATGTAAGTTAATAGTTTGTGTTTTTATCAGGAAGCTAACAATTTCGGTTGTTTTATCAAGACGCAAGGTAAGTAGAATCCTCATCTACAATACAAGTCTTTTATGTGTCTTATGTGCATTTATATGCTTTATATGTTATCCTGCCATGTTCTTATGCATAAGTTATTTTCAAGAATGTTATATTTATTATGCATAAGCACGCTTAATGTTCACAAACAAGTTACTGAAAGCGTTAAAGTAGAGGTGTTGCTTGGGAGACCTACGTCCCAAAAATGTAAGGAGGGAGATGTACGTCCCTATATAATGAATGTTTATGAGGGAGAAATTCCCTATTATCATGTTTATGTTCAGGTGGGAATGTAATTCCCTATGTAAGGCTGGCAGCAGCATCCTCTAGGGCCCAAAAGAGAGGAAAGTGAAAGAAAGAAAATACATAACATGTTGCATGTTTATTTTAATGCATATGAGGTAGTTATTCTGCTTACTGAGCCTTAGCTCATCAGATAATGTTTTGTATTGTAGGTAAGAGGCCCCAAATATAAACTGTTGATGAGTATACGTGGAGCCAACATGACTGTACATATGGGGTTGACCTGAAGGGAGTGGAGTTCTGCTATGCTATTTTATAAATAAATGAGAAACTTGATTTTATAATTATATTTCATTAAAAGTATTTTGTGAACTTTTTAATTTACTTAAAGCTTTAAAAGTATTTCATGAACTTTATAATTTACATAAAGCTTTTCAATTTATCGGTTGGATACATCTTCATTTCTACGTTAAGGTGTAGTAATGCAACAAAAGTTATTTATAAAAGTATTAAGATTTGTATGTAAGAAAAAGTTTTTATTTAGTTGTGAGTATTGTATGGTTTGAGGTTATGAACATTAGTTATGTATTGTTTAATAAAGTTTTTGTAAATTCAGAATTTCAGTATTGTTATATTCAGGTTAAACTTTGTTTTTACAATATATATATGTATGTTAAGAAAGGAGGTCGTTACATAAACTTAGGAAACTGACCCTTCGAATACGCCACGAAATCTGTCAGAGCCGCCCATGCTTTCTTGAAAAAAAGTGATCAATCATGTCCAATCAAGTCTTTTTAGTTTCCCAATAACTTGTCTGACGGCCATTACACTTCCCCATGCTTTGATAAAGGTAATTTATGATTACTTTCTTCTACCGTATCGCAGTCACTATAAGTAACACCCCAAATTCCCAATTTTACTTTTTACTTTTCACTTGCTATTCCTCTCCAAGAGCTTCGAAGGAATTCTGTCTCTAGAGCCCAGAAATTCCCAGGAACTCTCATCCGGACGCTCGAAAGCTTTCGTGCTCATACTCCGTTCTTCATCTAAGTAAGTTTCACGAACTTCTTGGACGTTTGAGTTGCCATGCAAAACTGTTTCATACTTATTTTTATCTCTGAACTTTTGCATGTTCTTGGCTGAAACTATTATGGGGGGTGAGTGTATATCAATAGATGTTTGATAGGATAGTGAAGTAACGTTTTGTAGGAGTTAGGAGCCAGCTTGGTAGTCGAGATTGTAGATTTAGGGCGTAAAATCGAAGTAAAAATTCAATATTTAGACTACTTGAAAAACTGGGTTTTTCCTGCCCCTTCGGAGTCGAAAAAGCTTTTTCCTGAAAAACTTTTTACTTTCGCTTTTCAATCTGTTTTTCAAACTGCTCGTATAGAACTTAGTGTTTTTTCTAGAATGCATCTGGCCGCATAAAAGCTTAACTTTTATACTCGAGCAGTGTTATTCTAACTCTCAACACAGATTTTTAGGCTTTACATTCTCACCTCCCCCTTTCTTTGTTTGCAGCTTTCATGCAAGATCCGTGGGGAGGTGAAAGGCCTATCGACGATGACTTGCTTGCCCAATTACTTGAAGACGAGAAGCAACTGTCCCCGCTGATACCAGAAATTCCTTTTTCTCGAACCCCACCCAATAGACCTCAGTCAAACCTTCCAACCATGGGTAGAGTAAAATCCACTGCCCAGAAAAAGAAACCTTCCAACCCTTCAAATCAGCCTGCTTCTCAGGCTGGAATTCCTTCGACCAGTGGTCGGGAAAGAAATATCCCTGACCCTAACATTCAAACTCGTGCTTAGCCTCGAAACGCCGTTCGACCAGATGTTGAATGGTATGTCGTCCCTGTCAGCTGGGTAATGATCAAGATGATCGCTAATTATATTAAAAAATATGGACTACCTGGGGTGACACTAGTCCAACCCACTCAAGACCAATGGGCGAACTTGCCTGGAGGTGCTTTCAGCGCCTGGTCGAGGTACCACATTGAGGCAGGAGTGACGTTGCCTCTTCATCCTTTTTTCCAGGGGGTGGCCAATTACTTCGGGGTCTCCCCTTTTCAAATAACTCCCAACGGGTATAGAATGCTTGCTGCACTCTATATCCTCTATAGCCATAAGAAATGGCCTGTCCCCACACCACATGAGGTCAACTATCTGTTCGACCTAAAATCTAACCCCAACCAAGAAAACACGGGGTTTTTCCACTTTTGTCACCAAGAAACAGGTCGCACTTTCCTGATTGACACTACTTATATCTCGAACGTGGGGAAGTACCATCTGGAGTACTTCCTGACGACTGACATGGTTGCGAACAACTTGGCCTTCACACAAGGAGATAAAGTCTTTGTACCACTGTTCGTTTATCTTCCTTCAATTTTTTGTTGCATTTCCCTTAGAAATTTAGTGTGTTCAAGGCCCATGGTTGTGACCAGACCCTACTCTAGACATGGGGATCCGCTCAGCCCTCCTGGCCAGCATGACCGACATAGAGAAAAGTGTCAAACAGCTGGTCACAGAGGCCAATTTTAGACTGGTCGGCCTTTTGGCCCCTCATCAGGATGTGAGGGAGTCAACAGCGGGGAGTGCCACTGGTGGAGAGGTTCTCGAGCAGTACCCAGACGTGTCACAACCCCCTTCGAGGAGGGCCACTGGAGTGACAATCAGGGAACCCTCCAGCACCCCGCGGGCTGCTGCTCCCCCCGCCCCAACGGGAAAGGGAAAAAAGAAAGCCACCGAACCTCTCAAGCCCCTCGACAAATCTTCGGATGAGAACTGTACTGATCTCTCGCTCTTAGATAGTTTGCCAATTCCCTGTCACTTATTTGACGAGGACGGCAATTTTAAGTACGCTCCCAATTTAAATTCAAACTTCTTCATGCTAGAGAGTGAGTGTAACACTAGTAGAGTATATAATGTAGCGACCAGTAATGATAGCTCGGGTATTTCACTTACAATTTTCTTTGTTTCTTTTCCTGACATAACATACTCAATCGTTTATACTATCTCACTGTTTGTGTATTTGATTTTCTTACAGACATGGACTCCGAGAATATGTTCGACATAAACAGTGCTCTCGAGGCTTCCGAAGCTCCCTCGAGCAA
This sequence comes from Humulus lupulus, assembly GCF_963169125.1. Lineage (NCBI taxonomy): Eukaryota > Viridiplantae > Streptophyta > Magnoliopsida > Rosales > Cannabaceae > Humulus > Humulus lupulus. Next base: position 108,657,571 of record NC_084795.1, read on the forward strand.
GAAGAAAACGAGCAAGAGGCATCTCGGGGAAAGCAGTAAAGCGCCTCCGGCCAAGAAAACCCATACTGTAGACCCTCCGGCAGACGGACCTTCAACAAATGCAATACCACCTCCTTCTCCTCTCGAGTAGCAAACTCCTCCTGCTCTTGTCGGGTCGACACCTTCTCCACTGGCCCCAATCGACCAGACTCAGTGGGCTGCTCTTGCTTCCACAGGGGGTGACATATCGATTCGTGCCTTAAGATCGGTCAAAGACAGGGTGGCCAAAATTTTGAAGCACGAATGATGCCGAGAGGCGATGGCTGGGGCGGAGACGATGGACGTTGACCAGATCTTAACCTGCGCATGAATGAGTTTGCCAGTGTAAGTTATCTTTTTCTGTGGAGACAACCCTTTTATAATCTACAGCTAGTTTAACTTTCGCTCTGATCGCAGACAATGCTGACCCTTACTGCCGGCCGGCTCTGCTCGGGTGCTATCACCGAGCAGTCCAGGGCTTTGGAGCAACGGTACGCTAAATAACTCAAAGCTGCCAAAGCGAAATATGTTGAACAGCTTGAGGCAATGCTTGAGGAGAAGAACAAACTGGCTGAGGAGTTAGGGAAGAAGCAGACTGCTCTGGATAAGGCCGTTGAGCAAAGAGACCAGTTCAAGGAGTCTAACCACGTAAACTACCGCGAGGCTAAAAAGCTCGAGTAGGACTTGATTGTGAGTAGACAAGAGACTACAAACTTGGAGGGCCAGATCGAGAAGCTTGAAAAAGCAAACACCAACAATTTGGAAAGGTACAAGAACGCCACGGTTAAGTGTTTCTATGACTTCTGGAAACACAACGAAGAGGCTGATTTCAGCTACCTTCCCGAGTGCGCAAGGCATGCTGAGATAGCCCGCTGCGTTGCTCGACTGGCGGAAGAAGAGAGAGCAAGGGTACATGCCTCACCCGAAATCTCCTTGGCCACTGGCGTGGACGGGGCGGACAATGAAGCACGACACCCCCCAAGATCCTCCAGCCTTGTAGTCTGCTATTTTTCTTTCTTTTTAATTTTTCAAGTATACGGCCTACGGGTCGTGATGTAAAGACATTTATTTCCCATTTGAGTATTTATTGCTGCACGAGCAGCTTTTACTTTTAATTGAACAATTACATCCGAGCAGCGACTGTTCGCGGTGTAAAAGGATCCATTTTGATATTATAATATATTTGCATCTTATTATAACATCAGTTCGGATGACCGAACTTAGCATAGTACTTTGGTTTGATTTAACAAAATACAAAATTTTGAAAAATACTCTAAGTACCCTAGCATGCTTTTACTTATTTTGCTCATGTGTTTACATACCTTCGGTATGCTTTGCTTACTAGATACCTTATGTGCCCCCCAAGTGATCGAGGAGCTTTAGGTCCTTGGTCACTTGCCTTGACCAAAACCTGCTCGAACAATACTGCTCAAAGCAAAATAATTAAAATTGTAATACAGCAAAACAACACACATAATGAGCAAATAGTTGTATAAAATACAATAATTGGCAAGAATGACTGGCTGCGCACAGTCCCTTATATTTCTCGTAATAAATGGATAAAATGTGTCTGTACAAGTGATTAAAAAGATCTTACACTTATAAGCGATTAGTCACATAAAATGACCAACCCTTTTTCATAACATGTAAAAGGTAAAATTAATACAAGCCAATACTTTAAGAAGGATTGTTCATTGATAGTACTTGCGCAGGTGTTCTCCATTCCAATAGCGAGGAATGAGATCTCCATTTAGGCGAGCAAGTTTGTAGGTGCCTGGATGGAGGACTTCTTCAATCTGGTAAGGCCCTTCCCAATTAGGTCCAAGTACTCCAGTAGCTTGGTCGCGGGTGTTTAGGAAAACTCTTCGAAGTACCAGATTTCTGACATTGAATTTCCTTTCTCGCACTTTAGAATTGAAATACCAGGCGACTTTCTGCTAGTACGCAGCTACTCGGAGTTGGGCTTGCTCACGCTTCTCATCGACTAAGTCTAGGGATTCCATAAATAGTTGGTTGTTCGAGCCTTGATCGTACGTTATTCTGTGATGCGAAGGCGGATCTAACTCAACAGGAAACATAGCCTCATACCCATAAGCTAAAGAGATTGGAGTATGGCCTGTTGCTGTTCGATGGGAAGTTCTGTACGACCAAAGGACTTCAGGCAATTGTTCCGGCCACGCCCCCTTAGCTTCTTCCAGTCTTTTCTTCAGTGTATCCTTTAGTGTTTTGTTGACTGCTTCGACTTGGCCATTTTCTTGGGGATGAGCGACTGAAGAAAAGCTCTTGATAATGCCATGTCGTTCGCAAAAATCCATGAATAAATCACTATAAAACTGGGTGCCATTATCCGAGATGATTTTCCTTGGCAATCCATAACGACAAACGATGTTTTTGATCACGAAATCCAGCACCTTTTTGGTTGTTATGGTTGCGAGTGGCTCAGCTTCAGCCTATTTAGTGAAGTAGTCGATAGCAACCACAACATATTTGACGCCGCCCTTTCCTGTGGGCGAAGATCTGATTAGATCTATGCCCCAAACTGCAAACGGCCACAGACTTTGCATTTGTTTAAGCTTATTAGGGGCTGGTCATGGGATTTTGGAGAACCTCTGACACTTATCGCACCTCCACACAAACTCCATCGAGTCTTCATTCATCGTGGGCCAGAAGTATCCTTGCCTCAGGATCTTTTTTGACAAGCTTTGCCCCCCAGCGTGGTCTCCACAAAAGCCTTCGTGTACCTCTTTCATTAATTCTTTGGCATTTTCTTTTGAAATACATCTGAGGAGTGGCATTGCGTATCCCCTTCGGTACAAGATTCCATCGACCAAGATATACCTAGCAGCTTGCTGCTGAAGGGTCCTAGCTTTGTTTCTATCCGTTGGTAACACACCTTGCGCCAGATATTCTATATATGGTGCCATCCATGTATCCGCCATCTGGATTACCATAGTGGTCTCCTCTGCTTGGATGCTTGGCATAGACAACCGCTCAACCAGTACAATATGTAGAGTATCAGCATCCTTCACACTTGCTAATTTAGCCAAAGCATCAGCATTGGAATTCTGTCGCGAGGTACTTCCTGGAGGGTGTATTTGTCGAACTGAGCCAATAGATCTCTTGTTTTGTTTAGATAGGCCACCATCTTTAATCCTCGCACCTGGTATTCTCCCATGACTTGATTCACCACCAGCTGAGAATCACTATAGATGTCAAGCAATTTTATATTCATGTCCCTGGCTAACCGTAACCCAGCGAGTAATGCTTCATACTCGGCCTCATTGTTAGAAGAAGTGAAGTCAAACTTGATTGCGTAGTGAAGTCGATGTCCTTCCGGTGTTGTCAATATTACTCCTGCTCCGGCGCGACACTCGTTAGAACTCCGGTGTAGCACTCGTTAGAAGAACCATCTGTAAACAATTTCCACGAGGGAGTTTGGTTTTGAGACTCAGGCTCATTAGGCTCTTCAATTTGCTCGCTATCTGTAAGTTCAGTGAACTTTGCAATGAAGTCAGCCAGGGCTTGCCCTTTTATTGCTGCTCGCGGCAAGTAAGATATATTGAACTGCCCAAGTTTGACTGCCCATTTTAACAATCTACCCGCAGCCTCTGGTTTTTGCAAGACTTGCCGTAGAGGCTGGTCTGTCAAAACCTCGATTGGGTGAGCTTGAAAGTAAGGCCGCAGCTTCCTGGAGGCCAAAATTAGGCAATAGGCTAGCTTCTCGATGGGCGGGTACTGCTGTTCTGCTCCAATTAGCCTTTTGCTTACATAGTAAATAGCCTTCTGCACGCCTTCTTCCTCCCTTACTAAAACTGCATTAGCAGCATATTCCGTGATCGCCAGGTAGATGAACAAAGTTTCCTTATCAACCGGTTTCGATAGGACAGGTGGTTGCGCCATATGAGTTTTCAATGCTTGAAAAGCCTGCTCGCACTCCTCCTTCCATTCAAACTTTTTGTTGCCTCTAAGTAGATTAAAATATGGAACGCACTTATCTGTTGACTTCGAAATGAATCTAGTGAGAGCGGAAATTCTTTCGGTTAAACTTTGAACATCCTTAATCTTTGCTAGCGATTTCATATCGATCAGGGCTTTAATTTTCTCGGGATTGGCTTCAATTCCTCTCGAGTTAACTATAAATCCCAAGAACTTCCCTGATCCTACTTCGAAGGAGCATTTAAGGGGATTCAACTTCATCTGATATTTGTTCAAGATGTTGAAGCACTCTTGCAAATCCTTTATATGCCCTTCTGCCTTCTTTGACTTGACTAGCATGTCATCTACGTAGACCTCCATGTTTGTGTCGATCAGTTCTTTAAACATCTGGTTGACTAGTCGTTGGTAAGTCGCACCAGCGTTTTTCTAACCGAAAGGCATTACTTTGTAACAGTAAAGCCCTGTATCAGTCTGAAAACTAGTGTGATCCTCATCAGGGGGATGCATACTAATCTGATTATACCCAAAGTATGCATCCATGAATGAGAGAATCTCATGTCTTGCAGTGGCATCGACTAGCTGGTTGATTCTTGGGAGTGGGAAACAATCTTTGGGCAAGATTTATTAAGGTCTGTGAAATCCACGCACGTGCGCCACTTTCCATTCGGCTTGGGAACTAGCACGGGATTAGAGACCCACGATGGATAAAACGCCACCCTAATGAACCCATTCTCCTTCAACTTTTCGACTTCTTCTTTTAAGGCCTTTTATCTATCTTTGTCAAGCAGCCTTCTTTTTTGTTGCATCGGTGGAAAACTCTTGTCGATGTTCAGGACATGGCTGATGACTTTAGGGTCTATTCCGACCATGTCTTTATGCGACCAGGCAAAGACTTCCTGCTTCCTCCTTAAAATTTCCATCAGTGCTTGTTTTGTCGTTGTCTCTATGTTTTTACTGACTTTCACAACCCTGGTCGAATTTTCTTCATCGAGTTGGACCTCCTCAAGGTCCTCGATAGGTCCAATTTCCTCCTCAAAATCCCCAAAGTGAGGATCCAAATCTCTATCCTCACTTTGGGCAACGCTCTATTTGGTGACATTATCACCTGAGTGGGCCTGAGCATCAGTTGCCACTTGCAACTCTTTTCCGAGAGCATCTCTCGATACACCCTTCTTCGCCTTTGGTGATCGAGGCGTTGTAGCACTCCCTTGCTTCTCGCTGATTTCCCAATACGCATCCTACCCCGGCGCCTGTCGGGAATTTCATGGCGAGGTGCCATATTGAAGCGACGGCCCGTAGGTCGACCAGAATTGGCCTCCCAATTACAACATTGTATGTTGAAGGACAATCAACTACTATGAAAGTAGTGAGTAATGTCCTATTGGCAGGTGCAGTACTCGCTGTAACTGGAAGCCTAATCGACCTTGTTGGGGTGAGCCCTTCACCAGAAAAACCATAAATGGTTTGGTTGCATGGCTCCAGGTCTTTGATGGAAAACTTCATTCTTTCCATCGAAGACTTGTACAGGATGTTGACCGAACTTCCTGTGTCGACCAACACCCTCTTCACCATCATGTTGGCAATTTGTACGTCTACGACCAGCGGATCGGAGTGTGGGATTCGCACGTGCTGGGCAGTCTTCTGAGAAAGTTATCAATTTCTCCTCTGTTCGATCCTCCACACTCATCATCTCGATGTCCTGGTCGTGGGGTAGGGTTCGAGCGTATCGTTCCCTTGCCTTCCCACTGTCTCTTGCAAGATGTGGGCCTCCGCAGATGGTGAGTAATGTGCCTGCCACAGGAGCTGGTTGTAGAGGTTGCGAGCGTTGGCGTGCAGGCGCTTGCTCGTTGCCACCTTGAGTCTCTCACTGAGACCCTCCTCTGGCTCGCACATATCTTTTTAAATGTCCCTGCCTAATCAGGAACTCAATCTCGTCTTTCAACTGGTTACATTCATTGGTGTCGTGCCCGTAGTCGTTGTGAAAATGGCAGAACTTTGTCATATCTCTCTTGGAGATATCTTTCCTTATAGCTGCCGGTCGTTTGTAAGGCACGCTTGAGCTAGTCGCCTGGTAGACTTCAACTCGGCTTTCGACAAGGGTCGTGTAGCTGATGAATCTTGGTTCGTATCAATTGCCTTTGGGGTGTTTACTCTCAGAAGCTGAGGGTTCATTGTTCGCTCATTTTCCACCATTCCTACCACTGCCATTCCCATTGCCTTTGCCATTGCCATTGGGCTTTTTCGACCCGTTGGTGGCTTTGGCGGGTTCTTCCTTGGGCCCCTTGTCTTTTGTTGGCAATTTCCCTTCGTTGGAAATCGCGTCTTCGAGTGTGATGTATCGATCAGCCCGATCCAAAAACTCTTGGGTACTTCTTACCCCATTCTTTCTGAGGCTACTCCAGAGGAGTGAATGGCGCCTAACCCCAACAGTTAGAGCCATCATCTTACCCTCATCGCCCACTGTCTTTGATACAGCCATTGCTCGCATGAAGTGTTGGACATATTCTTTCAAGGGCTCTCCCTCTTTCTGATGTATCTCGACTAACTGGTTGGCCTCTGTGGGGTGTATGCGACCTGCGTAGAACTGTCTGTAAAATTCCTTCACGACCATTTCCCAAGATACTATACTAGCAGGAGGGAACTTGAAGAACCACTCCTGAGCGATGTCAGACAGCGTCGCAGGGAAGATCCGACAGGGGGCATCTTTCGACACTTTTTGTATGTCCATTTGTATCTCAAACTTATTAACGTGAGATACTGGGTCTCCTTACCCATCAAAGTTCGTCAATGTAGGCATCTTGAACTTACTGGGGGTTTCGGCCGCAGCGATCCTTTGTACAAAGGGGGTGCCCCTCCTCCTATCGTACTCAATATGAGACGTTCGTCCCCCGACCAGTTGTTGTACCGCCTGGTTCAGGGCATCAATCTGAGCTTGAACAGCTTCTGGGACTGTTGGGGCCACCGATGCCGGGGGAGAGTACTCGTCGTGCCTCTCATGGCGGTCGTTAAGTACATCCCTAAGATCATCGTCTCTATGTCTCTGCTCGCTAGCTCTTAGCTGACTAAAGACGTTATGCTGCCTGGGTTGCCCCCCAGCGTTGTGGTTATTTTCTCTAGGTGGGGGGCTTCTGCCTCCACCTCTTTCTTCATTTCTCCGGCCATCATTTCTTCTGCCGGAATCAGCTTCATTATAGTCATGCCCATCTCTGAATTGTGGCTGACTACGGCATGACCGATTGTTCACGCTATTTCCACCTCGGGCTGGCATTTCTCAAGCGTCAAGGGGGGGCCTGCGCTGGTCGTTGGGTCCCCGTGTATTGTTATGCCATGGGGGGCCCCTGACCGTAGAGCCTGACTCTGTGTTCCTCTTGTTGGCAGAAGGACGGTGCCCCCTGTTCAGTAGATTCAGCTCTTCATCCCCTGGGCGTCTAGGGCTATGGGGCGACTACCCTGCCCTATTCTGCCTCAGGCGCTGGGGATTGCCTCGACCAGCCTGGGATGGAGGCTGCTGCTTAGGATCCCTAGGTGGGACATCATCCTGAGCCACAGGCGGGTGCTCCGGACTTTGAGGGCTTGTTGGCTGGAGCGGAGGGCTTGGATTGGGACCCCCTTGAGGTGGTGCATTCGGTGGCTGATCTGGCTGGGAGGCTGGCACAACCTGACTCCTAGCCAGTTGAATGGCTACTTCAAGGGCGGCCATGGCATCCCTCTGCCGACGATCCATTTCCGCCTGCCGCTCAATCAGCTCTTGGCGCTGGCGTTCTATTTCTCTTTGCTGCAGTGCCATTGTCTCCGCAGCATTCTCCTGATTGGTCCTCAGATTAGGCAACTCATCTTGCAACACTCCTAGCGTTGCCCTCAGTGTTTCAGAATCTAACTCCTCGTCATTGAACTCCAAATGTGGTTCATTCTCAGCGACATTTGGAGGAGGAGGCTGGGATGGTACAGCGCCAGCAGCCTGTCTAGTCTTCTTGGATGTTTTCGCCATTAGATTTTTTCACAGTTTTTCGTCAAGCTCTCAATGAAAGCACCAGAATGTTGACCCTTGATTTGGCCAACGACACGGAGTCAAAAGTACGACAGAAGATAAAACGACAATTAAGAAAGATGATCCAATGAAAAAGAAGAAAACACCAAGGAATTGTAGTAGTTCGGCCCCAAGGGATGGTAATAACCTACGTCCACTTAGTGCTATTTTTAAGATTGAATCTCAAAGCAGTGATCAAAGAACTAGGGTTCTTGAGTTTCACAAACCTTGGAAGAAATACAATGAAACAATGGATAATTGCACTATAGCTCTCTCTTTCTTTATCTTAGCAAAAAGATTCAGCCATCAAAAGTCCCTTCCTTGAGCCATTTCATGTATATTTATAGGCTCAAGGAGGATTACATGGGCCAACGGGCCATATCTTTCCTTAATAACTGCATATCAAGGTCATAATGAGGAAATATTCAATGTAATTATTATAAGATTACAATTTAGAAGGAAACAAATCAAATTATACGACCAGCCTGGTCATATCTGAAAGTTAAGCCTGACGAAGTGATGTGCTTCTGGTCGATAGTCGAGCAACACTTCTGCCACGTGTCAACCATGTGGGAGAAATCCCTGCCACGTCATCATCAGCCATTTTTTGGGTAAACATTAAACAAACTTAAATCTTTAATTAAAACTTAAATCTTAAATCAATAAAAATAAAAAAAGTAACAGAAATTTTCAAAACAAAAAAGAAAAGAAAAATGTTTTCCTTTGAGAAGAAATCTGGGCAAGTCGACCTTGTGAAGAGAAGAACCGCAGAGATTGATCTTGTGAAGAAAGGTTGGGCAAGTCGACGACAGGGGCCGGAGTAGCACAACCACGGTGGGGTGGGGGGCACACCAGGTAGCAAAAACCAGTGACCTTATTGCTCTTCACAGATGGTCGCGCAGAGGCCATTTTTATACTTTGACGAAGGCGACGAGTTTACGGCGAGGGTTGCAAACGGAAATGAGCTCACATTGAGAATCAAGAACCCTTTGGCTTGCATCGCCAACCAGATCTGGTGTCAAAAACTAGAAAACCCATAAAAAACCAACCAGATCTGGTGTCAAAAGCCAGAAAACCCATTGAAAACCAACTAGATATGTTGCCTCTGCCGCTGAGATCTCCTTACCTTGTCGCTAAGATACCCACTGCTTCTCAGATCTTGGTCTTCACCATCATCATCACACAACAACAACTCAAACTACTCTTCCAAGTCGTTATCATCATCATTTTCTTTCTATATATTGTGATTTTTTTTTCCTTTTTTGGTATCTAAAAAATATTGGTGTTTTGTTTCAGTGAAGTTTATGAAAAGAGTGAGCTAAAGATATTTGATTCAATGCTTAACAAAGATTTAAGTTTTGGGTGCACGTTTGTTGGTTGTTTGAATCGAAGATTGATTTTATGTTGAATTGGGTTTGTGTTATATATTATGGGTTTGTTTCTGATTTGGGTTGCTTGAGTTTGATCTAAATTTTTGGTGAAGAAGATGGGATTGAGATCTGTAAATCAAGAACATTAAAATGGGTTCCATGATGTGTTTGAGATTTGGAAAGTTTTTGGGTTACTAGATTTATGGTGACGAGAACATAGGCATATTGAAATAATTTTTTGATTATTGAAATAATAAGTTTAATTTAAAATTTAAAATTTTAATTCTTTAAATCTTTTCTTGTTTTTAATTTAGAATATTACACATCATCAATTGATTGTCACATCATCAACCACATGGACTAATAAATCAACGACAAATGGACATCGTTGTTCCAAACTGGCACTTAACGTCTAAAAGTGGACGGCTACAACAAATACGTAACAGTCGGGGTATCGTCGTCAAAATTTTTGATTGAGGTTATTGGTGCGTGAATTAAAAAAGAATGGGGGGTTTTGTCGCAAATATTCCTTTATTTATTGTTGTCTTTGTTACTTTTATAAATTCCAAAGTATCAACTTACTAATTTCTATTTTTTTTTTATTATTATCTCATATTTAACTTGGTACTTTAAATCATATTTTCTAGTAACAAGTTACTTTAATAATCTAGTTATTAAATAAATATAGAGCCTAAATTAACTTAGAACCTAAGGTATACTCCATTCTCAATTTACTTTCCCTGCAAATTCAAGATTACACTTTTACCTAAGGCTAATTTTAGTCCAAAAGAATGATAAAAAATTCCGGTATGCCTTCTTGTGGTACAGAACAAGAGAGACATCATAAAGCAAGTGGAAATGGTCCATGACTACATGGTATGCGAACATCATCCCATAAGAGGATTACAATGATGCAAATCCTATATCCTAGTGGCCTTGTTTGTCTATGCTCTCTTTATTGATATTATACTGTAAACAAAACAAGCACAACCTTTAAGTATTTATTCTGCATTTTGAGTACAAAACATAAGTTAATATTAAATCCCAAACAAAAAATATCAGACTTAGCAAACATAATCACAAGATCGAACTAAGATACAACTAAGAAAATGATGTACAAAACATAATATTAGATACATATCTATAATAGATAATCATAGTTCATGGGCAACATAAAAAAGCTTAGTTTTAATATAGCATCACCATTGAAAGAGTGAAACTTGGTTCACATCAACTTTGAAACAAAAAAAAAAAGTGCTTAAATTAATTCATAAAAATACTCTGAATTCCTTAAAAGTTACATAACACATTGTGTTATTATGCTTTTTACAGAGAAGTGAATCACCATACCCCAGCCTTTCAACAACAACCCGGAAAAATAGAAAACTAGCAAAAATGTCAACATTTAGAACTGAACTAAGGGCCTAAGGGAGAACTTGTGCTTACCTGAAAGGTTTCACCAGAGAAAGCAGCAAGATCCGCTTACGAATTCCATGATTAGAATGATCTTGCTGAAATTGCTTTCTACCACTGCCACTACCATTGCAGATGCCATGTCTTAATTCTTTTCGCAGACCCAAACCTAAAAAGGAAGCTAAACCCATTCTTTTTCCAATGGAATGTTTCGGCAATTTTACTCACCAATATCTGTTTGGGTATTTGTTTCCTCAAGTCCATCTCGCAAACATTTTCTCTGTCAAAGAGAGAAACAATTTTGTACATCGATTTAGATTTGAATCGATTCATGAGAAGAGGAAACGAATAAGGAAGAAGAAGACGATTAACAATGATTCTGAGGTCGTGGAGCTCAAACCTCTTTGGGAAAAAAGAATGCAATCTGGAAAATTTACTTATATAAAAATCCAAAAATTTCCAGATTTTAAAACTTTAATTCCTATTTACATATTTTAGTTTTTTTTTGTTAAAAAAATATCCATATTAATGTAATACCTATTTAAAAAAAAAAAAAAAACTGGGCATAAAGTTGTTGGTAGCATCAACCTGTCTCCATCAATTGTGTAAGTAATAGATTCTAATATCTAGAACCGACATATTCAATCATCTATTATTTTAAGTTATTACATTTTATTTCGTGGGAACCACACCTAAAATCTCTCACACACTTGGTTGGCTCCGCTCCGCTCCGCTCCTTTTTTTCTCTTTTTTGGGGAGAGCCCTAGCAGTAACACAACGGCTTTCACAAAAGATGAAAGATGAAAGATGCAATACGTAACATGTTTTCAACTGCATATTCTCTTCATAATTATCTTATTATTGTCATATTCTTTTATTTATTTCATTTTACATAAATTAACACATGCATATTATTCTAGATTCTTCAATCTCTGATTCTCATGATTTAATTTCGCACCTATAAACATCTTTTCTAACATGACAATGATTAACAATTTTATTTACAATTTTCAATATAATACAACCCACCAATAACATTCATGGAGAAAATATGACTTCATCACGACTCTTGGTACAAAACAACGACTCTTGGTACAAAACAAGGGCTCCCACCGCTAGGCCAAACCCTGGGTGATTTAATACTCAACTTTTATGAACTCTCTTTCGCCAAAAAAAATTAGGCTATTTGTACAAACCATCACATTGTTTTTTTCTCCTTCTTTCTCATATCTCTTTCGACTACTTTTTTTTATATGAAATAAACTGAAGTCATCTCAACCAACCTTTTATTCAACACCAGAGAAAAAGGCTGCCTGACCTCTCCAAACCCCAATAGCTAATTGCCCTTTAATTGGGTTCCAAACTCTAAACCTGTAACTAAATGGTTTAGTGGAAGCCTTTTAACTTATAGCAAAAGTCAACATACAATCTATTTTCCTCTTCCCCATCAACAAACCGACCTTCCTACTAGGGACAATAGTCTTTTAATCAACTATGGATACTACAATTCTAAAAAGTCTTTTTTTTTCTATCAATATACAAAAGTAAATGATTGTTAATTATGTGATAGTGCTGTAATTTAAAAACTGATATCTATGTTTTAAAATAATTTATCGTTAAAATTATAGTGGAAAAAAATACGATATGATATGACCAAATAAAATTTTAACCTTAAATAATTTACATATTAAAAAAATTACAACAAAAAAAAAATGGTAAATCTCTTGAAAGAATCGGTGCATTTATTTTAAAAAGAAAAAAGAAAAAAGAGGGAGGGTACAGAGTTCCAAGCAAATTGTAGTTTCTGATCTGATCTGATCATATTTTATAATGTAGATCTAAAACTCTGAATAATAAAATAAAAGTTCACATGTATTTGTAATTTTTGTTTTCTGATACTAATTCCGACTTTTGACTATTTCTGTATTTGTAATGTAAGATTATTAAACACTATTTCATCATGTTTGATTATTATATAATATCATTTTTCAAATAATAACAAATTGTTTTAAATTGTATATAATCTATATATTTATATATAGATACAAGTACGTTTGCTTAATTTTATTTATAGAATTTATCAATTATATTAATTAAATTTGTATTGTTGGCATATAAATTTCAAATAAATAAACAACATCTATATCTCTTCTTATATTCACTACAAGAAAAAATATTATAGATAACTCTGAAAAAGTGCTATAAAAAACAGTTTATAACACTTTACCCAATACTAACATAGCCCATGTTATTAAAAGTTTGGACATTTTTATAACAATTTTTAAGTGTTATCAATAGTGTTATATTTTACTATTCCATAACAGTTTTTCTTTGTTATAAAATATATACAATATCTATTTATCAAGCTTATAAATATTTTGTCAAGAGTCAAACATTATTCTTATTTCATGACATTATTTAGGTGTTATAAAAAATGTTGTTATAGATTCTTTTATAACATTTTGTGCTTGTTATATTTTTTCAAGAGTCAAACATTATGCTTATTTCATGTCATTATTTAAGCGTTGTAAAAAAATGTTATTATAGATTCTTTTATAACATTTTGTGCTTGTTATTATTATATTAATGATAACTTTTGGTTATAATTGTTATTTTTTTATTTATATTATATTTTAATAAAATTTATTTTTTGTACCTTGATAACAATATAATGATAAAAAAAACATTAGATCTACAAAAATGTCAATGTCAATATCATCATATTAGGTAACTCGGTCCAAATATATGTTTCACTTAAGAAGTGAACAACTTTCACAAAGTAAAGTTTAGAGAATCAAAGTCATCACAATAAACTTCTAGCTAGAAGGTTTAGCTAAAATTTGAAAAAACTTCCATGTTTCACTTTAAAAGTGAACAACGAAATCTAAAGATATTTTGATGCTTTGTTATTTCCACTAGATTTGAAAGCCTATTGCCGAGCCCAAAAAGTGTACCATGACCTTCCATTTGATTCCATCTATTTGTGTCTTGGTCAGAAATGAAACAACAACAACAATATTAAAGCACTATTAATGTTAAAAGACATAAATATTATATTCATGCATGGTTTATACTACTAAAGCAAGCCAACAAGATATTTTCCATTATAAAGAGTACAAGGAAAAGAAAACACACCTCAAGAGCCTAACTATATGAAAATGTATGGCACCACAACCAACTGCATTAGAACCCAAAATATACATATTTAAATTACTTAGACATATATAAAAAAAACAAATAGTAGAGTAGTAATGTAGAGTTTGCAAAATATACTTGGTCAGTTCATTCTCACTTTTTCAGTTGGCCATGTAATTATACTACCAATATCATCTTCCATATGGAAAATGTTAGATGTAGGCCTCCAAAGAAATGAGTTGGGTTTCCTTGCAAAATCTATTCCCACTTTCATGGCATTTGGACCAAGAGGAACATGATGGACCTCATCTTTTGGGTCACTTGAAATGAAGTATCCATCTGCAATAATATCTCCAGATCCAGTCCAATCCAATATTTTGCATTTTTGGCCATATATGTTATCCCTTACACTCTTTAAGAATAGTGGCAATAATTAGAATTCATTTATAAAAGGTGGAGAAAGTTTAAGACTTAATGATTAGGAAGTTACCACAGGAGATGATGGAACATGGGCATTTGATTGCTCCCCACTTTGAACAGGTTCATTCTATATTGATATTATACATCAGCCATTAGTTGAATGGAAAACTAGTAAGACATAAAAAACAGTAATTATAACCGAATTCATGAGAAAAAAAAATAACTTACCTGATTTTTTAGTAAAGATTGAATTAGTTGCTCCATGTGTGACATTCTATCCTTCAACTCATTACATTGATCTTTTATTTGAATCATGTGATCATCTCGTTCAGAAACAATTGCCAATTTTGACCGAGTAACTCCTCTTCCAAAAGCCCTCAAATATGTATTCTTTTCAGAGCCAAGCACCTTTGTTAGAATGTCATCATTAACACTTGTAGTTATAGAAATAGTTACATATTTTTTATATTCTTCCACTAAATCCTGAAAATATATATGTAAAATCAACAATGGTAATATTTAGATGAAAAGTATGTAATAAAAACAAATCAAATCATAATTAAATAAATTTAGTTCATACAAAAGCTTCAGCCACTTCTGAATTTACAGGTTCACCATTTTTCTTCTTATGTGCCTTAATCCAAACATCAACTCTAGAAGGTGCTTCTTTGCTTCCGCTATTTTTAACCTAGCAAAGGATGTAAAAAATATTAATTAAAATTTGAGATAAAATCAATTTCTTATAAATCACATACAAATAGATCTAATTTTACCAATTCTTCAGTCAAGAGTGCATATCCTTTACGGCTACAAGTGTGAGGCAATTGCTTTGTCCGTATCTTTTTGAATTTCTCACTTTTGGCCTATTAGAATCCACGATTAATGATAATAGTATTAATCATAAATGAACTTGAATTTGTAATAAGTTTAGAACAAAAATTGAAATTAAGGTACCTTAAACTTAGTACTAGTTTTTTTCTCTAACATAACTTTTCCACTCAGTTTCTGAGTTGATGTTATCAGGTTTCAGGTTCATTCTTGCTTCTTTATTGGGTGCCTTCCTAAGTTTAGAAACCAATATTGATTTCGAAGCTCTCCAAAGATCTACCATTGTTCTAAAGACATAGTACTTTTGCCATTCTTTGTCAACCTTATATCTTGCCTAGTAAAAAATTAAACATGCAAATATATTAATGTCAATAAATTGTAGCAAACTTTATGATCATAAAAAATAGTACAATAAATATTGATTAGACTTTATACCTGAATAGATTTCCATAAAAATTCTTTCATTCCTGGAGTGATCTTCCTCCAATCAGTTATTGTTATTGGCACAATTTCTCTCACAAGTGCTCCTAAAAAAGAAGACAATTTTACCGATGTTGTACCAATTGGTTGTCCTTTGGAATTAAACTTCACTTCCAAACGACAATCACTATCAGTTGCAATAGACTTCATTTTAGTTGGACCTCTTGTTCTCTTTTTTGTACGTTCTTCTATGTGGTCAACAACTTCTTGATCTACTGCACAGTTATCAGCAATAGATTTTGATGAGCTTCCAAGATCTTGTGCCTCTAATGATTATAGGCGAGGTGACTTTCATGTTGCCATCAATGACCCACGATTATCTTCTATAGGAGTTTTATGTGTTTTCCCAAGCACCCTTTTGTGATATCCCCTAGTATTGGCTGTTGGTGAATCTAACATTGGAGTAGATGAAGTTTGAGTAGGTGTTTTCGCCAATGTATGATAAAAGCTATTGAGAGGTGTTAATTGCTCTGTGTCAAATGTTTTTTTTTCCTAAGTCACCTCTTTCTCTTATTGGAGCTTATATGAGTTGTGGTTGTTTCTATATCTTCAGAATAGTCTTCTCTTACTATCATCTTTCGTTGTGATGTCATTTTTGGAGGCATATCTTGTGGTAGTGCCTGATTTAATGCATGAAACTAGTTAACTCAACATTAATG
The DNA here is from genome assembly GCF_963169125.1 of Humulus lupulus. Taxonomy (NCBI): domain Eukaryota; kingdom Viridiplantae; phylum Streptophyta; class Magnoliopsida; order Rosales; family Cannabaceae; genus Humulus; species Humulus lupulus. The sequence continues at coordinate 108,673,857 of NC_084795.1, forward strand.
TATGAAATCAAGTCCAAAAAACATAAATATATGTGTAACAATGATAATTAATTAATGGGGGGTAGGTAACCATTTGGTACCCTGTGTTTTTGTAAAGTATCATTTTGGTACCCTCTGTTTTCAATAATACTCATATGGTACCCTGTATTTTAAAATCGTACATATTTGGTACCCTAAACTCAAATTTAATTAATAAAATTTTACTAATTTAATCAAACTGTTGTCAATTATGTAAGTTCCAAATTTAAATTTAATTACTTAATTACATATAACTGATGACAGTTTGGTCATATTGACAAAATGTTATCTATCAAATCTGAGTCTAGGGTATCAAATATGTATAATTTTAAAATACATGGTACCATATGAGCAGTATTGAAAACAGAGGGTACCAAAATGATACTTTGCAAAAACATAGGGTACCAAATAAGTAAATTCCCATTAATGGGGGTAGTACACTAAAATGGAAGAGAAAAGTCAAACTACACACAATCATTAGATACCATGAATTTAAGAAGTACAACATTCTAATATCAGTCTCAACAAACTTGTACATAAATCTAATATCAATGTTGGCAACCATGTACATCATGATATTCCAAATAACAAGTACAAGTACTACCAGATTAGTTCAATTGTCAATAAAACAACATGATATTCAAACTAACGTGCCCTCACAATCCACTCTCACATATTGATCTTCTTCAAGTACATCATCCAACTCAGTTTCAAAATTTTCTTCTGAAATGATATGCATATACTCATGCTTATCATAGTATTCCAAGTCATAAAATCCTCTAGGGGATGCCCTCAACACCACATACCAACTGGAAGAATCATGTTCTCTACAGTAGAAAACTTGTTTAGGTTGTGAAGCTAAAATGAAAGGGTCTTCAACAAATTGTGATTGACTTTGGTGCAGGTTAACTAATGTAAGACCATCTTCTACCCTAACACCATTAGGAACATTAACCCAATGACATTTGAAAATTGGAATTTGAACTGTGTAATAATCTAACAAGATTATCTCTTTTAGGACCCCATAGTAGGAAACTACACCAGCAACTTGCGATATATCTTTATCACTAGATCTACACATGGCTGTTTCATCAATGGAAACACCACAATTTTGTGTAGACTTCTCAATATCCTTTACACGGAATCTTTGACCATTGATAATTAATCCTGTGTAAGATATTGCTTGTTTTCTGGGTCCATATGCTAGCCATTTCAACAAATTTTTTTCTTCAGCCATATCAATAGGAACCTGTTATTAAAAATAGTTTTCAATTAGTCATATCACTCAACTTAACACACTAAGCTAAATCAGTTAAGAATGAACTAGTTTACCTTTTCCTTCAGCCATTTTGGAAATGTCTCTACATGTCTTTTCCAAAGCAAGCCACTATTTCTCTCATAAATTTTGTTTGTTTTCCTTAACTCCTCCATATGCATCCTAATTTATTAAAATAAAATGGCTAAAATTACTTAATTTTGAACATAAAAACTAACAATTAGGACCCATCATGGACTTACTCTATAAAAGGCTCTACAATAGATGTATTCAGCAGAACATATCGGTGTGCAATTTCTATCCACTCATCTGTTATCGTAATTTCTTTTTTCCCAGAAATTGGACGACCTTCAAGTATCACATCATTGGCCCACTCTTCATTACAACCTTTTTTTGTGTTCAATTCAACTGTTCTGTTAATGAATTCATTACAAAAAATCACACACTCATCTGCAAGATAAGACTCTGCAATACAACCTTCAGGCCTTGCTCAAATTCTAACATATTCTTTGAGTGTTTTCATACGTCTATCACATCAGATATTAGTACATCATTAATAAAATATCCATATATCATAATAAATATAAAAGAATAATAATTTTTTTATTGATTCACCTCTCAAAGGGATACATCCATCAAAACTGAATTGGTCCACATAATCGTGCTTCTCGTCCAATATGAATCACCAAATGAATCATGATGTCAAAAAATGATGGTGGAAAGAATCTCTCAAACAAGCATAACGTTTCAGCAACTTCATTTTCGAATGTCATCAAGCTCTCCCTGCCAATAACTCGTTGACATATTCGATTGAAGAATGCACATAATCTTATTATAGCATCCCTTGGACCCTTAGGCATCAATCCTCTTATTGCCACTGGTAGTAATTGTTGCATAAAAATGTGACAATCGTGTGACTTAAGACCCACAAGCTTGCATTGTTCCATTGAAACACAATTTTGAATATTTGAACTATACCCATCTAGTACCTTCAACAAGAACAAACGTTCACAAAATAAGTGTTTCTCGTCCTTTGAAAGTGTATGTATAGCTGGTGGAAGGTAGTTTCTAGTCCCTTGCTCTTGCGGGTGTAATCCACTCCTAATATCCATATCTTGTAAATCCAAACGAGCTTTGATTCCATCTTTAGTCTTCCCAGCAACATTTAACAGTGTATTAATAATGCTTTCGCACACATTCTTCTCTATATGCATCACATTCAAATTGTGACGAACATATAAATCCTGAAGTAAATATTGAAGAGATAAATAATTAAAAATTCTTCTAAATACAATGTTATTTTATCTAGATAAATAAATTTATACATACTAACCTTCCAATAAGGTAACTCAAAAAAGATTGATCGTTTTTTCCACATCTCTTTTTTTATCATCATCACAACCTCTCTTTCTTTTCTTTAACTTAGATTTACCCCATACATTCACAAAATCTTTTAGATGGTCAAAAATTTTACTCCCATTCATTATCCTTGGTGCACGTCCAAGCTCTTCTTTTCCATCAAACCAACTTTTTCTAGTTCGAAATTGATGGTTTGTTTGAAGAAATTTTTGATGGCCTCGAAATGAAAACTTTGAGCTGTGTTTTAACCATTCTGAATGTGTATCTTTACCACATAAAGGAAAACTACAATACCCCTTAGTTTTACATCCAGCAAGGTTCCCATAAGCTGGAAAATCTTGGATGGTCCACATCAAAATTGCTCTCAACAAGAAAGTTGTGTTATCAAAAGCATCATGAACTTCAACTTCTTCATTCCATAATACATTCAAGTCCTCTATGAGTGGTTCTAAATATACATCAATGTCATTTCCAGGTTGCTTCGGTCCTAGAATTAACAATGACAATAAAACATTTTCTTGTTTCATGCATAACCATGGGGGCAAGTTATACATAACCATCATCACAGGCCAAACACTATATTTACTACTCAAATTACTAAAAGGATTGAATCCATATGTAGAAAGTCCAAGTCTAAGATTTCGTTCTTCTTTTGAAAAAGAAGGCCATTTTTCATGCACTAACTCCCAAGCAATAGAATCTACAGGGTGATGCATTTTCCCATCGTTACTCTTATTATTGTGATGCCACCTTAAATTCTTAGCCATTGTTTTTGATCTAAAAATTCGTTTGAACCTTGGGATTATAGGAAAATACCTCAAAACTTTTGTAGGTACACCTTTCCGAACCTTTCCAGTAAGCTTGTCTGACATCCAACGAGAAGTTTCACAAGTTGGACAATTTTCCAACGTCTCTTTATCTTTTCTAAATAGACAACAATCATTTACACATGCATGAATCCTTTCATATCCTAACTTGAATGCTCGAAGAAATTTTCTCACCGAGTACATAGACTTGAGGAGCACATTATCAAAAGGTAGCATATCATGGAAAAGCCCTAGCATTTCATCAAAATATTTGTCCGACGATCCATTAGAAGTCTTAAGCTTATACAAAGCAACAATTGCAGATAACTTAGTGTATTTTGTGCACTGTGGATATAATGGAATTTCTGCATCTTCTAATTTTTTTGGTGAAATTGTCATCAGGGCCTTCTACATGTTCGTCAAAATCACAGTCATCAAGATTTGTAGCACTAAACACATTATAAGCATCAAAATAATTCATTTCGTCAATATCATCACTTCTAGATACTTCTTCCCCATGACGAAACCATATTTTGTAAGTTGGATCGATCCCATTTATGATCAAATGCTCATAAAGAATGCTGACATCTTGGTGACTTAAGTTTCGACACACTTTGCAGGGACACAATAATTTTTTTGGTTAATTAGCCTCTTTCTCTATTGTCTCTACAAACTCTTAGCGCCTTGCTTATACTCTAAAATTAAATGAAAAATATATACTCAAAATTATTAGAGAAAGGTATAACCTTTCTATGTATGAATTTATTAACTTAATATTAACTAAGTCCTCAATTCTTATTACCTGTTGAACTGTAACCAATTTTTATCAAACATGATGTCCAAAGTTGGTAATAAGAGCCTATATATCTTCCTTTTTGAAACCTTTCTTCTGTGAGAAGGGACAGGAAGAAAACTAACATATATAAAACAAGAAGTACAAAAGGCTATGCTATATGTGTATGCCAACACGTAATAAGTACATTCATACAAGTATATGTTATAATGAAATCAATCAATCAAAAAAACACAATTCAATTATAGGATAATCATAGACAAGTCTACATAAAATCGAACAACATTTTCCCTACACTAGCAACCAACCATCTGACAATATCAATTCAAACAACACACAAGATTTCTTCCTTATCTCCACAGCACACAAATTTCTCAGATCCTACTTCACTAAAACACACAAGTTCTCAACCTTTCATTATCACCGCAGCACATAGTAACAATCCTAGAACCTACTACACTATGGATGAATATTTAAGATATTCAAACTCCTCTAACATTTGCATAGTATTAAAATAAAAGTTAGAGGCATACCTCTTGCAAGCTATTGCCACAAAAGATTCTTTGAAGTTCGTCTCAACACATAAACACCTGTCAAATTTGAATTAAATAATTAAATAATAATGGAAAGAGGGAAAAATAAAATCTAACTAAGATATGAATTGTAATATTAAAAGTTTATATACATTTTGTTTTTTCAATTGAAAGTTGATATAAAGGTATGAATAATAGTGAGTCAATAAATATAAATTTAAATGATTAATTATCACATATCTTTCGATCAATGATAGTGAGAGCATACTAGCTAGCAAGTGTACCAAACAATAATTAGAATGAAAGTGACCTTTTCTTTTTCTTCTGTCTAAATTCAATATGAGAGAGCTTAATTAAATTGCAATATTAATAACTAGAGGACATAGTGATCATTTAATTTATTTACCATGAACCATAATATTTGTGATGAAGACCAAAAGGGGCAGGGATTTAGGATTCAGTGCATATAGTTTTGGCAACCAAACAGGGGAAGCAACTACCACAAAGAAAAATATGCTATGTTTTTTTTTATGCTCTGTTTTTTGGTTAACCGAAACAAAGAAAAATATGTTATCCTTGTGTCATTCAATAAGTAATTTTTTCAAACACCTTGAGTGCAATAGAAATGTAAAATATTGAGCAGAATAGGTGAGGTGAAACCAAATGAATCTTCTCACAATTGTTTAGAAACCAGGCAAGATATAAACTACTAAATTTATTAAACTCTAGGAGATTTTCTAAATCAGAGATTGATAAAATTTATTTGTGTGTGGATTTTTATGTAAGAAATTTAATCTCAAGTAAAATAAATCCAATGGAGACTAAGAATAAGATTAATATCCAACGAACACTCACCTTCACCAAGAGAGACATGGTTGGTTACGATGAACTACAAAACAAATGATCTCACAACAATATCAAGCGAAAGAGATGTAGTGACCATTATGCAATTTTGGAGAAATCTAAAAACTATAACATTCAATCAATAGAAGACATAAACTGAACCAAATCAAAAGTTGGAAAAGATTTAGGACTCACTTCTATAGGAGAGACTTCATGAGAGAGTTGACTGGAGGAGAAAGAACGTCGGGCTAGGTTGCTTGTGCCAAAGCTTCTCATCAAGAATTTATGAGAGTCATTGAGAAAGATTGATGAGCGATTTAATCAGATCACAGAGGAGATTAAGAGAAATTGAAGAAAGAGATCGAGGGTTTGGGAGTAACCGAAAGAGTGATTGAAGAGAGAGAAAGAAATGATGTAAAATGAGCCCAATATGTGCAGTATATGTTTTATTCGGGCCTTAATACTCAACATTCCATTGAAAGCCCAATGTACAATATTAGTTTAATGATGTAAAAATAGTCTAATACGCCGTATGAGATCTTTATCAATAACACTTCTTAAAAAATGTCATTTTTCAATGTAATATAAAGTATAAAATGTTGTAGTGATTAAGTGTGTAGATAACGGAAATTCTTGATTTTAACGATTTGTTATGCTAGCTTTAACTAAAAATATTTAACATAATATATCTATAAAATTAACTTAAAAATAGATATTTATCAATTATATTAATGTAAATTTAAATATTATAAAATATCATTATTATAATAATATTTAATATAAGACTACATATATAATTGTTTATCGAGTTTTTCGGAAACAAGAATTATGAAAGATTAGAGAGCGTAAAAGAAAGGATTTAGTAAAAGTAAACAAGGTTTTTATGTGGTTGGGGCGTTAATGGACCTTATTCCACGAGACAGTTGTATTAGAGTTTTGAGAACTGTTGGCAATGGAGTTTTCTGCAAGTTTGAGCGGAGTAACAGCTTACAATCAAAATCTTGGATCCCCTCCTTAGTGCACCACTATTCGTATTTATAGGCACATGAGTGCACTGGGCTCGGGCCGGGCTAGTCCGGGCCCAACAAGGGTGTAAATACCATTGGCTTCTCTGATGGGAGCCCAATACAAAGGATTGAAATAAGAAACATACATTAAACAAAGCCCATTAGGCCAGCCCAAACAATATCTTATTCTAAGACATGCAACTGGCTGGTGTTTCAGTCTGGGTGTTATGGGCTACGAGGAAGATTTGGGGGACAAGATCAGTCAGAGTAGTGGCGCGCGCAGTTCTGAACCAACGACATACAATCCCAAGGTAGTCTCTTCTACAGGTGAAGCGTGGGGACAACACCCCACGCTTCATGGGATGATGTCAGTATTTTGGACACTTTATCTTGCCAAACTCGGACAACCCATCCCAGTCTGTTTACCAAGGTCCCCCTCCATTTACCAGGGTCCCGCTTCATTTACCAGGACCCGAGTTCATCCACGGAGATCCCGGCCCAATCTTGGATTTGGTAGCCGCGATCTCCTTTATCGTACCTTGGGGAACATCTCGGTACACAGTCCTAGGTTTATACATCTTGCCCCGACAATAGTCCCGACTTACTCTCCCAGTAGCCCTTTGGGCCTTGCCCAGACTTGGGCCGCCAATACCTATTTTCCCTTCGCCTAATGGGCCCGGTCTGGGCCTTAACTCCTAGCAAAGCAGCCCATGGACTTTTAGAGTGGATTCGTACATGCGGGAGGAAACAAGGATAACAATTACCCCCCAAGCCTTCATCTGGGCTTGCGCGGTGGAGGCTTGTCTCCCTCTCCGGCCATCTTGGCATTTCCCGTCTCTTTTCCAAGGCGACGGGTCCGCAGACGGGTGACACCGCTGGCCGATCGTTCACGGAATGACAACCCGCTTCGATGTCCGGGATAGAATAAAAAAAGCCCGAACCGTTTACCAGGATCCGGGTTCGTTTACCAGAGCCCCGGTTCATTTACTTCAGGGCTGTCTGGAGACCTTCCTGTTCGCCCTGCTCCATCATGAAGGGTGCACGTGTCCCATTGTGGCTGGCGCATTGATGGCACTAGGTCTTGAAAGGTCAGCAAACATCCTATTAGTTACTGTGCTGGGGGCTAGTATGTCAGCTCGGGTTACGAAGCGTCCCATCCGCACGAATGTTCCCATTATTATCTCTGCAATAAAGAGGACCGTTGGATGGGACGACCTTTGAGGTGCTCTTTTTCTGGGCCGTTGGATCGGGGCGGCGTGGATCAGGCCTCGGGGGTACCGTGATCTAGTACTCGAGTAAGTCCATTAATGTCCCTGCGCGATCCAGGACCGTCCGATGGGGGGTGATCGCGTCGAACCGTTAGATCGAAACATCCCTCTGGTTCTTATAAATTACATCAGATTTTAATTTGATATCTTTACATTCTCAGAAAAGAAAAAACACTTAAAAGAACTTTTATGTCCGAACTTGCCGAAGAAATTTTCCATCGTCTACTTCGTCTTCGCCGTCGCTTATTCCCAACGCACTCGATCTCCGCCCCTTCGCTTGAGCAGACGACATCGGCCTGTCCCATAGACGAGATTTTGAGCCGCCTTCACTTGTTCAAAACCGCGATTTTACCGTCACTGTCGCCGGAAACCCACCATTCTTCATGACCGGCCTTTTACAGTAAGTTTTCCTAACTTTCGCTTTTGTTTTCTTGGGTTTTCCATACTGTCCTGTTTATCTGTTTAGGCTGTTAAATCTTGCATGTGTTTAGATTGGCTATGGGTGCATTAGAATAGGTTAGGAAAAGAAAACTAGTCCGGACGGTGCCGGATCTCCTCGGGTTCGGGTGGTTCTTGGACAAGTGGCAATAGGCCAGCTTAGGAGAACAGCTAAATCTTCCTTTTTCTCTCTCTCTTTGTTTTTTGTTCCCAATCAAGGTTCCGCGGCTTCTTAGTGATCCCAGACCTGATCCAGAGGGGACTCCTCCAAGAAGTTCGTAGGAGAGCCCCCGTACCTTAACCAACCTTCTTGGGTTTCGGTGATGACTGCTTTGTTATTTGTTTTGTTCTGTTTCGCTCCCAGATCATCAGCCATTACCTCAGGCATTGCCCTTCATGTGGAAGAATGAGTTAATGCAGCTCCTACCACTCTACCAGGATCCGAGACCCCAGTGGCAACAGATGGGAGATGGATGGGGTGCAGAACCTGTTATGAAATTATCGGATGTTGTACGCCCTGGAGAAGCACTTGGGCGTGGAGTCTACTCCTGGATTGTTTTATAACTGTTTGGCTAGGAAATAGAAGAAAGCTCACACCAGCGTGGGCGAGTTCGGGGCCTGGAGCATGGGCCACATCAGTGCGGAAGCCATTCTCCCGCTTCATGACTACTTCGTGTAATTCCTCAAGTTCGTGGGGATTGCACATTTCTAGCTCCTGCCTCAAGCGTACCGAATGATTGCAGGATGGCGCATCTTTTGTATAGCGAAGCAGATCCCGGATCCAACACCGGTAGAGGTGTTGTATTTCTACAAGCTGGAGCCACAGGTCAACGTCAAGGACAAGACCCTGGATGGCTTCTACAGACTGAAATCGCGTGGCAACTATGCTGCTCCTACTAGCACATGGAAGCACCCCCCGGACGTCAGACATTACTGGTTCATGATGTCTAGGTTTCTTTTAGAAAAGAACCCCATGATGATGCTGGACTTCCAGCGAGTGGGTAAGTGGCTTCCCGTTCCCTAGTTTCTTTTTTGTTTTTGCTTTTTATTCCTCATTCTCAACATATTTCCTTGGATGGTAGGACCCTATGCCCAGACTCCCCTCACCCAGTTCATCCTGGACCGGAAGAAATTCTACTCTGAGCTATGCGCGGAAGATTTGGACATAGGGGGCTATGTTAACACTGAGAGCCTCTGGGTGGTCGGGATGCTGGCGGCCAATCAAACGGTCAAGGACCCCAGTATCCGGGGGATACAATGCGAGAAAGACCCGACATTGAGGGAGGAGCTGACCCTTGAGCATATTAGGGCTGTAGAGGCCGCGACCTTGGAAGACACGGTCAAGAGGAAGCGGGACCAAGCCCAGGAGAAGGAGAGGGCCACCTCCGAGGAGCTGGAAGCCCTCTTCGATGAGGCCCATCCAAACACGGGGACCCCCGGTGCTAGTGTATCAGGGCGAGGTAACTCACCTTTACTTTTGACTTATGCTCCTTGAGTTGGGGACTTAGTTAGGGATAGACTAGTTTATCGAGGCCCCCTGTTCGGGGCTGATGGAGAGATGAGACCTTCATCTCCCATCACTGTAGAACAGGAAACTCTCATATATTCGTTCGAGTTCCTTCAGTATGGGAACTTCTTATTCCCGGATGAATGGGAGATCGAATCTGTTCCTTCGCCTTAGGAGAATTGAGTCGAGTCTGAGGTCTAGACAAGGGTTTGTCCCGGATTACTTTTAGTCTTGCGATTACTCATTCGTCGTGACTTGTTTATTTTGATAATTTGCTTTTTGTTTGTTCATTTAAGAAGACTCTGACATGTCCGATCCCATGGAGAAGATGAAGTAGGCCCTTAAGGTCCAGGCTACCAAGGAGCTTCGGCAAAGAAGACTGCCAAAGGCGCGCCTAAATTGAAAGCTCCGAACGTGATCCTTAGGAGCTTGGTCCCGAAGCCTAACTCAGTTGGGGAGGCCTCAGTCGCAGTCCCGATCATGGCAGTTAATCCTGAAACTATCTCAGCTTCTGCTCATCCCCTGGTAATCGACCTGGAGCGGGACCCGCTGGTGAGTCGGAGTTCCGGGAAGAGAACCGCGGACTCAAGCGCGGATGAGCCTGCGAAGGGGACAAAGAGGGCCAAGAACAAAGGCGTTGGCTTGGCCGAGGAATCCTTCGGGGAGAGTCACCTCGCCGCCAAGGACCTTCCAGGAGTGCCCACGCTCCCCGTTCATCCGGCTCTACCCGAAGAGGGAGAGGCGGTCCTGCGGGAGGAATAGTCCAAACTGGTATCCCGGACGTGGGAGAGCGGCCGGGAGAAGAGGGAAGAGGTTTATCGGGCCCTGATGATTCATCGTCAGGCCAAGTTCTCGGAGCGTCCGACAGCTTTTAGCGCTTCCCAGCTGATCGTGGACCGGCTTGCCGCTGAGACGGGGTTCCATTCTAAACTGGGGTAAGACACGGCTCCGTTCACTGTGGACTTGCTAGATCAGGTGGGGGTTACTATGTCCAACCTCTAGTTGAAGCGGTACGCCACCATAGCCCACCAGGACATGCTATTCATCTCCCAGGTTCTCTGCCACCAGGCCACTGCTGTAAGTTATCTGTTTACACCTCCTGTTTCTTCTTGCGCTTTTAGTTCTTCAGATTTTTCTAACTTCTCTTCATTCCAGGACGCTCTACTAGCTCATAGAAATGCCGACTTGGCGGCCGAGATTTCCATGAAAATGGAGATGAACCAGCTAGAGCTGGAGGCAGCTGTGAACCAGCGAGAAGCCACTAAGGAAGCCCTGGCAAAGGAGGTGGCTTAGGCCAAAGCGGACCGGGAAGAGGCTGCCCGGACTAAGTTCCAACTCGAAGAAGCTATGTCCCAGAGAGAGGCTAAGAATAGCAAGTTGGTGGCTGGGTTGGAGGTGGAGCTTCTCCGAGTGAAGGCCCTACAAGAGGCGGTCGAATCCCAGTCTACCCAGGACCGGGAGAGGGTCACCGGTCTCGAGTCTCGGATTTCTGAATTGGATGACCTGCTTCGGCTGCAGGTGATGGCGCATGATGAGACCCGCCACGAGAGAGAAAAGGTGGACGCCATGCTGAGGGTCACCTTTGACGAGGCCATCTACATGGCCTGGCTCCAGGACAAGAACATGAACCTCCTGCTTTACCCCGACCCCGCTGCAAAAAGAGTCGAATTTGAGGCCAAGGAGAAAGAAGACACGGAACCCTTGGATGAGGAAGAGGCAGATGGAGCTAGCCCGGAGGCATCGGGGCACGGCGAAGCTTAGGCCGGGTCTTCTATTTGTTTTTTCTCTTTTATTTTTTTTATTTTTGTAACACTTTCACGGGCGCAGATGCGTCTAAGAAATTTTTTATGTTCTTATTCATAATGCTTTCCCGTTTCCATTCGTTAAACTTTTACTTAGTGTTTTCGCCACCTTGTGTAAACGAGTCAAATGTTCGGTCCCGGTTCCAATGGCCAGGACTGTTGACGACCTGGAATAGATTGTTCCGCTTTTACAATACGGGCTCCAATAGCCCAAACTGCCAAGATTTTTCTAGATTTTAACTTATCAACTCGCTTCACTCCTGTTGCTCAGGTTCCAACAGCCTGGGCCATTAAGGAGTTGATAATTATCACTAAATCTATTCGTCCCGATTCTAGTGTTCATGTTTTGATGGTCTGGACCACTATGGATTAGCTGACTAGCTTATTATAAAACCTAGGTTAGGTTCTTACGGTCTAGGCTGTTTATAAGACTACTTTTAAATAACTTATACCTAGGACCCGCGCCCCAATAGTTCTGTGCTATTGTAGGGATGACGTGGACAGGTATTTGGTTGTTTGGGACCACGCTCGGTCAACCAATTTTTTAGGTATTTTATATCCACGGGGCACACATGTCTGGGTGAGGACCTAGGCTAGCCCGTATGTCCTACTGGATATTTCACCTCCCGAACTACGTATGTCTAGGCCGGGACTAGGCCTGAGCCTTAAGTCCTATAGTTTGTACCCCTAGACCGCGTATGTCCGGGTCGGGACTAGGCTTGAGCCTTGTGTCCTTTTCATTAGCGTCCTATTTTGGTTTTGTTCTCGGACTTGCTCGTGTTTGGATACACCCCCCCCCCCCCCCCCCCCCAAGTGAGCCAAGACTGGTCTTGGGTCTTGGGTCACTTGCTTATGGAGATGGACGAGAACTTTCATTGTTTCACAATATTTCTTTATGACATTTTGTACCCGTCATATATTATTCAAGAAATTCCCCTGGGGCTTACATTGTTTACAAAGAAAATATAAAGCTAAAACATGCTCTCCTGACTACTGATAGTACTTACGGAGATGTTCTGCGTTCCAGGCCCTTAGGACTTCAATGCCATCGAGTCGCTTTAAGCGGTACGTTCCCGGACACACTTCATGTTGAATTTCGTACGGCCCTTCCCAGTTCGGGCCCAGAACCCCCACTCACGGATCTTGGGTTGCAGGGAAGACTCTCCTAAGGACTAGGTCGCCGGTTTCGAACCTTCGGCTTTTTTTACTTTTGAGTTAAAATGCCGAGCAATCTTGCCCTGGTACATCTTCAACTGAACTTGTGATTCTTCCTGGATCTCTTCGATGAGATCCAAGGATTCCTGGAGTAAGGCGTGGTTCTGGGGGGATCATACGTGTCCCTCCTGTGGGATGGGATGACCGTTTCTACGGGGATGACGAATTCGTACCCGTACACCATGGAGTATGGAGTATGTTCGGTGGACGTTCGTTCGGTGGTCCGGTATGCCCATAGTACACGGGGCAACTCTTCTGGCCATTTGCTCTTGCAGGCTTGAAGCTTTTTCTTTAATGTCCCCTTCATGATTTTGTTGTCGGCCTCTGTTTGCCCGTTCGCTTGAGGTCTGGCGACCGCGGAGAAGCTTTTGATGATACCATGCCATTCACAGAAGTCCGTGAAGTGGATGCTGTCAAATTGCTTCCTGTTGTCGGACACAATCTTGTAGGGGAGCCCGTACCGGCACACAATGTTGTTGATGACGAAGTCCAAGGACTTCTTTGAGGTGATGGTGTTCATAGGCTCCGCTTCGACCCACTTGGTGTAGTAGTCAATGACCACAATGGCATACTTCACACCTCCCTTCCCGTTCGGGAGCAATCCTACAAGGTCGATTCCCCATACCGCGAAGGGCCAGGGACTGGTCATTAAGGTTATTTCTGTTGGAGGGGCTCGCAGGATCTTCTCGTACCTTTGGCACTACTCGCATTTGCGGACATAATCGACACAGTCTTTCTTCATGGTTGGCCAACAATATCCTTGGCGCAGGATTTTCTTGGACAAGCTGAGTCTGGCTGTATGATCTCCGCAGAAGCCTTCGTGCATCTTGTGCATGATTGCGCTCATTTCTGTCCTGGACACGCATCAGAGGTACGACATGGATAATCCTCTATGATAGAGCTTTCCCTCCATCCTGACGTATCTATGGACTTGGTATTGAAGTTTCCTGGCTGCTGCCCTATCCGTGGGCAGCAGCCCTATCCGTGGGCAGCAGCCCTATCCGGTTGTCAAGTATTGGATGATGGGTCCCATCCAAGACGTGGAGTAATATAAAGCGTTGATCATGGGGGCTTGAATACTTGGTACGAGGAGATGGTTGATTTAGACTAACCCAAAAAGCTTTGCCTCAGCATCCATGCCCAGCTTTGCCAACGTGTCCACAAACACGTTTTGATCCCTGGGGATCTGGGATGGAGTGCTTCTTGAAAGTTTAGAGCATCTCTCGCGTCTGAGTCACGTAAGCTGCAATCTTTTCCCCTTTAGTTTGGTATTCTCCCAAGATCTACCTGACAACCAACTGGGAATCGCTATAAATCTCCAGATTTGTGGCCCTTACTTCCCGAGCTTGGCACAAACCAGCCAACATGGCCTCGTGCTCGGCCTTGTTGTTCGAAGCCTTGAACTGTAAATGTAGGGCATTTTGTAACTGGTGCCCCTGTGGCGACACTAGGATGATTTTGACCCCTGCTCCATTTTCATTCGAGGTTCTTTCTACGAACACCTTCCATACGGGCACCGCAGTATCCGCTGGATCGTTCTCTTCGGTGATCCCGGAGCATTTCACGATGAAGTCGGCTAAGGCCTGCCCCTTGATTGAGATTCTCGGGATGTATGCAATGTCGAACTGACTCAGTTCCATGGCCCACTTCAAGAGTCTTCCTAATGACTCAGGCTTTTGCAACACTTGCCGCAAAGTATGGTTGGTCAGAACTCTTATGGCATGAGCCTAGAAATAAGGCCTGAGCTTCCGGGACGCGATTAGTAGACAAAACGTTAACTTTTCGATTAGTGGATACCGTGATTCTGCACCCAATAATCTCTTGCTTACGTAATAGACTAGGAGCTGGGCCTTCCCGTACTAGCGCGGCGCTGATGGTGTGTTCGGCCACGGCCAAATAGAGGAATAGCAGTTCTCCCTCCACCGGTTTCGCCAATATTGGTGCTCGGGCCAGATGTTCTTTCAGTCTTTGGAAAGCCTCTTTGCACTCCACCGACCATTCGAACCTTTGGCCACCCCGAAGGACGTTGAAGAACGGGATGCACTTGTCTGTGGCCTTCGAGACAAAATGGCTCAGAGCGGCTATCCTCCCAGTCAGGCTCTGAAAATCTTTGTGCTTCCGGGGCAAGAGCATCTCAACTAATGCCTTGATTTTGTCCGAATTGGCTTCTATTCCCCGGTAGCTCACTATGAACCCCAGGAACTTCCCGAACGCTACGCCGAAGGTGCATTTTTTGGATTCAGCTTCATCCCAAATATTTGAATGATCGCGAAGGCTTCGAATAGATCGTCATAATTTTTGCGGGAGGTCTTGGACTTAACCAGCATGTCGTCGATGTATACCTCCATGTTCCGTCCCAGCTGGGCCCGGAACATCCTATTGACTAGTCGCTGATAGGTGGCTCGGGCGTTTTTGAGTACTAAGGGCATGACAATGTAGCAGTACACCCCCTTGTCAGTTTGGAAACTGGTATGTTCCTGGTCTGCCACATGCATAGAGATCTGATGAAACTCAAGATCTCATACCTGGATGTTGCGTCCACCATCTAATCGATCTGAGGGAGCAGGAAACAATCTTCTGGGCAAGCTTTGTTGAGGTCCGTGAAGTCGATGCACGTCCTCCAGGTCCCGTTTGGCTTCGGCACCAGCACCGGGTTGGCCCGCCACATGGGATACAAAGCTTCTCAGATGAATTTGATTGAGTGTAACTTTTCAACTTCCAGCTTGAGGGCTTCCGCCCTTTCTGCCCCTAGGGGCCTTCATTTTTGCCAGACCGGGGTCACATCCTTGTTGATATTCAAGGCATGGCAGATGATATTGCAGTCAATCTCGGTCATATCCAAATGAGACTAGGCCAGGACATCCCGGTTCTCCTTCACTCAGGCAATGATGGCGGCCTGTACCTCTGCTTTCAGGTTCTTCCCAACTTGCATTACCATGGTTGGGTCAGTGTCACTTATGCACACTTCTTCAATCTTCTCCATGGGTTCCAGTACGCGGTCCTCCCCAATTAGCGGGTCCAGCTCATCCTCTTCCCAGACAATCCGTCTTGCCAGGGGAGGGGGCGGGACTGGATCGACGATTTCCTCAAGGGTCTCTTCACGGACCATATAAACGGGTCAGGCGGATATGTGGTAACATTTTCGTCCACTCTTCTGATCTCCCCAGACTTTTCCTACTCCTCCATTATCACAGGGGAATTTCATGCATAGGTGGCTGATGGAGGTGATTGCCCCGAAGTCGACCAATGCGGGCCAACTGAAAATAATGTTGTAATTAGTGGGGCAGTCCACCACCACGAACGTACAAAATTTGAACGAGCTTTGCATCTCGTTACCCAGTGTTACAGGCAACTGGATCTTTCCCATCGGGAGCATTGAGTCCCCATTAAAGTTGTAGATCTGGGTTGGGCACGAGGCTAGATCTGCCTCGGTCAAGCCAATTGCGATGAAGGCAGGCTTGAACAAAATGTTGACGGAGCTTTCGTCGTCCACCAAAACTCTGGATACCATCTTGTTGGAAATTTGGGCATCAATGACCAGAGGATCATGATGCGGGAAATGGACGTTGTGGGCGTCGTCTTCCATGAAGGTGATGGGGAGGTTCATCAACTTCGGTCGTTGAGCTGGGGCTTGGACCAGGGCGCATACCTCTTTGTCGTGGTCAAGCTCGCTGAGGTAATGCTTTTGATCATTCCAAGACGGTCCTCCTAGATGGGGCCCGCCTGAGATGGTGGCTGCGTGACCATCCACTCGCGGGGGCGCGATCCCAGATGAGTAAGGCATTCCGGGTCCGGGTGCCTGCACGGCGAGGGCCCCTGGAGGGGCTTGCGATCCCAGGCTCTTTGTATATCCTCCCTGGGGAGGTGGGTACGCTCCAGGTGCGCCCGGGATCGTGGACTGTCTGGGGATTGATGACAATCCCGGAACTCCCACGGGCATCCTGATTCACTGGTGGAGATGTTCCAGCTTTATCAAATTTTCGATCTTGTCCTTTAGCTGTCGACATTCTTCAGTTGTGTGGCCCGCCTCCTTATGATACGCGCACCTCTTGTTGGAATCCCTTGGGTTTTTCCCCCTTTGAACATGGGGGGTGGTCTGGTAATGAACCGTCCTCTATGTGGCCAGGTAGATGTTTTCTCTAGTATCCACTAGGATGGTGTACTCCGAATACTGGGGCTCATAGCCCCTCTTGCCCTTCTTAGATGGTTCGGATCAATTTGGTCCTTTCTCGGATCCCTTTCCCCGGGAGGGATTTACACTTGCTTCAGTCCCTCCCATTTGGGACGGTTGGGCCCCGCCGGGAGCAACACTATACCCGACTGGCGCAATTCCATATCCAGGCAAAGGGGTAGTCTGGGATGGGGCATATCCTGAAGACGCGGGGCCATAGACCGTAGGTGCGACAAAGGTTATCCCAGGCACAGCTGCTGATCCCGGCGCTACTGGGGGAGTCAGGTATTGCTGGGCCGGATATTGTGCCCTTCCGGGATACTATGCCCCGTATCCTGGAAAGGTTTGAGCATTTGGCTGGGGTGCCGACTGCCATCCAAATGCCTGGATTTGGGCCTCCTCCTAGTTGATAAAGCCTTGGGCCCTCCTTATGAATTCCTCAAGGGTGGCCACCTTGCTGCGCTACATGTCATCCCACAGGGGATACCCAGCCCGGATTCCAGATTAGAGGGCCACCAGGCGCTGCCCATCGTCAACCTTAGTTTTGGAGGCTTCCTCTGTGAAACGCTGGATGTAGGCCTTCAACATCTCTGTGGGGAGCTGCTTGATGTTGGCGAGGGCAGTGATCTACATGTCCATCCTCATAGCGCCCACGAACTCTTTGTGAAAAGCCAACTGCAGTCCGGACCAGGATTAGATGGATCCCGGCTTGAGCCTCTTCCACCATTCTTCTGCAGGCCCGCCTAAAGTAATCGAGAAATAGAGGCACTTGCCATTGTTACAGACGTGGGCTACGGTCATTAACCGATTGTAGCGCAACGGATGATCTCTGGGGTCGGTGTTCCCAGTGTAGGCGGGCAGACTCGACGGTTTGAATCCTTTGGGGAGCACCACATCCAGGATATGCTTGGCCCAGGGTTCCTTTTCTTCCTCGTCGGAATCGGTGTCTGCTCCCTCCTGCTTATGGACCAGGCAGTCCGTGACTTTCTTCAAGGCGGCTAGCTGTTCCATGAACTGTTTGGTCGTACCGTATTCCAGGGGAACTTTCTCGCTCCTCCTGTCGTTGAGATTATTTCTCAAATCGCCATCTCAGGGGTGGGTCTTTTCTTTGCGGGCCCGTTCCTTTCGAACATTCTGCCCCTCGCGCAGGTCTACCCGGGAAGTATCATCCCCAGAGATAAGGGCGTTTGACTCGTCATCATGCAGGTGCTCTCGGTGGCCCTTGTTCACAGAAGCACTCGGGTGGAAAGACCATTCCCGTCTAGTCCACCCTGGGGCGGGCCGGGGCCTGGTACCCTGCGGGCACGTCCCTCGCAGATTGATTAGGTGGCCCTATCCTGGGACGGGGCGCACCTTCTCTTTCCTAGGGAGTGATCAGGGATGGGTCCCGGTTCTCTAGACAGGAGGGACTTCCCTCTCTGGGTTTGCTTTGTCCTTCCATTTCTCTTGGGCCGGGTTAACCGGGCCCTGCCCGGGGGCCTATCCGGGGGTAGGAATCGGCCTTGCATCTCCGGGCGCGCCATTCCTAGTTTGCAGAGCGGGCGGTTGTCTTCCTGGAGGCGGAACAACTGGGGGATTAGCTGCCAAGCCTTTGGTGGCTATGAAAGCTTGCAGGGCTTGGAGGGACTCTTGCATCCGTCGAGTGGCTTCCTTTTGTTCGGCAATTCTGGCCTCTTGGTCCAGGACTTGCTATGTCAGTTTGGTCACCTCCGGGTCCTCCTGGTTGGGGTCTACTCCTTTAGGGATCGCGAGATATTCACCTTCGAGATTGTGGTATTCCCCCTCATTTCCCTCCTCTTCCTCATAATATTCTTCCTCACACTCTTCCCCACCTCCATCGTTCTGTGACTCGTCAGGTTGGGACATTTGATGAGGTGTGTCCTCGGGCTGGCTATGAGGAAGAGGTTGGCTAGGCAGTGGCTCTCCATTGCCTTATTCTTGGTTAGTAGGGTTGAAAGTGGTGTGTCTCATGTTCACCATTGATGTAGACGTTCAAGATCGACTCAAGCTTCCTCAGAGCTCTCAATGAAAGCACCAAAATGTTTATCGAGTTTTTTGGAAACTTGAATTATGAAAGATTAGAGAGCGTAAAAAAAGGATTTAGTAAAAGTAAACAAGGTTTTTACTTGGTTGGGGCGTTAATGAGCCTTAGTCCACGAAACAGTTGTATTAGAGTTTTGAGAACTTTTGGCAATGGAGTTTTCTACAAGTTTGAGCAGAGTAACTGCTTACAATCAAAATCTCAGATCCCCTCCTCAGTGCAGCACTATTCGTATTTATAGGCACATGAATGCACTAGGCTTGGGCCGGGCTAGTCTGGGCCCAACAAGGGTGTAAGTACCATTGGCTTCTCTGATGGGAGCCCAATACAAAGGATTGAAATAAGAAACATACATTAAACAAAGCCCATTAGGCCAGCCCAAACAATATCTTATTCTAAGACATGCGACAGATTGGAGTTTCAGTCTGGATGTTACGGGCTACGAGGAAGATTTGGGGGACAGGATCGGTCAGAGTAGTGGCGGCGCAGTTCTCAACCAACGTCGTACAATCCTGAGGTAGTCTCTTCTGCAGGTGAAGCGTGGGGAAAACAATCCACGCTTCATGGGATGATGTCAGTATCTCGGACACTTTATCTTGCCAAACTCGGACAACCCATCCCGGTCCGTTTACCAAGGTCCCCCTCTGTTTACTAGGGACCCGCTTCATTTACCAGGACCCGGGTTCACCCACGGAGATCCCGACCCAATCTTGGATTTGGTAGCCACGACCTCCTTTACTGTACCTCGAGGAACATCTCGGTACGCAGTCCCGGGTTTATACATCCTGCCCTGACAATAGTCCCGGCTTATTCTCCCGGTAGCCCTTTGGACCTTGCCGAGACTTGGGCCGCCAATACCCGTTTTCCCTTCGCCTAATGGGCCCGGTCTGGGCCTTAACTCCAAGCAAAGCGGCCCATGGACTTTCAGAGTGGATCCGTACATGCAGGAAGAAACGGGGATAACAATAATAATTATATTAGTATAAATTCAAATTTTATAAATTATCATTATTATAATAATATATAATACAAAACTAGATATTTAATAACGATATTAATATAAATTTAAATATTATAAAATATTATTATGATAATAATTGTTGACGCGGTTTTTTGCCAACAATATATTAAGAAATCAAACAGGTAGATTAATGCTAAATTATAAATTGTAATGAAATAATAAGCACCCTCTCGAACACTTAATTAGAGTATTTGATTATAAATTTGGAGTTTAATCTTATACTTTATGCATAACACTTTTCCACTGTTACATTTGATTATTTTGATAGCATTTTTAGTTTGTTATATTATATAAATCATAACAATTTGTTATGCTTATAATATATTTCTAAATCATAACATATTAAATGTCTAGTAATAAAATTTTGTTACTTTAGTGTGGATAATATATTTTAAATTTTATTTTGAAAGTATACTTATAAGGTTTTTTTTTAATTAAAAGATTTTCATTATTGTATTTTGATAAAAAAAATCAAAATTAATCATAAAATATAATTCTCAATAGATTGATAAACCACAAGTATTACATTAAACAATAACTAATTCAAACCATGAATATGTCTACTTCATGAGATCTTAGTTCTAACTTAAATTTGAAAGCATAACATAATAAAGTTTTATAATCTTGAATAGTTTTTACTTTAAAAATGAAAAACAGAAACATTACAAGATACACAAAAGTAATTCATGTATGAAACTTGCTCCATCCTTCAATTCATCATCCAACCAAGTACTTGCTGCTGAAGTTGTTTGTTGCCATCTGAAGCTCTCTAAATTGAAATCTCCTCAGGTTTCCAAGGCAAACCTCCTCATGATGTTGCTTTGAAATTTTTTAAAGCCTACAACTGTTAATCTCTTCTTATTATCAAACAATTTAACTCTACAATGAAACATATATGAAAAGCAAAAAGCAATGAAACCCAACACTACTTAAGTAAATAATGTTAGATTAAACAAAAATATGTACAGTATAAACCATAACAAATCAGCTTTGCAAGATATGAAACATATATGAAATAGTCATGTTCATTAGTGTAAAACTAAACCCAAATTCTCTTCTAAACTAGTCAGTAAGGAGGTCAAAATTAGTAAAGAAGGTGAAAATCGCTTAAGGAGTTCAAATGGCTAAATCGCTTAAGGAGTTCAAATGGCTAAGAGCTTAAGGAGCTATTCTAATTCTTAACAGTCCTTACATTTTCATGGCCAATATGGCATAGGAGTTCAATATCTTCCCCAATTTAGTTGAAGCAACTGCTCATCATATGTTATGTGAATAGTTTTCCTCACTAACTGTAATTAAGAAACATGTAACAGCAAGGAAGAGTACCCTATTATTGTATCTCAATATGTTGAGGTAACTGAAGCAAAAAGACCAAATAATACAGATTAGAGAAATAGTATCAAACCAAAGAATAGGTAAAGTTAAACATATATACATAAATACACAAACATAAAATACACACATAAAATAAAAGCCAGATTCCCTGTCTTTTATTTCTGTTTTGGTCTGTTTTGATGGAGTTTTCCTTCTTTACTTGTATTTTTCTTAAGTAATAATACAGGTAGATTTGTTTAAAAAAAAACAAATTATGTTGCACCAATTTGTAAACAATATATTCTGGAGATCATCTGAAACTCAATAAAAAAAAAGTTATATGGCATAGTATTTTTTTAGCAACTAACCATTTCAATGTCAGAAAAATCTGGGCTGCCCAGTGTTAGGCTCCTGAAATTCTCCTCACACCAATGCTCCACATACATCACAGAAGTGAAGTAGAGGCCAAGAATCTATACACACAATATTCAACACCGTCCTTATCACATCTTGATCCTTTAGGAAATCAACGCTTAAGCGTGCCTGTCCTATAATTTCAGCATTACAAAGTAATAGCATAAGGAATTCAGTATATAGCATATGTGATCTATTTTGTATCTAACAAAAACATAAATGGAGATGACCAAGAGAAGCAAATAAAATTTAAATGACCTGATTAGGCAGCTCCATCAATCTCTATAGAAACTCATCCCTCTTCTGAGGATCAGATTCTGCATGAATCATATGACCAACCTGAAACAAACCACCTGTTTTAAATGTGTATGACCGTTTTATGTATAACAAAGTAAATAGGTCCAACTAAAAAGTCCTACCGATTCATAGAATGAATGAATCTGATGAGGCTCAAGATCTGCAACAGTGGTTGGAAGGCCTGTTAAAAGTTCACTTATAAATGGTTCATTTTCTCCAACCTGCAAATAAAAAGGAGCAAAGTACTGAATAAATAGGAGTTAACAAAATAATCCACTCCAGTTTCCCTTAATTGTGAAAGCAAGTTAATAACACCCTTTACTTAGTTGCAAATATAACTGAACCCAGAGAAAAATATTGACAACTATGAACAGTCGGAATTCAAATAAAAAATGTGAGTTTCTCAAAGTAATTGTTACCTGAACAATTACAAATTTCCGTTTGCACTTCTGAACAATCTTCAAGAATGTGTCATAGGCCATATCCTGAAACACATGAACACAAAGCTTTAGCAACACTTATGTAGACAAACCATTCAATTTAAAAGACAAAATTTCTCAGTAACTTTTAAGCCTTAAACCTAACCAAGAAAACCACAACAGAACAAATACCTGAACACCAGGATGTGTCTCATGCATGAACTCAAACAATTTGTTCACAACAGTTTTTAGGAACTTCCAGTGAGCTCTTAGAAACCTCGGGTACTGTCCAACAACATACCTGCAGAAAGAGAGGAGGGTTATGTACAAGATTTCAAAAAAGTATTGGTTGTATACCTCCAACCAAGTTTCTCATAGTTCTCAAAGTTACTCAATTAAAATCAAGTGGCTAAAATTCATGGTTTCTACAAATGACCAAAGAATCTGGATGGAATGAGGTGTTATGGCCTGGCAGACTATATCTATATGCATTCCACCTCAACTCAAGATAGATAATCAATCATTCAATCATGAATACTTACATAATGTTACTTGCAATGACAACTTTGTTATCCTTCCCTTTCGTGATTTCGCATAAATTCAGCAAGTCACGAATGACCATAACCAAAAATCTGTTCTCCTGCCAAAGCAAACCAACATAAAAAATATGAAGGGCATACATTGACCTCCAGAACATGAATATTTCTTATGCATTTGATGATGCAAACACATTATCAAGAAACAGGTATAACATTTAAATAAATAAACTCTCATATTTTCCCAAATGATAGGGGCATGTAAAAGTGATCTCTGGGTTCTACATCAAGATCCCTAACACCACATGACAGATGCATGGACATGTGCCCTCACAAACTCATAACGATATGTGGTGTAAATAACATTTACAAGGAAATAAAGTACAAGCTTACACTGACCATGTGACTATCTTAGATCAGAATAAACATTTTTTTGTAGTCAAAACAGAAATGCCAAGTAAACTATTATCACAAATAGAAAATGAGTAGAAATAACATTTATAGGTAAAGTTAAAAATGTACCTATTCTTCCATCATCGAACCAGATATAGACCCTATTGCCCAACATAATGTGTTTAAGTTGTTCCAATTCCAATCCTCGCCACTTAATTGTTTGCTTAGCTTCTTTAGCATCTGCATCATACAAGAAGAATAGACAACATACGATAGAATTTATAATGAAAATAATATATAACACAATTAAATGACACATTTTCTCTGCAAGTGTCTCACAAGATAGAAACAAGGTGTTCCATTATAATTATACATGCAGAAAATAATTTCAATTGAATGGCCAATAAAAGAAATTCCCCACTCATATTTTTCCTCAAACTATTCACTATCAGCAGCCCCCAAGCTGCAGCCACATGACTTGAAAGAAATTTCCACTCAAAATAGGTCGCATCATAACAGAAATATTATTAGACATAAATATAAATAAAAACAATATGAATACAAACAAATATACAACTCACCAAACAAAGTAGAAAAAACCAATTTGTCAAAATGAGAAAGTTGCAGGTGGGGAAGGGAACACAAAACTAGAAAGAAATGTATTTAATTTTTTGATTTTATAGAACTTCTTGCAATAAAATAATCTCGTGGCCTTGAAATGTATAAAGAAACAGAAAATCAAACTAGAGCCAAATTTTAATATGTTTTACATGATTTGGGATTTGCTTTTCTATGATGTAACTAGCTAGCAAGAAAAATTATAGTAGTTTACTACTACTACTACTACTACTACTAATTTCAAGTAAATTTAAAAAGTTTGTATTATCACAGAGAAAACTAATCCAAAATACGATTTAGAACCTTTACCAAATAGGTGGTGGATTTCTTGATGGCATCCTAACTAAAATACCCACCAATCAAGTAATTTAAGAAATGGGATTTCTTGATGGCATCCAATCAAACAACCTAATAGCTTTATCAACTTCTCCATGTTTAGAAAACCCATAATTATAGAACTCTAAAATATAACATCTAACTTAGAACTTTCATCAAACAGTTTTCTTGCTTCACTCAGAAACACACAAAAACAAAAATCATTAGCACATACTACAAACATGCAATCTGAATAAATATGCAATATGAATTCCAAAGTAAAAATCTTAGTCAAATGAAACTCATAAAATAGTTGGATAAACAGCCAAACTAGTCTTAAAATCAACTATGGTGGCAACAAATCATTCTGATGCTATGCAAAGCCAACATCTTTGAGCTAGATGATAGTTAATAAGTAGAAAATTAATTTTCATCTACTTGACAGTTTCAATCAAATCTCATCAGTCTCTCAGTGTTTTTCTTACACAGAAACTGAGATAAAAATTATCTAGATGTGATTAAAAATAAGAAAAGGATTCCTTAAAAGAAAATAACTTACCATGCCTTTCATTAAGATCACTAATAGTTGTCTTTTTGTCTAATTCTGATCAAGAGTCCAAGTTCTCTGGCACCTGAAAAATAAAACACAACTAACCATTCACTAACGCCCCACACAACTCATTGAATTGCGAAAAAGAAAAAATATCTTCACCATTCACCAAGCATCCATCACAAGAGCTAAACAATTTCAATTTGCAACATGAAACATGAAACAAAATCAAGTGCCAGATACCTTAGATTTGTTAACTAAAGTTGAGACCTAAGTAAAATTGCAGAACAGAGCTTGAATAAAACATAATACCCAACTAGGATAAACAAACAAACCAATATATACAGAAACAGTAAACAGTAAACACAACTAGGATAAACAAACAAACTTTATACAGAAACATAAAACACAAAAACTCTAAATCTAAAACCAATATAAAAAACAGAATACCCAAAGCTAGCAGCATATCCACAAACCTCAAAGCCACCAAATTTAGTAATCCAAAAACCTCAAACAAAACAAACCTAAAGTTAATAGAAACATCATCAATAATTCATATTAAAAATTGCATAAGTCCCTAAAACAGAAACAATATATAATAATTATTTTAAAAATTAATCAAAGATGATGCCTATGAATAAAAAATCGTCATTATTAGATAATTGGGGATGTAATCAAAATAGACTATTTTCTTCACGGCAATGGTACCCTAGTCCCATTGAAGTCCCCGCTGTTACAACACCATCCCCACAATCCCACCTCCATGCTAACATCTAAAACAACAGAGAAAGAAAAAGAGAGAATGAGATCGTGGGTGAGAGGGAAAGAACTAAATCTGGAGAAGGAAATGAGAAGAGCCCGATTGATGGAGAAAGAGTCACAAAGAAGGAAAGAGAGGCGAAATTTCCAAACAAAATCAAACCAATAATTGCCAAGCTTAGACATATCAACGGCGGCGCAATCGACACTCCCTGAAAAAGAAGCAAAACCTAGATAAACAAAAGGGAATAAAATGAGAGGGAGAGACAAACGAAGGTCACGTTTACCTGGTTCTTTCTTCTAGCTAGCGACTGGGAGAGATACACAGAGAAGGACAGGGTAGCTGGTCGAGGTGTGTTTAAGCGGCTCAACAAATGGGACTAGAGAGAACCGGCGTGAAGACGAGAGAGTTGAGAGAGAGAGAGAGAACCAAGAGGCTGATGAGTGTGAGATAGGTATTAGGGATTCATAATTGAGAAAACCCCTCTTTTGTTTTTTCCTTTTTCCTTTGGTCAATTTCATTTGGCGCTTATGTTAAGTTTTCATTTGCTGCCAATTGGATCTGTGTGTTTTTTTATTAGGTATATTAATAACACTCCTACAAATATGTCATATTTTTATGTCATATTTGGTCAAAATTGTTGTAGTGATCCCTAGTTTTTATAGAGGAATTTCATGGACAGGTTTAGGTAACTGCTGAATAAATAAGGTATATATTTAATACAAATTATTCTCATTTACATTGGGATATGATTTGATAACAGAATAGAATATACTCCTGCTATCTCAAATAATAAATGATAGATATGCAATACAGTCTGGGCATTAATGAGCGTATAAGGAACCTCCGAATCTCTTGGGATCCTTCAGTATGCGTTTTGTCCAGGTTTCCACGAGCTGAATATCTCACCCGAGCTCATGTTTAGAGTCTATCTGAACCCTATTTTGTAGTAAACTTAGAGCAACCAAAGTTGGATCTGGTCATTATAAGTCTCGAACTCAATTTTCATCCCGAGTCTCGAGCTGCTCACATCACTGTTAGCCAGATATTCTACTTGGCTATTTTTCCACATATTCATATGTCAGCTGTACTCGAGCTGAGTAATTGAATTAGTGCTAATTTTAGGGTACAACATTTTCCCCTCAAGCTCCTGCTCGTGCTTGATGTTGTCACTTCTTGACATGCACAATAAGGGCTTTTAGACTTCTGCCATGTAAAATCGTGCATGCCCACTACTCAAGTACTGGACACGTGGTTGCCTGCAATTGGCATTCGTTCGGGTTTTGGGGACTGTGACAATTGTACTGTCAACTTTTTGCCGCCATATGGTTCATTTAATCTTGGCCTTTGGATCTTGAGCTAACCCAATCAGACGGCCTGAATTAATTCCCATAGTTTACGTATAAATAGGGTGATCAAACCTGAAACCTCACCACATTTGCATTCAAAAAATTTCCTTTTCAAAAAACAGTGTTTCCTTTTTTCTTCTCCAACTTCTTCCAAAAACCCTCTGTCGCCCTTCGAATTCTCAGAGGCTTTCAAAAACTTATCTGTGGACATATCGACACTTCTCCGAGCCGATCATATCAACTGTAAGTATTTTCTCACCTTGTTTTAATTTTTTGACTCCTTATTTTCTAGTGAGTCTTTTTTTACCGTGAAAAACATCCTTTGCCCAATGTTGTTTAGGACACGTCTGTTTGCAAATAGGTGATAAGATTCAGTTCAAGCTAGATGAACGATATTAGGCTTATTCAAAAACAAGGTTTTCATAAAACTAGGCAAACTTTCTGGGTTTTTCAAAGAATATATGTTTAGGGTATAGAAGCCGAAGGGGTTTTAGGTTTAATCCTAGGTAGCTTAAAGGTTACGATTCCTTAGGCGGTTTTGCATTAAACTGCTTTCAAAAGGAAAGTAGTGGGTCTGATGGATCTGTCATGCGAGTCCCGAAGTATCAGGGAATTTTAAGAAATCGAATCGCATGGCATAGGACCACATGTTGAGGCTAGGATACAACTTAGCTCGTATAAGTTTTCAAATCCTGAAAGTAAACCACTTAAACCTTTGGTCTTCCGTACCTCCACAACTGTAGCTAGAAATGCGAAAATGGTGTAAACTAGGTTTACAACCATTCCATAATTCCATGGTTGTCTTCTAAATAGACTTAGATGGAACAAGTCTCAATATGTATAGAGCAAATTGAATCGCATAGCCCCAGAATGACAGTGGTAATGACGAGAAGCTCATTATTGATCAAACCATATCTAATAATGTCCTGTTCCGTCTTTCTGAAACACCATTTTGCTGTGGCATTCCAGGTACTGTGAGTTGGAATTGAATATCATGCTCACGCAGATGGTCCTCAAATTCAAAATCCAAGTACTCTCCTCCTCGATCAGATCGAAGAAATTTCAGTGATTTACCTAATTGCTTTTCAGCCTCTACTTGAAATTCTTGAAACTTTCCAAAAGTTTCAGATTTTCTTTGCATTAAGTATAGGTAACTGTTAACCGAGATTTTTGGCAACTATCTTAAAGAAGGATATTTACTGATAATAATAAAGAGAATGGAGGATCGACACAAGATTTTTACGTGGTTGGGGCGTTAACTAGCCTTAGTCCACGAGTCTGTATATAAGTTTGTATTAGAGCTAGAATAAGCTTTTACAATGGAGTTGTTTAACTGTATTTGAGCAGAGTTTCTGCCTTCTCTCTCCTTTCTACGTTGCATTACAACTTATATTTATAGGATGAGGGGGACATCAGGTTTGGGCCGGGCCTGACCCGGACCCATTTGGGGAATGTGCACAAGGGGCCTTCCTAGTGGAGGCCCGAGCTAAAAAGATATACAGAACATCAAACCCGAACCAGCTCAGGCCCAATTAGTTACCCTGAGATGCAAGCATTCTCCCGACAAAACGGCACTTTGGCTCTGACCACTTCGAATCACGAGGCCGATTCAGGGGACAAGACCGGTCAGAGTACTTGGCTGCGCAGTCCTGACACGCCAGCAGATAATCCCAAGGAGACCCTTTCTGCAGGTGAAAAGTGGGGGGACAAGACCCACGCGAAATGAGGTGGCTTCAGTGTCCTGGACGCCTGACCCATAGCCTGGGGATGAAGCGGTCCAGGTTCGTTTACCTTGGGCCCGCTGCGTTTACTTCGGGCTCGGACCATTCTGAGCCTGGGACCGGGACGCGATGGCCGCGATGGTCCGGGGCACTCCGGACAGTGCCGGGACCGTTCGAGCTGAATCATGAACCCGGAGGGACGTCCCGGACCCTTCTACACAGGCCCAGTCCGTAGTCCGCGAACTAGGCCCAAATATCGAACCGGTCCCTCTGACCGTGGGCCGGGGCGAGGGCCCAAAACCCTGACAGGAAATGGGGATAACATTTACCCCCCAAGCCTTCATCCCGGTTAGCCGGGGGGAGGGTTGCACCACCCTCGCGGTTCTTGCCAAGTAGCCTCCACAATTTCTGCCAGGGCCAGGAGGCTCGCGGGAAGGCAGTGGCTGGGCCAGGTTACCCAGCCCGGACCATTTGATGTACCCCGGGGACGTTTACCCTTGGCCTGCTTCAAGAATAGCGACACGTGTCACCATGTGACTGTTGCGAGGGCCTCGAAGAGTCGCCTAGGCCTCCCAAAGTCTGCTAGGCCTGGGCTAGGGTGTCAGCGCACGTCACGAGGCGTCCCATCCGCACGGGGAGAGTCATCATTGATTTCCTTGGAAAGGGGCGGACCGTAGGATGGGGCGTCCTTTGACATCCACCACTCCTGGACTGTCGGATTGGAGGTGCTGAGGATCCAGACCACAAAAGAGCTCATAAATGTCCTCTGCGCGATCCTCGGCCATCGGATGAAGAGGCATCTGACCGTTGGATCGGGGGCCAGTATTTGGGGGCTGATATAAAGACTCAGACTACAGGCATTCGGCATTTTTCCATTTCCGACCCAGCTTAAGAAAAAGAAAAACCAGAACGCTCGCCAGAGCTTTGCATGTCCAACCTCGCCGACGAAATACTTCGCCGTTTACTAGTTCTGCGCCACCGCCTGTTTCCCAGGGCCTCAGCTTTTGTTCTGCAACTTGACGGCGCTTCTTGGACTTGCCCCGCCGACGAACTGCTGCACCGGCTGTGCCACTTCAAGAACGAGGTTCTGCCGTCCTTAGGATCGGACAACCGCCAGCTTCAGCCGTCGACACCACACAGTAAGTATCTTCTGATTCTATTGTCAACTTTGTGAACCTAGGCTTTCTAGACGCATGCACCTAGGCTCCGTGCTTTAGAATTTGCTAGGAAGGCTGCCCGGTTTGGGCGGCACCGTTTCGGATGATCCCTGGACAAGGGATGGACCGTAGTAGCCTTTCCTCCCGATCAGGGTCCCGGGGCTTTTCGGGGTCCCGGGCCTGATCCGTCGGGACTCCGAGCAGTCCTTAGGAGACTCCCTGTACCTCGACCGACTCTATTGGGTTCAGGTACTGACTGCTTGGCCTTTCTTTCTTTGTTCCCAGATCGTCAATCATGGCCACGGGCGTCACACTTCACTCCGAAGAGGAGGTTAATAGGGCCCCTGTAGTCACTCCCGGCTCCAAGATGCCCAAAGGCAACAGGTGGGAGATGGACGTAACGCCCAACCTGTTCCAGAACTACCGGATGATGCAGCTCCTGGAGACGGGGCTGGGCATCGAATCGACTCCGGGCCTATTTCACAATCGTATGGCCAGGTTAGAGGAGCGGGCGCATACGTCCGTGGATGGATTCGGGGCCTGGAGTGCCGGCCACATCAGCGCGGGAGCTACGCTCCCGCTTCATGACTACTTCGTGCGGTTCCTGACGTATGTGGGGATCGCACCATTCCAACTGCTGCCACAAGCATACCGCCTGCTTGCTGGGTGGAAGGTGTTCTGTGCCGCGAAAGAGATCGCGGATCCTACCCCGGCGGAAGTCCTGTACTTCTACAAGCTGGTGCCGCAGGTCAGCGCCAAAGACAAGAGCCTGGACGACTTTTACAGGCTGCAGCCGCGGAGTGGCTATCCGGCTTCTACCAGTACCTGGAAGCACCCCCCGGATGTCAGGCATTACTGGTTTATGACATCCGGGTTCCTTATTGACGAGAATCCCACGCTGCTGCTAGACTTCCAGCGAGTGGGTAAGTACTTCCCCGGACCCTCTATTTCACTCCCCTTTCGTTTTCCATCTCTCATCGTATCTTTCGGGTCGCAGGTCCCTTCATCCAAACCCCCCTCACCGCCTTTCTCCTGGAAAGGAGGAGGTTCTACGCCAAGCTGACCGCGGAGGAGCTGGACGTAGGGGGCTATGTCAACGACAAAAACCTCCGGCTAGTAGGGTTACTCGCGGCCACCTAGACCATTGTAGCCCCTAGCTTCCGGGGCATCCCGTTTGAGTAGAACGTCGAGGCCCGGGAGCAGCTAGCCCTTGACCACATCGCCGGGGTGGTGAGAGCGGCGCGGGCCACCGCAGCCCAGCGTAAGAAGATCAGCTCCCGGTGGAAGAGGCCACCTCGGAAGAGCTGGAAGAGCTTTTCGAAGATGCCCTACCAAACGTTGGGACTCCCGGGGCTAGCGTATTGGGGCAAGGTAACTCACCTTTAGTCTTAATTTATCCCCCTCAAGTTGGGGATTTAGCTAGGGATAGGCTAGAGCCGCCGGGCCCCGCGTTTGGGGCTGATGGGGAGATGAGGCCTTCGTCTCCCATCCCTGTAGGATCAGAAACCCTAATGTTCCTGTCCGGGTTCCTCCAGTACAGGGGGTTTCTAATCCCGGACGACGTAGGAGACCGGATACACTCATTTGCTTTGAGGGAATTGAGTCTCGCCCGGGGCCTAGACGAGGGTTTGTCCCGGGCTATACTTTCTTCTTACTGTTGTGCTTTCCTGTTCGGCTTATCATACTAACTTCGTTTTCATGTATTTTTGCAGAGGATTCCAACATGTCTGACCCGGCCAGCGAGATGAGGAGGCTCATCAAGGAAAGATCAGCCTTGAAGGCGGCCAGGAGGTCAAATGTCGTGGCTGGCGCGGAGCTCCCCCCAACCAGTGAAAGATCCGGGACAACGCCCGGCCCAGGCGAGGCACTGGCCGTTGTACCATTCTGGGCCATGGAGCCGGCCGCAGACGGTCTCCCGGACCAGCCCCCGGTAATCGATTTGGAAGCGGGCGAAGCCACAAGCCGGAGCTCTGGGAAGAGAGGCCCCGGAGATGATGCCCGGGAGGGCAAACTCGGGAAGAGGCCTCGGACGACGTTGTCAGAGACAGCCGAGGAGTCACACGGGGAGAGTAGGCTAACCGCGAAGGAGATCCCTGCTCCGCCTATCCTTCCCCTCCGCCCAACCCTTCTCGAGGAGGGGGAGTCCGCTCTGCGGGACGAGTAGTCCCGGCTGGTCAACCGGACCTGGGAGAGCGGCCGATGCTGGAGAGACGACGCTTACAAGGCCCTGATGATCCGTCGCCAGGTCGAGTTTTCAGATCGTCCCGCCGAGTTCAGCGCTCCTCAGCCGATCGTGGATCGGCTAGCTGCTGAGGTGGGCTTCCGCCCCAAGCTGGGCCAGGACATTGCCCCCATGGCCGCTGATTTGCTCGATCAGGTCGGGAGCACTATGTCTAACCTCCAGCTGAAGAGGTATGCCACGATAGCCAATCCGGACGGGCTGTTCATTTCTCAGGCTCTCCGCCACCAGGCTACCGCGGTAATTTTCAACTCATGTCCTTTAGTCATTCGTTGGTGGTGACTCCTTTTTCTAACTTTCGTTTGTTCCAGGTTGCCTTGTTATCTCAAAGGAGTGCCGATTTGACGGCCGAGCTTGCCCTCAAGATGGAGACGGCCAAGCTGGAATTAGAGGCGGCCGTGAACCAGAGGGAGACCGTCAAGGAAAATCTCAGCAAGGAGACAGCCCGCCTCCAAGAAGAGCTGGCCCGCGCGAAGGCGGAGCGTGAGGAAATTAGCCGTGCCAAGACCGGGGTGGAAGAGGAGTTGTCCCGGACGACGAAGGTTGCTGTTGAAAGGGCGACTCTCTTGGAGACGGCTGCGGCACAGTCCGTCCAGGACAAGGAGGAGATCCGGGTCCTGAAAGCCCATGTTCTTGAGCTGGGTGACTCTCTTCTTCAGGAGAAGGCGGCACACGACACCACCCGTCGGGAGAAGGAGGAGGCCGACAACTTAGTGGATGTCACCTTTAACGAGGCCATTTATATGGCTTGGTGCAAGGACAAGAACATGAACCTCCTTATCTTCCCCGATCCCGACTCGAAGTGTGCCGAGTACGAGGCCAAGGAGAGGGAGGATGCGGACCTCCGGGCAGACGCGCTGTAGGCCCTTGTCTCGGCCTCGTTCTTTTTGTTAATTAGTTTAGCTTGTAATTTAATTTCAAACACTGCTTCTTCCTTTGGTTTTTAAAAGATTTCTCCTTTCACCATTCAGTAAGAAGTTGATGTCGCGACTAACTGATTGCAGGGGGTTTTGTCCCGGTTCCAACGGCCGGGACTGAACCCAACGACTAGTCTTTGCTCTGTTCGGGGCCCTTGGGGCTTTGTTTAACCCGGAGTGTGCTTTCCCTGGAATTTTAGGTCCTGGGTTTGTTCCGGGGTTGACCTGATGCTTTTGTGCTCCGAGGATCAACACGTCCGTCCGGGGTAGGACCGGCCTTGGGCTCGGTTCCCTTTTATTTATACCCCCGGACGTCGTTCGTCCGGGGTGGAACCGGCCTTGAGCTCGGTTCCCTTTTATTTATACCTTCGGACGTCGTTCGTCCGGGGTGGGACCGGCCTTGGGCTCGGTTCCCTTTTATTTATATCCCCGGACGTCGTTCGTCCGGGGTGGGACCGGCCTTGGACTCGGTCCTCTTTTTTTTTATACCCCCGGACGTCGTTCGTCCGGGGTGGGATCGGCCTTGGGCTCGGTTCCCTTTATTTTTATACTCCCGGACATCGTTCGTCCGGGGTGGGACCGGCCTTGGGCTCGGTTCCCTTTTATTTATATCCCCGGACGTCGTTCATCCGGGGTGGGACCGGCCTTGGACTCGGTCCTCTTTTTTTTTTTATACCCCCGGACGTCGTTCGTCCGGGGTGGGACCGGCCTTGGGCTCGGTTCCCTTTATTTTTATACTCCCGGACATCGTTCGTCCGGGGTGGGACCGGCCTTGGGCTCGGTTCCCTTTTATTTATACCCCCGGACGTCATTCGTCCGGGGTGGGACCGGCCTTGGGCACGGTCCTCTTATTTTTATACTCCCGGACATCGTTCGTCCGGGGTGGGACCGGCCTTGGGCTCAGTTCCCCTTTATTTATACCCCCGGACGTCGTTCGTCCGGGGTGGAACCGGCCTTGAGCTCGGTTCCCTTTTATTTATACCCCCGGACGTCGTTCGTCCGGGGTGGGACCGGCCTTGGGCACGGTCCTCTTATTTTTATACTCCCGGACATCGTTCGTCCGGGGTGGGACCGGCCTTGGGCTCGGTTCCCTTTTATTTATACCCCCGGACGTCGTTCGTCCGGGGTGGGACCGGCCTTGGACTCGGTCCTCTTTTTTTTATACCCCCGGATGTCGTTCGTCCGGGATGGGACCGGCCTTGGGCTCGGTTCCCTTTTATTTATACCCCCGGACGTCGTTCGTCCGGGGTGGGACCGGCCTTGGGCTCGGTTCCCTTTTATTTATACCCCCGGACGTCGTTCGTCCGGGGTGGGACCGGCCTTGGGCACGGTCCTCTTATTTTTATACTCCCGGACATCGTTCGTCCGGGGTGGGACCGGCCTTGGGCTCGATTCCCTTATTTATACCCCCTGACGTCGTTCGTCCGGGGTGGGACCGGCCTTGGGCACGGTCCTCTTATTTTTATACTCCCGGACATCGTTCGTCCGGGGTGGGACCGTCCTTGGGCTCGGTTCCCTTTATTTTTATACTCCCGGACATCGTTCGTCCGGGGTGGGACCGTCCGGGGTGGGACCGGCCTTAGACATCTTTGGTGGGAATAAATAAATAAACAAAATGAATTTATGCATATAATAAATATCAGTAATTTTTTTAATAGTAAACGTGATTCATGAATGCAACAATTATAGAACACATAAAAAATAATTACTAATTCCACAATTAATTAATTTGAACATTAATGGACCAGCCTTAGGGTAGGTCAGACTAATTCCAAATTAATTTTGAGACAAATTCTCAAATTTATAAGTGAAAACTCAAATCAACATTTCTCTTTTGACTTATAAACAACCGCTTGTTTGGTCAAGAATACACTAGTCCGCTCGAAAGCCTAATGCACCATGTGAGTGTAACCTATTATATTAGATCAATGACTTAACTCAAGAGTGTGGCCTTGGGTCAGTCAAACTTAAAATACATCATTAAATCCTATTCTTGAAAAATAAGTTTTCCTTGAGAATACACAGTTGGAAGCCTTCCTTAGGGGGACACAAGCAATGGTGCCGCGAGGCCCTCTCCATGTTACCTCGGTGCTAACTAATAATTGAGACCATGAGACTTTTTGTCTTAACTCCCTCTCCTACTCACTATTTTAAAATATGTGTTTTTTCAAAACATCATATGCCTTTTAATTAGTTTGTAAAAATAAAGCGATCTATTTTTACCAAATGATATTTTAATAATTACTAATCTAATTAAGCAAAAATTAAAATTATAGAATTATGCCCTAATTAATTCAATTTTAATTTTCTATAATAACTAGGAATACCATTTATTATTTAATAAAATAATTTTATTAAATACTAGAAATTAAACAAATTTTAAAATCTATTTCCGCTCTTGAACTAGTTAAAACTAGATTTATTATTATATGGTTCATCACATAAAGCATATAAATACATAGGACAATCCTAAGGCATGTTTCTACTCATATGAGATGCATCCTAATTTTAAATACTGTGTGGGTAATACGTATGGCATATAAAAAATGCATGATAAAATATTAAACATTTAATCACATTCAAACATTTAAATAAATAAATACTAAATAAATAAATAAATGCAGGTAGGATGTCTTGGGTATTTCTAGAAAAAATTACAACACTTGCAAAATTATACACAAAAATGTAAGAGACTATATTAAACCTAAAGAGAACTTTATCTTCAGCTTTGGGCCATCACAAGTAGTCTTGAACCATTAAGCCACTTATCCATTTAATTTTGAATTAAAATAACTTTTAATTATCTTAAACAAATTTTAAGAATAATTAACTTGGGCTTTAATGCCCAATAAGTTATTAGGCCCACTTTTGAATTTGGGCTCAAACAATTAATTCAAAACAATTTTTTTTAATTATGGGCTAAAATTAATTAAGCCCACAATTTAAATAGATAACAATGTGCAAACCTTAGGGCCGGCGGCACAAGGTGGCTAGGCGTGGGGATCGGCAGCGGATAGGCGCGCGCAGGGGAGGCTGGCGCAGGGGTGCATGGTGTCATGGGCCAACTATTTGGGAACTCCAAGTAGACGGAACGTGCGGCAATTACAGACACTCCAAGCTAGCAAGTCAGCCTACAACACACACGTGCGGGCAAACAAACTTAGTGGTTAGCCACAAACACATCTCAGACATGCAATAGGCAATAACGAAGTATGAGCAAGCACAAGGCAAGTCATTCCTCGGAACATCCACACAACACAAAGCATACAACAAGACAAGTGGCACGCGATGGCCCAACGAAGACAACAATCAAGTAACACAGGCAATAAGGAAGCATACACAGGCAAGTATGGATAAACATCATTTTATTAATATACAGCCTTGATAGGGCAAGGGAGTACACAACTTTGACCCCTATCTGATGGTGGCCATGGTGCTTCCCTAAGTCACCAGGATACCTCCCCCTAAGGATCCTTCTAGGGATACAAGGTCTTCCCATTAATATATATGATTTTAGTCTTGGAGACACATGCATAATTACAAAATTTCCACTACCCTACCCCATGAGGTTGCTTGGTGCAAGACTTGACTAATGATCAAGCACCAAGGCATGCTCACTTACAAAATGGCCCCATGTGGGTGTGCCAAAGGGGCAGCACGCCACAGTCTCCCCCACTCAATTCTTCAGCGTCCTCGACGAAGTAGCTTGTAGATCTTCAATCTTCTGCGTGTGCTTCTTCAAGTCTTCCACCCTCTCCCAACTTATCTCGTCAGCCCCTTCCATCTTACCAGATCTTCCTTGTGCTTTTTACGATTAGTGGTGGCCGTCCTCTCTGCCAAGATTTCTTCAGGTTGAAGCTTGCTCCTAGGCTAAATGATGACTCCTCCTCTGGTTGACTAGTTGCGCTCTGGATTTGTTGGGTCTTCATGATACAGCTTCAAGTTGCTGACGTGAAGGATCAGGTTTATCTTCATCCATGCTGGTAGGTCGACTTTGTAGGAAGTTAGGCCAACTTTTGAGATGATTGAGACCAGACCCTCGTACTTGCGAACGAGTCTGATGTCTTTGTCCCCTAAGAATCTCAACTATTCGGGCCTCAACTTTATCAACAATAAGTCACCTACTTTAAACTCCAGTGGTCTACGATTATGAGCTGCCCACTTCTTCATTCTTTTTTATGCTTTTTCTAAATAAGCTCGAGCAATCTCTGTCATTTTCTTCCAGTCTTTT
Organism: Humulus lupulus; assembly: GCF_963169125.1. Lineage (NCBI taxonomy): Eukaryota > Viridiplantae > Streptophyta > Magnoliopsida > Rosales > Cannabaceae > Humulus > Humulus lupulus. The sequence continues at coordinate 108,711,185 of NC_084795.1, forward strand.
GTGAAGTGAAATGCTCGCAGATTCCAACCGCGGTATTCATCCAATGTGTGGGGCAATAGTTGTTGTTGTCCATTAACAACTTCAAAATGGCTCTTATTCCATGAAGAACTCTTTTGAGAGTTGAAGCAAAATTGAGCTACATCGAGTATTTGTGGCCAGTTCTTTTGATTGGCATTGATAAAGTGGTGCAAGTACTCCTCCAACTTCCTGTTGAATCTTTTTGTCTGCCCATCTATCTGTGGGTGGTAGCTCGAGGATATGATCAATTGTGACCCCAAGTGGCTGAATAGTTCAGACCAAAAGGTCCCAGTGAATCTCCCATCTCGGTCACTAACAATGTTCTGGGGCACTCCCCAATATTTCACAATATGCTTGAAGAATTGTCGTGCTGTCTCTTCTACCGAACAGTACTTTGACACCAGGATGAATGTTGCGTACTTCAAGAATCTATCCACGACCACCAAGATCGCACTTAAATCCCTTGTCTTTGGTAGGTTGGTTATAAATTCAAGAGACACACTCTCCCATGGTCGGCTTGGGACTCGCAACGGCTCCAACAACCCAGGTGTCTTGATCCTCTCGACCTTGTCTTGCTGACAGACGAAACAGGTCGTGGTGTACTCCACTACATCATCTCGCTTCTGTTGCCAGTAGTATCCCTGCTTCAAAAAGGGCATATGTCCTCTGCCACCCTGGATGACCCGCCCACAAGGTGTCGTGACACTTACTTAGCAATGTCTTCCGCGAATCTCCAGCTTTCAGAACATACAAGCGGCCCCCTTTAGCCCACAGAAGATTATTCTCCACCCAAAACTTGCGAGTCTTGCCTTCTTTCATGAGTGACAGGATGGTTCTGACAACGCGTCTTTCTCCAGGTTTTCTTTGATGCGATCCTTGGGTGGAGTGTTCACCACGCTAGCCGAAAAACTAGCCAAGATCCTTAGAGTCACCAATTCTGCTTTGCGACTCAAGGCATCAGTTGCCTAGTTCAAGAATCCTGCCTTGTGCTCAAAACAGAATTCAAATTTCACCACGAACTACTGTCATCGAGCCTGCTTAGGGGTCAGTTTCGGTTGGGTAAGGAAATGACTAACCGCTACATTATTCGTCTTGATCACAAACTTCGACCCCAGCAAGTAATGTCTCCACATTCACAAGCAGTGAATAACCGTGAGGAGCTCCTTCTCCTGTGCAGTATATTGCCTCTCAGCCTCGGACAGCTTGCGACTCTCATATGCTACTGGGTGGTCTTCTTGTACCAATACCCCTCCCAAAGCATAATCTGACGCATCCATCTGTACTTCAAAGGGCTTGCTAACATTTGGCAAGGCAAGAATAGAATCCTTCATCATGGATTCCTTCAAACTCCTAAATGCTTCAGCACACTCATCAGTCCACACCCAAGTCACACCCTTTTTCAACAGCTCGGTCAAGGGTGTCGCTCTTCTAGAGTAACCGTCCACAAATCATCTATAGTAGTTGGCTCAGCCCAGGAAAGAGCGTAGTTCTTTCACGTTTGTGGGGGATTTCCACTCTTGGATTGCCCTCACCTTTTCCAGGTGCATACAAATTAGGCCACGTTCCACAACATGGCCTAGGAACTTGATGCTCTCCTGTGCAAATGAGCATTTCTCACGCTTCACATATAGCTGGTTCTCTCTTAACTTCTGAAACACTTGAGCCAAGTGTTCTCGATGCTCTTCAATCGTGGCACTGTAAACCACGATATCATCCATGTACACGACCACGAACTTGTCTAGATACTCATAGAATACTTGTTTCATCAGTGTGCATAAAGTGGCCGGCGCATTCGTCAACCCAAACAGCATAACTCGAAACTCAAATGCTCCATATCGAGTAAAACAAGTTGTCTTTGGTTCATCCCCATCTGCGATCCTCACTTGATAGTAGCTCGATCTCAGGTCCAACTTTGTGAAATACTTGGCTCCACTTAGTTGGTCGAACAAATCAACAATCAGAGGGATGGGGTAGGTGTTGCAAACTGTCACCTTGTTGAGAGCCCTATAATCAATGCACAGTCTCAAGTTCCCATCATGTTTCTTCTGGAAGAGCACAGGTGCACTGAATGGTGCCTTTGACGGTCTGATGAAGCCTACCTCCAATAACTCCTTTAGTTTCTTTCTCAACTCTTCTAGCTTGGGGGGTGCCATTCTGTAAGGTGTTTTTGTTGGATTTTTGCTCTCGGCACCAGCTCTATCTGGCAATCAATCCCCCTTCTTGGTGGCAAGGCTTTGGGAAGTTTATCTTGCATCATATCCCCATATGTTTTCAAGACCCTCTTAATTTCAAGTGGAACAATATCTTCCACTTTTTATTCAAACACTGCGGGTACCGCTACATAAGTGGGCTCCCGTTTCTTCGAGCCCTTCTTAAATTGTAAAGATGATAGGAGCTTCACACCGGAGGGGTGGTACAACCTTTGCAGGCACCATTGACGGTGTCTCCCCCATTATGAGCAAACTCCCAGTAGCCAAAATTGGGATGGCACCTTTCTCGGTAAGAAAGTCCATTCCCAACTGCTCGCATGGTTATGTTCACCTTTGCAGATAACTCAGTCATTTCTTCTTTGAGCGCGCCAACTGACTCCCTGTAGTCTTCCATGGTGTCATTTATGGAGACTTGTTGTTCCTTCAACATGCGCTCTACTGTTGCAATGCGCTCCTCCCACCGAGGGGTAATAGATGTACTTGTTGGAGTGTTTCTTTGCTCCAACGCAATTATTCTGGTTAGCAGAACATCATTTTCCTTCTTTAGCCAAGCTATGCGATTACTTGCATCTGACGAACCAAAATTATGGCTAGCAGAGGAAAGATCCCTGCCCTTCTTGTCTAGACCATCTAGTTCCCCCACGCGCTTCTAAAGCGCTTCGATCCTCTGAGTGTTGCTCACCATTTGTGTGTTCTTCCAAGCTTTGTCTAACCTGGCTCTGATACCAACTGTCACGGGCCGACTATTTGGGAACTCCAAGTAGACAGAACGTGCAGTACTTGCGGACACTCCAAGCTAGCAAGTCAACCTACAACACACACCTGCGGGCAAACAAACTTAGTGGTTAGCCACAAATACATCTCGGTCATGCAATGGGAAATAACGAAGTATGAGCAAGCACAAAGCAAGTCATTCCTTGGAACGTCCACACAACACAAAGCATACAACAAGGCAAGTGGCACGCGATGGCCCAATGAAGACAACTGTTATCCAGATTTCCGGATAGCGTTTAGATTGATGACCTCGGGGAAGCAGAATTATCGATGTCTTTCACGGTAGGTGACCAGAGCTCGCGGATATACAGAAAGGCTTCGCCTCTCCCGTTTAGTGTCCGGATTACTCTTCCAAGCAAACACAATACGGAAACTCGTCAACTCTCCCGGACTCCCGAAGGGGTATCCTTCGGGGAAGCTCCTTCCAGGAGAAGCTCTTCGAGTGGTCTCCGCGGAAGCAGTTCCGTGCCTCGCACGGAACAAAGCCAAACGGTCGAGTCCTGGAGGAGGCATATTTGGAATGATATCCGCCTGACACAGGATCCCGCCTGACACGCCCGTCAGGTCAAAGCCGCACACATCCCAGCACGCCTAAGGGTACCTTTTCGCCTACTGTTCCGCTGACAACTTGGAAAAGACGGCTGACTTTGTGTGTTCCCCATACTTTCACGTAAATATACCCACATAGAGTCTTGTAGCCATGCTACTACAGTAATTGTATCCCTATTTATGGCTGGTGTAATTAAGACTCAGGTACGTAGAGAAAAACCCTAATCCAAAACCCTAGCTATAAAGACCCCTTCATTTTACAAGAAGAGGGACGAACGAATCAGATAGCAAAAACTCTACTAAAATCTCTCTAGCTTCATCTTCTTCAAGAGAACCCGAGAGAAACATTGTGAGTGTGTGAAGTTCTTATGCACCAGCCATCTTACTGTAATCTTTTCCAAGTATAATAACATCGACTCGTGGACTAGGGCTTGTTAACGCCTGAACCACGTAAAAACACTGTTTGTTTAGTTACATTTCAGTATTTCTACAGTTCTTATCTTTTTATTATTCTGTTAGTTATTCGTTTCCGAAAAACTCGGTAAACATTTTGGTGCTTTCATTGAGAGCTGTAGGAAGTTGTTAGTCAGCTCTTTTTCTGTGTACGTTTTTTGTATTCACTTCGTGCTAAAGAGATGGTGACTACGAGAAAATCCGCTGTTGACAAAAATGCTACGGTCAACCCCGATACCGTGATGGAAGATGTGGTGCAAAGCGAACCCTTAGACTACCAAGGTGAAGACCCGACATCCCGCCAGGATCAGGTCAGTACCGAAGATACAACATACTTAGAAGACGAAGAAGAGTATGTCCAAGACGGTTATTACAAGGACGGCTGCTACTATGAGAAGGACCCAGAACTGGTCCAAGTAGCCGAAGAACTGGTGGCCACTAAGGCCAAGCTTGCTGAGCAGGAGCGCGTCTCCGAAAGAATGCAACGCATGATGGAACGCCTCCAAAGTAAGTTCGGAGATCTAGGCGACTCGGACGAGGATGCCTCTGTTCTAGGTGGTGCTGATGCCCCCATGCCGGATCCAGCCGCTGATGGACCATCCAAAGCCGCCCCTAACAAGGGCAAAGAAAAAGTTGGAGAGCCTGTGCGCGCTGACGCCCCTGCACCTCCTAAAGGCGTGAATCACCAGGCCGACTGCCCCCCCCGCGCGCAGAAGGTCTCTGGCGCTCCTAAGCCCAGACGTCCTTCAGCCCCAAGGGGGCACTCTGTGCCTAAAGGGCCTGGTGCTAAGGCACCCAGGCCTAGGGGAAGGAACAACCGCCCCAGTGATTCCGTCAATCAGGACGGTCGGGCTGCGAACTCGCACTCCGAAGATAGCTGGTCCACGGTGGACCTAAGAAGAAGGTTGGAGGCCAAGTATGAAAAGGCCAAAGGGGAAAAGGCCCGGCCTCGCGGAGATGACCTCCGAAATCATATTAATGACAAGCTCCGGGGACGTGACCTCCCGGAAAGTGATACGAAGAGGCTCGAGGAACAGATTGCTGCCTTGACCAAGCTGGTCCGGAAGCAAAGTGGGGCCCTGTCAGATTCTGAGGAGGAAGACCCGGAACCATGTATTAGGAGGATCGCGGAAACGTCCCTCCCGGATAACTTCAAAATGCCTCACATAGAATTATATGATGGGAGGACAGACCCGCGTACCCACCTAGCTAAATACAATAAAATGATGCAAGTGGCGCGTGTCAGTGAGGACGCCAAATGCATGTGCTTCTCACTCACCCTTACCAAGTCCGCGGAGGACTGGTGGAAAAGATTAGCTCCCGGATCAATCCACGGTTGGAAGGAGCTACAGTCCGTGTTTAGGAGGCAGTTTATTGCTGCCCGCGACCACGACATGGAGGTTGGTTCCTTAACCAACATCAAGCAGCAACCCACTGAGAACCTCAAAGCTTTCATTCAGAGAATGATGGAAGCTGCTGCAAAAACCAAGGTCAGCGATGACATGAAGCTGATCGCCCTTCAATCGGGCCTTACTGTCGGCTCCCTGCTATGGGGGGAAATGCAAAGGAGACGGGCAGAAACACTGTCCGAATTCATGTCAAAAGCTCAGGGAATCATCAACCTTGAGGATGCCTACCAGCAGGCCTTTGGAGTTCCCCCGGCTCCAACCCCTTCCGTGACTGCGCCGAGCTTTGCTTCGCAAGCTCCCGCACCAGCCCTCACGTTTCCAGGAGCCCGATTCACTCCAAGTGTGTATGGGCCTTCCGCGTCTGCTCAGACGCCGAGTCAAACCCATTTCTCTGGGTACGGAGCAGTACAAACCGGATGTAGTATCGCTCCTGGCATGCCGCAGCCGCAAGCGGAAGCCCCAGAACGAAATTTGAGCCAATCGCGGAGCAAACGAAGCGGAAGAAACTCCAACCGGGGAGACCATTCAAAGAAACCCCGAAAGGACTATGAGCCCAAGTTCACGGAATATACCAGTTTGATAGACTCGCGAGAGAATGTCTATCGGGCGACCTGTAATATGGTCAACTACAGGAAGCCCCCGAAAGTGTCTCACGGAGGAAGGCGTCCGCGAGACTCCAATAAGAGGTGTGAGTTTCACGGAGACGTGGGGCACACCACGAATGAGTGCCTTCAGCTGAAGGATGAGATCGAGTCCCTGGCAAGAGCGGGACACCTCGGTCAGTGGGTGAGGATACCCATTATCTATCCCGGACAGGGGGTAGTTCACGGAGCTGCATATTCCCCGGGACAGAGGGGGGCCGCTAGCGCTCCTGGAGCCGGTCACCCCCAAGCTCCCGGGTCTCAGTTCCCAGCACTTCCTGCTCCACCCGCTCCGGCGCCCATTGCCTTGTTGGCTCCAGGACCAGGCAACCCATATCTGCCCGGCCTTGCTCCGCCACCCGTTGACGGACACGTCGCCACCATTTCCGGAGGACCACACCTTGCCGGAAGTACCCGCAACTCCCAGAAGAGGTACTTGAAGGAGTTAGAGCACGCCGAGGAGATGTGCGCTTTGGTCCAATCACCTGCTCAACGTCCCCGAATGATGGATCTTCCCATCACCTTCACGGAGGACGATGCTCGACATGTGCACTTCCCCCACAACGATCCCCTCGTAGTGGAAGCCCAGATTGCCAATAAGAAGGTCTCACGGATCTTGATCGATAACGGAAGCTCCGTGAACATCCTCTTCAAAGCGGCCTTCCACGCGATCGGATTGACCGAGACGGACCTGGCCCCATGCCCCATCCAGCTTCAAGGTTTCAATGGGGACGCACTCATGCCATTAGGCAAAATTCAACTTCCAGTCACCCTCAGAGGAGAAAGCGACGCTTGTGCCTTCAAGCATAGCACATTCGTGGTGGTCGACTGCCCCACGGCTTATAATGCCATCTTAGGCCGACCAGTCCTGATCGATTGTGGGGCCATAACCTCGATACGCCACTTATGTTTGAAGTTTCCATGCGACGATGGGCGTATTGGCACCCTCCGAGGAGACCAAAGAAGTGCACGGAGCTGTTATAACGTCTCCGTCCGAGCCGTCTACACGGTCCGAGAGACGTTTGCTGCCATTCCTTTGGCGGAAGTATTGCCAGAAACTAGGGATGCTCAGGAGGCATACTTTGACGAACTCGACCCAAGAGTGGGAATCGAGAAAGCAATAGAGCCGATGGAGGAAGTCGAAGAGGTGATCCTCAATCCGGGAGAACCCACCAAGGTCATTCAGGTGGGGAAAAACCTGCCGTCGGCCGTTCGAGATAAGATCGTGGCCACTGTGAAGGATAATCAGGATATCCTGGCATGGTGCCACGCTGATATGACGGGGATTAATCCCAATGTTGCGTGCCACGCACTCAACATAGACCCAGCTGCAACTCCAATTCGCCAAAAGAGGAGGCCGCTGGACCCAGTGAGAGCCGAAGCCGTCAAAGCTGAAGTGGACAAATTGATGTCCATAGGCTTTCTCCAGGAGTCGCACTATCCCGTGTGGTTGGCCAACCCAGTTCTGGTCCCGAAACCCGATGGGTCCTGGAGAATGTGCATTGACTTCACGGACCTAAACAGGGCCTGCCCGAAAGATTGTTTCCCTCTCCCGCGAATCGATCAGATGGTGGACGCTACTTCCGGGTACGAACTCTTATCCTTCATGGATGCGTACTCCGGATACAACCAGATCAAGATGCATGTCGCGGACCAGGAACACACCAGCTTCCTCACGGATAAGGGTGTCTACTGTTACGTGGTCATGCCTTTCGGTTTGAAGAATGCTGGGGCGACTTACCAGCGTCTGGTAAACAGAATGTTCAAGGACCAACTGGGGAGGAACATGGAGGTGTACGTGGACGACATGTTGGTAAAGTCCAAGACCTCCGGGGACCACAGTAACGACCTTGAGGAAGCTTTCGCCGTGATCCAAAAGTACGGGATGAAACTAAATCCAAAGAAATGTACTTTCGGGGTCTCGTCTGGGAAGTTCCTCGGTTTTATTGTCAGCTCCCGCGGCGTGGAAGCCAACCCTGAAAAAATAAAGGCGTTCATAGATATGCCTTCCCCCCGGAAGCATAAGGATGTCCAGAGTGTTACCGGAAGGATAGCTGCTCTCAGTCGCTTCGTATCCAAGGCCACCGACAAGTATACCCCCGAATGCGAGGGAACAAAAAGTTCGAGTGGACCCCCGAATGCGAAGCGGCCTTCCAACACCTCAAAGAACATTTAACCCGAGCCCCCATTCTGTCCAAGCCGGTCGAAGGAGAGGCGTTGTTCTTATACCTAGCTGTGACTGAGCACGCAGTAAGTGCCGCTCTCGTCCGGGAAGATGGCCGTCTCCAGCTCCCTGTGTATTACGTAAGCAAGAGGTTATCGGACGCCGAGTCCAGATATTCGATCATCGAGAAACTCTCCCTCTGCTTGCTGATCGCTTCACGGAAGCTGAGGCCATATTTCCAGGCGCACACCATCAAAGTACTCACCAACCACCCTCTCCGACAAGTCCTGCAGAAGCCCGAGTCTTCTGGCAGATTGCTTAAGTGGGCCATGGAACTAAGCCAGTTCGACGTCCACTACCAACCGCGTGTTTCCATAAAAGGTCAAGCTCTCGCGGACTTTATTGTGGAGTGCTCGGGAATGAATGACCTCCCAGAAGATCCTGTCCCGGAACTTCCCACCTGGAAGGTCTACGTAGACGGAGCCTCAAATGAAAAAGGAGCTGGAGCGGGGGTTATCCTAATATCTCCCCAAGGGCATCAGCTCCAGAGCGCCATCCGTTTCGCATTCCCAGCATCCAACAACGAGGCAGAACACGAAGCCATGTTAGCTGGGTTACGACTGGCCAGAGAAGTCGGAGCCCAAAAAATCGAAGTGTACAGCGACTCCCTACTTGTGGTAAACCAAATATCCGGGGAATACCAGACGAAAGGCGAAAGGATGGCTGCCTACGTGTCTCTCTCCCGCGACCTACTGCAGCATTTCAAATGCTACCAAATCCGCCAGGTCCCCCGGGACCAGAACTCACTCGCGGACACGCTGGCCAAGCTTGCAACGGACCCGGAGATTGAACAGTATGGCTTAGTCCCCATCGGGCACTTAGAAGCCCCCAGTACTGAGACACGAAGGATAAACGCCATCATCGACCATTCCCACTCCTGGATAGGACCCATCCTCAGATTTCTCACCACCGGAGAGCTCCCCACTGATAAAGCTGACGCAAGGAAGCTCCAATATCAAGCTCCCCGATACGTGGTTATGGATGGAAAGCTTTACCGCAGGGGGTTGTCCATACCCTTCCTTAGGTGTGTTGCCGGAACCGAAGTCAGCACCATCATCCATGAGATTCACGGAGGCTTCTGTGGCGATCATACCTCCGGGCTGAGCCTCTCCAAAAAGATCCTTCGACAAGGATACTTCTGGCCCACCATGAAGAAGGATTGTGTGGATTATGTCAGGAAATGTGAGCAGTGCCAGAGATACGCCAAGGTTCCGCGAGCGCCGCCTACAGAAATTACCCTAATGACCAGCCCCTGGCCGTTCGCCGTTTGGGGCATTGACCTAGTAGGTTCCCTCCCAACTGGAAAAGGTGGAGTGAAGTACGCCATAGTCGCGGTAGACTACTTCACCAAATGGGCTGAAGCTGAACCTATGAACACGGTCACATCAAAAAAAGCACTGGATTTTGTCATCAGGAATATAGTGTGTCGTTTTGGGCTTCCACGGAAAATTGTGTCCGACAACGGAAGGCAGTTTGACAGTGAACACTTCACAAACTTCTGTGCTTCGCATGGAATTATCAAAAGCTTTTCCGCAGTCGCCAGACCCCAGGCTAATGGGCAAGTGGAAGCTGTAAACAAAATATTAAAGACCACGTTGAAGAAAAAACTCCAAGCCTGCAAGGCTCACTGGCCGGAAGAACTTCCGCGAGTACTTTGGGCCTATCGCACAACAGAGAGAACTTCGACGGGGCACACGCCTTATTCCATGACCTTCGGTTGCGAGGCCGTCATCCCAGTAGAAGCTATGATCCCCTCTCACAGGCAAGACACCTACGATCCTACCCGGAACCATGCCCTCCTCCAGGAGTCCTTGGACATGATCGAGGAGCTCCGGGAGCAGTCGCAGGTCCAACTAACAATGTACCAAGGCAAGATAGCCCGACACTTTAACATGAGAGTCCAGAGCCGTACATTCGAAGTTGGAGATCTTGTCCTACGGAGAGTATTTCCTGCTACGCAGGACCCGGGAGTAGGAGTCCTCGGACCCAACTGGGAAGGCCCCTACGAAGTCCAAGAAAAAGTGGGCCATGGGACGTATCACTTAAAGAGACTCGACGGATCTAAAGTCCCGCGCGCCTGGAACGCGGAGCACCTCCGCCGTTACTACCAGTAGGCCCCGGACCATCCAGTCGGAAGTCCTTGGTGAAAATAACAAAAGTGAAAAATGTGGAAATAATCCTCCCTGTTGTAAAACTCACGCCTAGCAGGCTAATTCAATGAAACACGGAGAGATTCACTCCGCTTTTACTGCACTTTTTATCCCTGTGTTCAAAGCTGCGTTTTAACAAGTGACCACGCGGTCCGGAGACGTCCGGACCCCACGCTCACTTGGGGGGTATACATGGCTAAGGCATAACCATACGCCCCTTGAACAAAACGTACACAGAACACCACTTATGTGCTAGCATTGTGTTTGAAATTTTTAAATTGTTTGAAATGTTTAAATTGTTGAGCTTAGGTTTATTTGTTGCCATGAACATGCTTGCATTACGTGTCATATGTGCTTATGTGAAAATTGCCATGGAAATGCCTGCCATTATGTATCATAAGTATTATCTCCTGTGTAGCCCAGCGATGGACGGGACTGGGGGTTGAGGCACGTTCATAGAGCTACGCCAAAACACCCCCAACTCCCTGACAAGTCCTTTGCAGAATTCTCCGCGAGCGCTGTAGAGCTTTGCTTCGCAAAGCTCCAGCTCCGGATCCCGCAAGGCGAAAGATGGCAAGATCCGCGAGCGCTGTAGAGCTTTGCTTCGCAAGCTCCAGCTCTGGGTCCCGCAAGGAGAAAGATGGCAAGATCCGCGAGCGCTGTAGAGCTTTGCTTCGCAAGCTCCAGCTCCGGATCCCGCAAGGCGAAAGATGGCAAGATCCGCGAGCGCTGTAGAGCTTTGCTTCGCAAGCTCCAGCTCCGGGTCCCGCAAGGCGAAAGTTGGCAAGATCCGCGAGCGCTGTAGAGCGTTGCTTCGCAAGCTCCAGCTCCGGGTCCAGCGAGGCGAAAGATGGCAAGATCCGCGACCGTTGTAAGCCTTGCTTCGCAGGCTCCAACTCCGGATCTCACAAAATAATGCATGGCAAGCTCCATGGCCATTGCAAGTTTCAGCTCCAGAAGCAGACATGCTTGATCCCCCCACTCACAGCCGGCTTTGCTTCGCAAAGCCCCTGCTCCAGGATCACACCTGGTGGGCGTGGCGATTTCCCCAACAGCAATAAGCCTTGCCTCGCAGGGCTCCATGCCAGGTCCCTGAAGTCAGCCACAATGAGGTTCGCAACAACAGTTAGTTTTGCTTCGCAAAGATCTAACCTTAAGTCTAGCGACGCTCACCAAAAGAACTCCCGTTCCAAACAATGGAACGACTCACCTTAGCAATCCCAGCGAACAGTATAACTACAAGTCCCGGGATTGGCTATTTTCCTCAGGAAAGATAAAGTACGGTGAAAGGAGCCTGGCCGTTGGAACCAGAAAACCTTCGTAACCTAGAAACTACGTGGGGAAAGACATCATCCGTTAAAGCTTCAACTGGGAAGTGCATAAGTCTTGGCCGTTGGAACCAAAACCCCATACGCCCCTACAACAGTTTCTACCGTATAAATGTCTACCCTAAGCGCAAAGATAAATAAAGAACTCGGCAGAAAAAGAAAGGAGAATGCTATGATTATGGCAAAATTGTCCGTAATGAAAGACTCAAAATGAAAAACAATTAAAGATAAAACCCCTTCAAGCATTGGGGGTAACTACAGCGTCCACGACCGCAGCTTCGGGGGCATCTGTTTCAGCTGAGGCTGACGGAGTCGGCTCATTGGAAGGAGGAATTTGGTCATGAGAAGGTTCAGAGGTCCCCGCCTCTCCGGGATCTCCCGCCTCAGGAGCTTCAGCACGATTGTCAATGTTATAAGTTTGGACGTACGCCTCTGGGCCCTGATCCCACACGAGTAGCTTCTCCCTCATGGCTTCGGCATCATCTCCCAGATAGCCTAACACCTTCGGGTTCACTTTCCAGAGTTGATGCATGAGGACCACATGCGATATATTAATAGTCCTGTTCAGTATCACCTCAGCATCCTCCTTCTCCTTCAACCGCTCCGCCTCGGAGGTTGCCAGCTGTGCTTCCGCGGCAGTTAGTTGGGCCCTCAATTTTTCCATTTCGGCCTTGGAGGCATCCCGCTCCCCCTTAAGAGAATCAATCGCCTTGCGCTGCTCCCTATTTTGGTTCAGCACGGATTGCTTCTCGGTCACATGCCCCCTGGCAGTGAATTGCAAAGCCCCGATCTCTTTATCCTTCTCGGCGAGCCCCAACTGAAGCATAGACACGAGATCCCTGCTCCTCTTATGGAGTTGCTCCTCGTCGTGCAGCTTACTCTGAAGAGTGGAATATTCCTCTTGCCGCTTAAGGAGGAGATCGTTCTTTGATTGCAAGCGGGCTTCCAGGGTATCTTTCTCCACCTTGGCTTGGGACAGCTCTTCCCGGAGCTTGGAGTTTTCGGTCTTAATCCCATCCGACCGCTGTCTAAACTCATTCTCTGCTTTGGCCCGGTACTCTTGATATTTGGCAAGATATTTCTTCTCCGCCTCTTCTTCAGCCGTGCGCCGGGCCTGATCAATCTTCTCCGAAGCCCCCAAGGCCTGTTGGGTCAGTTTCTGTTTCTCCGCTTCCAAGGCCTGGCGAGCCAGTTGGCTCTCCTCCAGCTGAACCAGAGCTGCACCAACCTCCCGGAACGAACGTTCCGCGATCATAGAGGCCTGCAAGGAAAGACAACAGAATGAGCTAAAGCAGGACCAAAAGACAGATGGTCCCAAAAAAAAAAAAAAAAAAATAATAACAACTGACGGCTTACCCCGGACAGTTGCTGCTTCACAGCGTGTGTCAGCAACAGCGGATCCTTGCTGCTGCTGATGGCCCATTTCTCAGAATTGAGCTCGCATAAGCTCAGGGCCATGTCCTCCATCATCTCAGCTCCGAACGGCGCCAATGCACGTCCGAGCCTAGGCACCAGCCTCTTCTCCAAGGCTGGACCATCCAGAACCGCTCCGGCCGGGTGAGGAGATCTCACCCCCTCGGCCAGCTCAGCCCTCTTCACGGCAGACAAGTTATCTGCCCTTCCCTGAGTAACGGCCTTCTCCGCCTCTAGCCGCCTCTTCAAAAAACTATCGGCCCGTCTTACACCCTCCAGGAGGGCAGCGGGAAAACTGGTCGGCTTCCGCGGAAAGTGGAACTTCAGGCCAGGCAGGGGAAGATTGGTTGTCTGAGAAGACGGAGACCCCGGAAGGGTGGACCCCCGTTGGGCTGGAGGAGGAGGCAGCCGGGGTATTAAGGCCTCGGTCTGTTGCTTTTGCTGCTGCGGTGGCAGAAGTAATTGCCCTTGCTGCTGCTGCGGCGTTGGTGATTGTCTCTCTTGTTCCTGTTGCTGCTGTTGTTGTAGTTGTGATTGCTGTCGTTGCTGTTGTTGTTGCCTTCGACCGGGAGACGAGTGTCTAAGGCGTTTGTTCTTAGCACCCTCAGCATCTCCTCCGGGACGCTTGCTCACCCCAGTTGTCCTCACGGGGAACACAAGCCCTTCCCCGTCGCTACTGCTACTCGAGACCATCATAGTCTCGGAAGGCCCTTCAGCAGGGGACTTCTCTACCCTCGGAGACGCTTGCGCCTCGCCACTTGTCTTCTTGGGGGAGGCAGCCTTACCTCCCCTACCAGCCTTGGTCTTCCGTCCTTTCCCCGTGGGCGGGTCTTGGCTGGTGGCAGCCTTCTTAATAAGCAAAGTAACCCTCCCCAACATCTTGGCTTCGGGATACTCTGCAAGAAACGTACAAAGCAAGGTTAACGAACCAACAAGAAATGAGAAAGAAGATAAGCGGAAGACAAGACAATCAGCAACATAAAAGTACAAGCAAGCCCGCCAGCAGGGAACAAGAAACAAGAAAAAGAAAAGTTTGAAAGGGACGACCATGCACGAGAAACGTGGATGGCCTTCCCCGAGCAAAACAAAACATCGCTTCCTGCTCCAGGAAGCTCCCGTACTCCTTGAAGTCCGGGAAGAACATGCTGAGAGAAGAAGGGTCAACCATGATGACACCTTCTGGCAGACTACCATCACTCAGACACCAGAGGAGCTCATCTACCCTATCACAGTACCTGTCGAAAGGTATCCTACGCGGATCTAGCCTAAGGAAACGAGGATCAAACCCCATCTGAGAGGTTTGGGAAACTTCAGACAGGCTGGGGGTGTGGATCAATCGAAAACTAGTCTTACCTCTCCCGGAGGAACTAGCCCCCGGAGCCCCTTCGTTAGGGTAAGTCGCGGCGTGGCGAGCCTCGATCTCCTCTCCCTCCGGCTGGGGGTCGGGGAACCTCTCCGCCCAACTAGGAGATAGAGTATTTTCGTCCCGAGCGGCTTGGGTGATCACCTTAGACAGCTCCAGGGCAATCTGCTCCCGGATGTCAGCCGACACCTGAGTCTGCCCCCTACCACTTACTGGCTCGATATTTTGGAAGGAGGCGAGTAACCCATACTCCCTCAACGATTCGGAGGTCACAAGTCCCTCCACTCTCAACTCTTCCTCGGAAAGCCCTTCGTAGAACTTGGACCTCCTTATCATCTCCGCGCAGCGAGGTGTCCGCGGAACGACTTCTGCAAAAATCAAATACAAGCGTTAGAGATCCTCCCAAAAGGCAAATCAAACACAAAGAAACAAAGTTGAAAAGGAAAAGAGGAAACACTTACCAGGGATTTTGAAATCCAAAGATAGAGCTGGCACCCTCTTCAGCGGGAAGCCAGTCGTCAGGAACCAGTATTCCCGGAGGTCTGGAACCCTCGCGGTATGACAAGTGGGGCACATCACATCCGGGTGCCTTTCTAGCCTGTAAAACCCCACCTTGTCTGAGTGACCCCTCATAGGCTGAGACTTCAACCCATAAAAGTACAGCACCTCCTCCGGGGTAGGAGCTTCCAGTCTCCGGGACTTGCAAAAGATGAACCACCCCGCTAAGAGCTTGTAGCTGGGAGGAATTAACTGGAAGGGGGCAATCCCCGCCTTCACACAGAAATTGGCGAAGTAACTCCTTAGGGGCAAGTGCGCTCCGCACACTATGTGTGCCCAACTCCAGGCACCAAAGCCCTCGTGGCTCTGGCTAGCTGACTCGCCCAGCACCGACAGACGGTGCCACATCAGACCTGGGATGTTCTTCAGGCCTGCCTCAGAGGAATACAGCTCCAGCATGCCATAATTCCTGAAAAGGTTCGGTTTTTGGTCCATCTCCCAGATGGAACTATTGGAGGTTGGTGGGCTAGCCGCGACCGCTTTCGCCTTTCCTTTCCCCTTTCCACCAGCGACAGGAGAGCCCTTCTCTTGGGCAGAATCAGCCTCCCCCGCAGCAAGGAGTTGTTCCTTCGAGATGTTCGTCACTGGACAAAAGAAAAGAAAGAAGAAAACACTCTAAGCAGTCAGCACCCTTGTCATACCCTAGTGGTATCAAAGGCGTCGGGGAGACCCTCCTCGAAAACTGCTTGGAGAGGCTCCCACCGAGCTTACCGAGGGATTGGCACCATGCCACCCGAAGGACAGCAAGGAACCAGACTCAGACCCCGAGCCTAAGCCCACCAAAAGAAGTGTTTTTCCAGAGAAAGACACCCTAAAGGCGTTCATGCTTATGCCCTAAAACAGCAAAACAAGGGACGACTTTCCAAACGCAAATCGCCAAAACATGCAGAAAAGGCTACTTATCGACTCACAATCAATCACATGCCTACCAAAGCCCTATTCACAAATGCACATAAGCAATAATGGCAGAAACCTCTACTCTAACAACTACCAACAACCTAAGGTTTGGGAGGAAAGAGCAAAATAGAAATACTTACTGATATTCGGGTAGTTGGAGGTTGAAGGAGTAACTGGATCACTGCACAGCGCGATCGCGAGAAGTAAAAGCTGCAAAGACGAACGGCGATTCAAACCAGGAACTTCGGGGAATAAACCCACTGCCAAATCAAAAAGAAAAGTTTCCAGATACTTACCAAAAGAAATGGCAAGTTCGGGGGAACGTAAGCTGGGAAGCCTGAGAGTTCGAAGGTTTGGAAATCTGAAAATCCTAAAGATGGAGAATCTGAAAGCGTAAAGAGGAAGAAAGGTCCTTTCCCTCGTTTTTATAGCAGGGAAGAGGCCGTTTCGAATTCCTCAAGTGGACGGTCCCGATCTTCCCATTCCGTGTGCATCAGATCCAACGGCTGGAGAGGAAGCGACGATCCTATTTATGACTCCTCGGATGGGAATAAAGTATTTATTTCCCATCATTACACCACCTCGGGCCCGGAGTACCATTAAAAACCGTCAAATCATTAGTTAGATGACTGACGCACGCATACTCAACCAGTCGCCTCACGCACACGTCTTGGTCGCAGAACCATTCCCAGAATGACACGTGGTCCTTGCCGCACTTGAGTACTTGATCTCAAACAGAAGAAATTCCCTTTCTTTTTCATACTAACACTCAGGCGGGAAAAAGGAACCCTTCCGGGAACACAGAAGGTGCCCCCTCGCCTAATCTAAGAAACCGATTGTACAAGCTCCCGGATCTCTCAAAGCTCCGTGACCTTGGGGGGTAAATGTTATCCAGATTTCCGGATAGCGTTTAGATTGATGACCTCGGGGAAGCAGAATTATCGATGTCTTTCACGGTAGGTGACCAGAGCTCGCGGATATACAGAAAGGCTTCGCCTCTCCCGTTTAGTGTCCGGATTACTCTTCCAAGCAAACACAATACGGAAACTCGTCAACTCTCCCGGACTCCCGAAGGGGTATCCTTCGGGGAAGCTCCTTCCAGGAGAAGCTCTTCGAGTGGTCTCCGCGGAAGCAGTTCCGTGCCTCGCACGGAACAAAGCCAAACGGTCGAGTCCTGGAGGAGGCATATTTGGAATGATATCCGCCTGACACAGGATCCCGCCTGACACGCCCGTCAGGTCAAAGCCGCACACATCCCAGCACGCCTAAGGGTACCTTTTCGCCTACTGTTCCGCTGACAACTTGGAAAAGACGGCTGACTTTGTGTGTTCCCCATACTTTCACGTAAATATACCCACATAGAGTCTTGTAGCCATGCTACTACAGTAATTGTATCCCTATTTATGGCTGGTGTAATTAAGACTCAGGTACGTAGAGAAAAACCCTAATCCAAAACCCTAGCTATAAAGACCCCTTCATTTTACAAGAAGAGGGACGAACGAATCAGATAGCAAAAACTCTACTAAAATCTCTCTAGCTTCATCTTCTTCAAGAGAACCCGAGAGAAACATTGTGAGTGTGTGAAGTTCTTATGCACCAGCCATCTTACTGTAATCTTTTCCAAGTATAATAACATCGACTCGTGGACTAGGGCTTGTTAACGCCTGAACCACGTAAAAACACTGTTTGTTTAGTTACATTTCAGTATTTCTACAGTTCTTATCTTTTTATTATTCTGTTAGTTATTCGTTTCCGAAAAACTCGGTAAACAACAACAATCAAGTAACACATAGGCAATAAGGAAGCATACATAGGCAAGTATGGATAAACATCGTTTTATTAATATATAACCTTGATCGGGAAAGGGAGTACACAACTTTGGCCCCTATCTTTTGGTGGCCATGGTGCTTCCCTAAGTCACCAGGTCACCTCCCCCTAAGGAGCCTTCTAGGGATATAAGGTCTTCCCAATAACATATATGATTTTAGTGTGGTAGACATATGCATAATTACAAAATTGTAACTACCCTACCCCATGAGGTTGCTTGGTGCAAGACTTGACTAATGATCAAGCACCAATGCATGCTCACTTACAAAATGGCCCCATGTGGGTGTGCCAAAGGGGCAGCATGCCACACGCAGTGCACGTAGTAGGCAACGCAGGGGCGCACGCGCATGGCAGCTTTAGGCCACGGGACCGTACGACAACCTTGGGCTCGGGCTTCATGGCACAGAACCCGAAGCTTGGACCTTACATAATTTTTTCAAATAATTTAATGTAGAAAATTAAATTACAAAAAATTCCTATGTCCCAAAATGGCTTACATTTTTCATCTAGAAAATTTAAGCATAATTCCTAAATCTAAAACACCATATAATTCACGACCCATAAGAATAAACTTTAATAATACATACATCCATCAATTCACACATATTAATGCATATTATGCCCACATAGTAATTAATGTATGTAGAGATTAATGACCTCTCTGGTACCAATTGTTAGGAACAAGTTTCCTAATACGCAGTAGAATAGTGATGGGTGGGCCCAGTGTACAACAAAAATTTTGTAACATATTTAAACTACCTTTAAATATGCGGATCCATTAATATACATGCATTAATTATAAACATAAAAAGAATAATGAACATACCTCTTGATGCCTATCAAGTGTCCTTTCTATCTTTTCGTAAAATAAATAATCTTCCTATCCAAGCTGCTCCCAGGCACGAGGTACATGCCCCTAAAATAGTGCACAAGGTAAGGGCACTATGAATTCTTGGTTATGTCCTTTGGATTAACCAATGCCCCAAAAACTTTTATGGACATGATGAATAGGGTTTTCAAAGATTATTTGGACACGTTTGTGATTGTGTTCATCGACGACATTCTGGTGTACTCTCAGTCAAAGACAGAGCATGAGCAACATCTACGCTTGGTATTACAACTGTTGAGGGAGCCTAGGTTATACACTAAGTTCAGCAAGTGCGAGTTTTGGCTACCGCAAGTCACATTTCTGGGCCCATATCATTAGTAAGGAAGGGATTCTGGTTGACCCAAGTAAAATTGAGGCAGTGAGAAATTGGCCTAGATCGAGCAGCGTTCCTGAAGTTAGGGGTTTTTTGGGATTGGTAGGATATTATCAGTGGTTTGTTGAGGGGTTCTCCAGGATAGCTACGTTATTGAAAGAATTGACAAGGAAGAAGACTAAGTATGTTTGGACGAACAGGTGTGAGAACAGTTTCAAGGAACTGAAGCGGCGTCTGATCACCGCGCCAGTATTGAGTCTGCCGACAGAAAATGATAAGTTTGTGGTCTACTATGATGCTTCCAGATAGGGTTTAGGGTGTGTGCTGATGCAAGCAGGAAATGTGATAGCCTATGCATCGAGGCAGTTAAAGGAGTATGAGCAGAGATATCCTACGCATGATCTGGAGTTGGCAACGGTGGTATTCGTACTTAAGGTTTGGAGGCATTATCTGTATGGTGAGAAGTGCGAGATATACACCGACCATAAAAGCTTGAAGTACTTCTTTACTCAGAAGGATCTGAATATGCGCCAGAGACGGTGGCTGGAGTTGGTAAATGATTATGATTGTGATATCCTGTACCATCCTGGGAAGGCTAATGTAGTTGCTGATGCATTGAGTCGGAAGGGCCCAGGAAAGTTGTTTAGTTCGAGACAAATATCTGATAAGCTAGTTGAGGAGATGACTAGATCGGGTATAGAGTTGGTGGTTGGTCAGTTAGCCAACATCACTCTTCAGTATACACTCCTTGAGGGGATCAAGGAAGCACAGGGGAAGGATTCCCAATTGAGAGGGCACAAAGAGAACGCTTTAGTCAGAACGGCTAAGGACTTTTTTGTCTCAGAGATGGGATTACTGAAGTACAAGGGTCGGATCTGTGTTCCGATGGAATTTGATATCCGGTGAGAGATTTTGGATTAAACTCATACCACTCCCTATTCTTTACATCCAGGTACGATGAAGATGTACCAAGATTTGAGAGCCTTGTATTGGTGGTCGGGAATGAAGAGGGACGTGGTGGATTATGTGGCCAAGTGCTTAACTTGTCAGCAGGTAAAGGCTGAACATCAGAGGCCAGCAGGGTTGCTGCAGCCTCTAAGGATTCCAGAGTGGAAATGGGAAGATATCACCATGGACTTTGTGGTTGGTTTGCCAAAGACTGTGGGATAGAATGATTCGTTATGGGTGATTGTAGATAGGTATACCAAGTCTGCCCACTTTTTATCTGTTAGGAAGACTTATATTGTGGAGCAGTATGCTGAGCTGTATGTGAAGGAAATTGTTCGACTTCATGGGGCTCCGAGGTCGATAGTATCCGGCACGGACCGAACCTTCACCTCCAAATTTTGGGAGAGTCTACAGAAGGCTATGGACACACAGTTGCGGTTTAGTACCACTTATCATCCTCAGACAGATGGACAGTCTGAGAGGACGATTCAGATACTGGAGGACATGTTACGAGATTGTGTGCTAGATTTTGGGAGATCTTGGAGCAAGTATCTCCCTTTGATTGAGTTCTCATACAACAATAGTTACCAGGCGACTATCGGAGTGGCTCCGTATGAGATGTTGTATGGGAGGAAGTGCAGATCACCTATCCATTGGGATGAGACGGGTGAGAGGAGATACTTAAGTCCTGAGATGGTTCTAAGGACCATTGAGATGATTGAAAAGATTAGAGCTCGAATGCTTGCCTCCCAGAGTCGCCAGAAAAGTTACTCAGACTTGAGACGCAGAAGCGTAGAGTTTCAGGTCAGTGACCATGTGTTCCTTAGGGTTTCACCTTTGAGGGGAGTGAAATGGTTTGGTGTTCAGGGAAAGCCGAGCCCTAGGTTTGTTGGCCCCTTTGAGATTCTGGAACGGGTTGGAGAGGTAGCTTACAAATTGGCGACGCCTCCAGCTCTATCGGGGGTTCATGATGTTTTTCACGTATCCATGCTCCAGAAGTACGTATCAGATTCGACACATATATTGAGTTATGGGAACTTGGAGCTGGACCAGGATTTATCATATGAGGAGAAGTCAATTCAAATTCTCTACCGGAAGGATAAAGTCTTGTGGAGCAAGACCATCGCCTTGGTGAAAGTGCTGTGGAGGAACAACAAGATTAAGGAGGCAACGTGGGAACTTTAATCAGATATGCGGGAGCGGTATCCCAAGTTATGTAGGTAATTTCGAGGATGAAATTTCTGTAAGGAGGGGATAGTTGTAGTGTCCCAAAAATTGCTAAAAAAGCTTAGGGCCTTGATTAGTGTGCCTGAAAGGAAATAATTGATTTAATATGTTAATGTATGAATTTGATGAGTATGTGATTAGAAATGCATGTTTAGGTGAATTAAATAGGCATGTGGGCCCCATTTGGTTATTAGGGGCATTGTTGTGATTTTAGCCCATTTAGGGCATAAATGTAATAAATGTGATTATTATGATATATTTGTGATGCACGATCTGAGACGGTCCTAGGGAGCAGTTTAGCTAGAAAGTCACAACAAGATCAAATACTCAGCTCGGGAGGAGTCTAGGGATATTTTGGGAACGTAAGATGTGTTCGGAATTTAGTGAGTAACAGGTAGTAATTTAGTAATGTTTTGGATATGCCGGGATTAAATGGGGATTTATAAGACTACTCGGGGACCTAATGGGGTATGACAAATGACTGAAATGCCCTTGATGTCATTAAAGGATTAAGGTTAGGCTTAGGGGCAATTGGGTCTTTTTAGCTAATGGTTATATACTTACAAGCTTAGGAACTTACTGGAATTCAGAAAAGATAGGCATAACTCAGTTTTGGCTTCCTTTTCTCTCTCCACTGATTCCCTCTTGGGGTGTTGAAGCTTTGGAGAAAACTTTGAGAACTTGGGCTAAGGACTTGGTGGATTAGAAGCTTGAAAACTCAAGGAATTCGTTTAGAGTCTGAATTAAGAATAGAGGTAAGGGATTTCTGTTTAATTCTCCTTGCTTTGTTGGAATTTTGAAGGTTGAAACTTAGATAATTGAGCTTGGCTTGTAGTAGGACTTTGGTTGGTTTTTCTAAGTTTATTAGGGGTCGGGAGCAGCATTAAGAATGCGAAGTACGAGTTGCCAGGGTGAGATCCTATAGGATACATGGGATATCCTTACGGTGTAGACTGCGAACCCAGGGCCTGGTAAACCGCCTGGGACGGAATGGCCGTATGTGTTTAGCTGTTGGCGGTTTGTTTAAATGTTGATTGATAATTATGCATATGTTATTTGCTTGTGAGGGGTTTTCTTGCTGGGTTTCGGCTCATGGGTGCTCTATGGTGCAGGTGAGGGAAAGGGGAAAGTCGACCAACCACGAGTACGGAAAGCATGAAGCGACGCGTACATGTTTGGCCTGCCTGGCTACCACAGCCAGGGGTATTTTTGGGAGATGCTTGTATTAAACCTAATTTTGTCGTTTAGTCGACTTTGATTATATTTTTGAGTTGTAAATATTTCTAAAACAGTATTTTTGGGATCTGAAATGTTAAACGCTTCACAATTTTCAATGAATGGAAATATTTACAAATTACATGACTTTTATTACCATTTAGCTACATGTTAACCTAAAACCTCGATTAGCGAGTTAATTTCACGTTTTAAACTCACTTAGTAACGGCTCTAAGGAAGTAGGGCGTTACAATCTTCCACAACATTCTCTACACCTCAAGAAGTGTGTGAGGACTTAGAGAATAAATGATTGTATATTTCTTATTCAACTTGATGTACTCAACACATGAGATTAAGAGAATAGGCCTGAGATTGGTTATGTATCTTTTTCAAGCAGAGATTATTAAAGTATTGTTTTTTTTCTTAGAGCGAATAAATTCTATATATTTTATTTCCTAATAAGTCTAACTTAAATAGAAAATATTCAAATTTAAAAAATAAATATGTAACCAATTTACAATTTATCTTTTAATTCATTAATTATCTTATTAATGAAAATATCAAAAACTAACTTTTGAATTTTCCATTAATAAATTAATTAAATAAATAAAAGTGAAAAATCTGTCCTTGATTTTTCATGTAGCTCACGCCTCACACAGTCCAGAGACTGTGTGTGTCGTGTAGCTCCCTATAAACTAGGGATATGAGATTTTTCCACAATTATTTAATTATTTATTCAAACTACCTTATCAGATAAAATCCAACAACTTGATAATTAATTCAAATTTAAATATATTATCTTTTTAACTAATTATCACATATAATTAATTATTTGAATAAATATCAATCTTTTAAATTCAAATCTAATTTGAACTTCTCAGATTTTATCCCCCACTCAAATAAAGATATTTAATCAATTCTACTAATTAATTAAAACTAATTTTAATTAAATACTAATTTCGGAAATTAAATATTTATTTTATTATAATTTCAAAATTATATAATAATTAATTATTAATTAATTTTGATAATTACAACTAATTTGTAATTAATTAATTAATTACTATTATCACATAGTTGCATATTTGACTCGATGAACAAATTTCTTCTTAAATATGTCTTTTTACCATTTTACCCTTTATATCAACTTTTGCCTTGAATAGTATTGATAGAGCTGCTGTGGGGACCTATGCACCTATAATTCCAAGCTCCAATAAGTTTGAGATTATTAATTAAACTATTTAATTAAATAATCTTAATTTATTAATCTCATGATTACTCCACTATAAATATGAGACTGCACTCTTGTTATTATAGACATTTAATTTATTGAGTACTTTATAACAATAAAGCGTCCATTGATATAATCATTACATAAAAATTAACCATCTAATGATGGTTCATAATTAATCATGAATAAATTTACCGTTTTACCCTTTTAATTATATCTTGTTTCCTTAAGTACAATTGACTTTACTAGAGAAGGTTAATTCATAACTAAATTATGAATTTGAGCTCAATAACCTTTCAGTCCCAACAGTCAACCCTTAAGAGAACCATTATTTAATCTCTAACGAGAAGGTATAGACTCCATATCTGTATAACATGTCCCAGCCATTTACATTAATGAGTTCCCAAAACAAAAGTTTCTAGCCTGATCATTCTAACAGACCCTAACGAGTGAATCAAAGAACTCATATAACATAAACAAGAGTTCATAGTAACTTCAGGATTAAGATCTATTTGTATATGATCATCAGTTGATATATTTAATTAATACTTCGAAACGGTATTTAACTAAGTATTAATAAACATATCTGGTCCAGTTCTATATATATATTCTCTAATATATAAAGTACCTCCACTAAAGTGTCCTACCACACTAGTAATCCAGATCTAGATCACATGTATTCATAATACTAGTGGACCATACTTGCAGTAATTAAACTAAAGATTCCATAACTTTATTTTACTGCAAACTATTCAAGTTCATTTATCTCAAACACAATCCTCCCGTACCAATACGTGGTTGAGATCACATATATGAACTTAGGAATTTTTTCTGATATTTACTTAATATTATCACAGAATAATATAGTCCATAAAATATATGCATAAAAAATTCAACTTATTTATTTATTTCTTAAAACAATGTCTACGACATATGCTTTTAGGGTACAATTCCCAGCAATCTCCCACTTGCCCTAAAGAAAATGAAGCATCTCTCTCATTCCCATGTTTCTTACATGCACCTTAAAAGATTTCATGGATATAGTCTTTGTGAAAGGATCTGCAAGATTATGCTCTGAAGCTATCTTCATAACTGCAACATCTCCTCGACGAACTATCTCTCTGAACAAGTGATATTTTATCTCGATGTGCTTTCCCCTCTTGTGACTTCGTGGTTCCTTTGAGTTAGCTACTGCCCCACTGTTGTCACAGTATAGGACTAGTGGCTTATCCACATCTGGCACTACTTCCAGATCGGAATAGAACTTCTTGAGCCACATAGCCTCCTTAGCTGCTTCACAAGTTGCTATATACTCGGCTTCCATGGTGGAGTCTGCAATGCTGGTTTGTTTAATACTTCGCCAGACTACTGCTCCTCCTCCAAGAGTAAACACTAATCCAGAAGTCAATTTTCGACTATCTCTGTCTGATTAAAAATTAGAATCAGTGTAACCAGTGGGGTTCAGGTCTCCACCTGAATATACAAGCATATAATCTCTAGCATTTCTAAGATACTTGAGAATATTCTTCATTGCAATCCAATGACTCAACACAGGATTGGATTGATAACGACTGACTATCCCTATTGCATAACAAATGTCAGGTCTTGTACTTAGCATAACATACATTAGACTGCCTACCGCTGAGTCATAGGGATACTGTC
Organism: Humulus lupulus; assembly: GCF_963169125.1. Classification (NCBI taxonomy): domain Eukaryota; kingdom Viridiplantae; phylum Streptophyta; class Magnoliopsida; order Rosales; family Cannabaceae; genus Humulus; species Humulus lupulus. The sequence goes on from NC_084795.1 coordinate 108,736,484, forward strand.
TCATATCTTCCTCTTCCCGAGGTGTTTTGGGACATTGCTCCTTGGAAAGGACTGCTCCAGAATGGGTTGGCATATCACCCTTTTTGAAGTTTTGCATATTAAAGCGTTCTAGCACCTTATCAATATAAGTTGCTTGAGACAGTGCCAAAGTCTTGTTCTGTCTATCTCTAAGAATTTTAATGCCCATAACATATTTGGCTTCTCCCAAATCTTTCATTTGGAATTGTTTAGCTAACCAGTTCTTTACCTTTGATAATGATATTACATCATTGCCAATCAGTAATATATCATCAACGTAAAGAGCGAGGAATACTTTACACCATCTTTGATTTGTTTATAGACACATGGTTTGTCAATGTTTTGTTCAAAACCAAACGTTTTAATTGTGTCATCAAATCTAAGATTCCAAGATCTAGAAGCTTGTTTTAGTCCATAGATGGACCTAAGAAGCTTGCAAACTTTTTGCTCTTGACCTTTTACTTCAAAACCTTCTGGTTGAGACATGTAAATGGTTTCGTCAAGGTAGCCAATCAGGAAAGCTATTTTGACATCCATTTGCCAAATTTCATAATCCATGCTCGCAACAATAGATAAGAGTACAAGATGACAAGCCACATGGTCAACCACGCCTATAGAGCCAGCACCAGAGATTTAAGGGCCATAGAAGAGCGCAGTCTTGAGGACGTCCTCGAATTTACCATGGGGATCAACCTTACCTTGAGTCCTTTTCACTCTCCTAACCCTTGATTTTTCTTTATAGCTTTTTTTTTTATATAATTTATTCTTGACTTGTTTCATTCTTCTACAGTCTGTCTTGGCCCAATTTTGAGGCATAGCTCTGGTTAAAGCCAGGGAAGAGGAACTCCGAGCTGCCTTGAGCGCCGCTCAAGATAGGGAACAAGCCGCTAAATATGCCCTAGTTTCTTCTCAGGAGGGCGAGCGGTCTGCTAAAGCTGCCCTATCCGCTTCCCAGGATCAGGTCGTGGAGGCGAGACATCGCGTGGATCAGCTTTAGGCCGAAAATGAAGAACTCTAGAAGAAGCAGATCGAGGTCGAGGCCAAGGCCAAGGAGGAAGCTGCAGACTCCTCAACTTAAATGGAGGAGATGCTTTACCATTGTTGGGCCTTCAACCAGGATGGGAACTTCTCTTTCATGCAGCCCAAGCTGTGGGATTCGTATCTTGCTCGGTTCAAGATTCGGTTCTCACAGGAACCATAAAAAATTGGCGAAGCTTCGAGAGCTGCCGAGGGGGATGGAGAGGAGGTGACTTCTCTAGAGTGAACTGGCGGAGCTCAGTGATTTTATTTTTCACCCTTTATTATTATTATTATTATTATTTTTAAATTTTTTTTTGTAACAGTCCCTTGGGACCAAAACAATTGCCTTCGGGCTTAGGTTGAGGCTTTTTCTCCTTGAGATGACAATATACTTTTGAATATACATCTAACTTGTGATCTATTTGTTTTTCTCTTAGTCTATTATTTTCTCATGTTTATGAACCCTTAGATTCTTGTACATTCAAAATGTTAGGGGTTGACTTTTAGATCGAGATATATTTTATCGATATCTTAGTTGTATCCAAGATTTTGCTTGCTTTTTGCGTCGTACCTATTAAGAATCAGGCATCAGACCTGGTTATGTCAAGGGTTTTTAATAGGCTTAATAGCTTTATACCTGTTAGGAATCAGCCTAAGACCTGGTGATAACCAGGGGTTTTAGTAGGCTTAATAACTTTATACCTGTTAGGAATCAGACCTCAAACCTGGTTATATCCAGGGGTCTTAAAGATTTCTCAAACTTAGTTCACGTTATGTTTATTGAAAATTCAAGATTTTTATTTTATTTTAAAAAAGTTGCTGAATAATCAATTTCTCCAAACTCTATGACTTTAATCCCTATCCGAGTAAGCTGAAATTTCTCAAAACTCTCCTCGGTTATGTGCCCCCCAAGGAACTAGAACATATAAACATTCTTGGTTGCTTTTACAACATGAGCTCGTAATAAAAAAATGGTTATTTAATAATCCATCTGTTATTGAATTGAAATGACTTTTATAAATATGCCTTACATAAATGGTAATACTTTTTAAAATGTAGGGCATTCCAGGTCTGTGGGACTATTTTCTCACTTAACCAGCCTAGCTTGGAAGTTCCTTCACGTAGGACCTCTACGATCTGGCACGGTCATTCCCAGTTCGGGACTAACACACCATCCTTGGGATCTTTTTTTTCCAAAAAGATCCTTCGAAGAACCAGATCGCCTAATCCGAGTCTGTGTTCCTTAACCTTTGAATTGAAATAATGAGTGATATTTTGTTGATAATGGGGGAGGTGTAATTGCGATGCCTCTCATTTTTCTTCGATCAGATCGAGGGATGCACTAAGTATCTCGTTGTTATGATCTTGATCAAATGTGCTTTGTCTGTCAATCGTTACCATTGCCTCAATTGGAAGCATAACTTCACTTCCAAAGGTTAGAGAAAATAAAATATGTCCCGTGGAGGTTCTATGAGAGGTCCGGTAGGCCCAAAGTACTTGTGGGAGCTGCTCGGGCCATAATCCCTTGGCTTCTTCTAATCTTTTCTTCACGCTTGCCTTTAGGGTCTTATTTACAGCCTCGACCTGCCCATTGGCTTGTGGGTATGCCACCGACGAGAAACTCTTGGTTATGCCATATTTTTCACAAAAGTCTGTGAAGAGATCACTATGGAAATGTGTTCCATTGTTTGACATGATCTTTTTAGGGAGTCCAAATCGACATATGATATTTTTTACAACAAAATTCAGGACTCTATTCGAGGTGATGGTTGCCAAAGGTTCAGCTTCTACCCACTTCGTGAAATAATTGATCGCCACCACTGCATAACGAAGCCCTCCTTTTCCCATTGGCAGGGAATCTATCAAGTCAATTCCCCATGCTACAAATTGCCAAGGGGATGAAATCATGGTTAGCTTGACTAGAGCAGCTCGGGAAACTATGGCAGAATGCTGCCATTTGTCGCACTTTTGCACATACTAGATCGAGTCCTTTGTTAAAGTGGGCCAAGAATAGCCCTGACTCAGTACTTTTAGAGTTAGGTTTTGCCCCCCAGCATGATCTCTGCAGAAGCCTTCATGTATTTCTTATAAATTAGTTTTTTCTTCCTCAGGCATAACACATTGCAGGAGGGGCAATGAATGCCCTCGCCGATATGGGGTTCCCTCAACAATTACATACCGCAGAGCTTTATAAAGTAGCTTTCTCGAATCTTTCCTGTCATCGAGTAGCTTTTTGGTTGTGAGGTACTCCATTATAGGAGTCATCCAAGTCAGTTTTATGTCAATCATTCCGACCTCCACCTTTTCTCTCATTATACTTGGGCTTTCCAAGAACTCCACCATAACTACATTCAACTTTTCGACCTCTTTGGTGGTAGCGACTTGAGCCAGAGCATTAGCGTCGGAATTCTGCTTGCGGGGTACCTGCTCAACGGAGCTAAACTCGAACTCAGACAACTCGCCCTTTACATTAGCCAGGTAGGCTGCCATCTTGATGCCTCGAGCTTGGTATTCCCCCAATATATGATTTACCACGAGCTGGGAATCACTATTACATTGGATGGCTTTTGCCTTTAGCTTTTTTTCCACCCTTAGCCTTGCCAATAAGGCCTCATACTCTGCTTCATTATTGGATGCTTCAAACCTGAACCTAAGAGATATATGGAATTGATGTCCTTCAGGTGAGATTAAGATTATCCCAGCTTCTGATCCATTTTCGTTTCACAATCCATCAAAGAAGATTTTCCATAATTCCTGCACTGGCTCCCTTATCAGCTCATCCTGAAAACCAGTGCACTTAGCCACAAAGTCAGTAAGGGATTGGCTCTTTATTGATGTTCATGGCATGTATAATATTTCAAACTGGCTAAGTTCGATGGCCCATTTTAATAGACGTCTTGACGTTTCAGTCTTTTGCAACACCTACCTTAAAGTTTAGTCGGTTAAGACGTGAATAGAATGAGACTGGAAGTATGGCCTGAGCTTCCTTGAAGCCAAAATGAGACAAAATGCAAGCATCACTATCAGTGGGTACCATGATTCAGCTCTGAGAAGCCTCTTGTTTACGTAATATATGGTTTTTTGTGCCTGGTTTTCTTCTCAAACTAATACGACACTAAATGCATTTTCTGTCACGACCAGGTAAAGAAACAGACACTCTCCAGACATCGGTTTTAATAGTACAAGGGGTTGAGCTAGGTGCATTTTCAGATCGTGAAATGCCCGTTCACATTCTTCGGCCCATTCAAATTTCTTGTTTCCCTTGAGCAAGTTATAGAATGGTAGACACTTGTCAGTGGATTGTGAAATGAAATGGTTTACAACCGCCACCCTTCCAGTTAGGCTTTGTACTTCCTTACGCGACCTGGGTGAAGGCATTTCTAGTAACGACTTGATTTTTTCCGGATTCGCCTCTGTCCCCCTTGTGTTGACTATAAACCCCAAAAACTTTCCTGATGCAACTCCAAAAATGCACTTTTGGGGATTCAACTTCATGCCGTACTTTCTCAACATGCCAAAACATTCTTCCAAGTCAGATACATCATTATTGGTAGTCTTTGATTTGAAGAGCATATCATCAACATACACCTCTATGTTTCTCCTAATCTGGTTGACAAACATCTTGTTAACCAATCGTTGGTATGTAGCCCCGAAGTTTTTCAGCCCAAATGACATAACTCTGTAGCAATATATGTTGTGCTTGGTTATGATACTGGTATGCTCTTGGTCTGTATGGTTCATCATGATCTGGTTATATTCAGAATACGCATCCATGAAAGACACGAGCTCGTGACTGGCCGTGGCTTCTACCAACTAATCAATTCTTGGTAGTGGGAAACAATACTTGGGATAAGCCTTGTTGAGGTCGAAGAAATCGATACAAGTTCTCAACTTCCCGTTTGGCTTCAGAACTAGCACGGGGTTAGCAACCCATATCGAGTATTTTGCTTCCCTGATAAACCCGCATTTTAGTAGGCGAGCCACTTCTTCTTCTGACACTTCAGATCGTACTGTTCTCAAAAGCCTCCATTTTTGGGACTTTGCAAGCACACTCTTGTCCAAGTTTAAAGTATGCATTATTATACTCGAACTAATTCCCACCATGTCCTCGTGTGACCAGGCAAAAACATCCAGGTTCTTTCGTAGAAACTCGACCAGCTTCTTCTTCCTTTCGACTTCAAGATTTTTCCCAATTTTTATAACTCTTGAAGGTTCTTTCGGGTCAATGTTTATTTCCTCGAGCTCTTCTATTGCTTTAAGCTTAGACCTGTCCTCGCCTACCTACGGATCAATGTCCTCCCATTGGGCGACCTCGCCATCTTCTTCTCGAGGTTCTTCAGTCCCACGGGTGACTTCCATTACTTGGGACTCCTCCCCTCCCTCACTTATGACCATCGCCTATTGCCCGGGTTGTGATTTTCCCTTCATAGAAATGCTATAGCATTCTCTGGTGGTGACCTGGTCTCCTTGTACTGTGCATATCCCTGAGGTTGAAGGGAATTTCATTGCCAGGTGTCGAATCAAAGTGATGGCTTCAAATGCCATCAGTGCAGGTCAGCCCAAAATCGTGTTATATGCGGCCGGACAATCAATTACCACAAACTTGAGTATTTTAGAGACAGTTCGTGACTCTTCTCCCAATGTCACAACAAGTCCGATTATCCCTATGGTCGTCGCTCCTTCACCCGAAAACTCGTACAAAGTCATTGAGGTCGCCTTCAAATTGGTTACGGAAATCCTATCTTTTCTAGGGTGGACTTGAAAAGTAAATTTATGGAACTTCCATTATCCACCAGTATTCTCTGTACCCTTCGATTAGCGAGCTGCACAATTACCACCAGCGGGTCATTGTGTGGGAATTGAACGTGGCTAGCATCCTTTTTCTTGAAAATTATTGGTTATTTTTCCGACCGCTGTTGTTTCGATAACCGCTACTCCGGGACGAATGCCACATCATCATGAGTTTTCAACTCATTAATATACCTCTTTTGGGCTCCGCTTCTTGTGCCGGCCAAATGAGGTCCTTTGGCAATAGTGGTTATATCTCCTCCTATTATCGAGGGAGGGTCGACTTGATTCGTGTGAACTCCAGGTTGACCTGTCGGAGCTTCTAGAACTGACTGAGGATTCAACCCAGCAGGTTGATTGGGAACTACCCAATTTCTGTCGTATTGGGCTAATGGTCTAGCTCGAATAAGAGTCTCAGTTTCATCCTTCAGCTGTTAGCAATCATCAGTGTTATGACCGATGTCATTGTGGAATCGACAAAACTTAGAAGGGTCTCTCTTTGCCCTCTAATGCCTTAAAGGTTCTGGCTTTTTCCACAAGAGGAGATTAGAATTATCCAGGAAGATATGCTCTCGGGTGTCTGTTAGGTCGATGTAGGTGGCATAAACAGGCTTGAATTTCTCCACAGACTTGTTCTAATTCGTCCCATTCTGGTCACCCTCACCATTCCCCTTCCTCTTGTTATTTCCTACTTGGTTATTCTGGGTAATAGGTTGAGCCGTAGTTTCAACATCCGTCACCATTCCAATGGGATGGATAGGGGCTTGGATGGTTCCTATGATAGCAACTCATGCCTCTTTCATGTTTATCCACTCCTGAGCTCGTGCTAAAAATCTGTCTACGCTTTTACCTCCTTGTCGTTGGAGTTCTTGCCATAGGTCGCCTTCCACCAGGATTCCTGTTCTCATTGCCATGAGCTTGGTGCTATCATCAGAGTCCCTAGCCCATGCTGCAACATTGGCGAATTTGCTCAGGTATGCTTTTAGTGTTTCCCCAGGTTGCTGCTTTACATTGGCGAAATAATCGGCTTCAACATGAGATGCTTGTGAAGCTCAAAATGCTCTTTTAAACTCAACAAATGCTCTTTTAAAATTTCTTCCATGAACTTATCAAATGCTTCTTGTATTGTTTAAACCACTGTCTGGCAGGTCCAATCAGAGTCGTAGGGAACAAGATACATCTTAGATCAAACACGACATTGTGGGCCATCGTCATTGTGTTGAACATCTCGAGGTGATCGGATGGATATGTGTTTCCATCAAATGTCGACATGTTCGACATCCTAAAGCCAACAAGATATGTAGTCATTGCAATGTTTGGAGCAAAAGGTTCGAGCTCCTCATCTGGGTCACAATCGTCCCTTCCCTTTCCATATAAAATTATTTTCATTTGTTCTTCCATCAAAGCCAGTCTCTCAAGGGTTTGGTCCTTGGTCCCTAGGTTAGCTGGGGGTTGTTCAACAGCTCCCATCCAATTATACACGTTTGATGGGTTTTTGTCCTTCCAAGTTTGAGCTTGGTTAGGCAGGACATTCCCATTGTCGAGTACAAGGGACGGACCTCCCTCATGCCGAGTATAACTAACATCCTCATTTCGAGTTGGATACCTTCTTTGTGAGTTCAAATGATCTCGTAGGTCAGGCTGTGGATCATACCGAGAACTTTGTGCTGAGCTCGTGTGATTCCACAGGTCGCTCTCGGACCTGCCATCACGCTGGCTCTCTGTCCAGTAACTTCCATTTGTGAAACTTATGGCTCGCGGTTGAGATCAAGGACCTGGATTCTCAGCACGCGTCTGTGGGGCGTAAGTATTTACAAACGGGGGAGGATTTCTCCTATTGTTCCAATGAGCTTAAGCATTTTTTTGTGGGCGAGGTGGTGTTGGATGTCTTGCCGGTGATGGAGGATGCCATATTGGCGAGGCTATTCTCATTCCATTGGGACGAATTAAATTAGCCTACCTCGGCTCCACTCCAATGTCCCTAGTTCTCTGTGCCTAGGGTTCTGATCGTGGCATAGGAGGATTCGCTGGAGTACTTTGTCTTCATGAGCTTGTCCCAGTCCCTCCCCGTTGGTTGTTGTGGGTTTTTACGGGGATCTGTGAAGAAGGCACAGAGCTGGGGTTTGCAGTCCTGACCGACCGACTGACTCACTAATGATGACCCCTATGATGACCAGTGGGCTGAGCACTTCAGTGGTTTTGCTCTGAAGGCATAGAACTCAGAGTGGCGGTTCTGATAGAATGACTAGATTTAGATCGGTTATTCCTGTGGGACTTATGAGAACCACTTTGCCTCTTTCCGACATTAACGTCGGTTGTAGGAGGGGGTAACCGAGCCAAGACCTCCTCGTTCAGCCTGTTTTCCCTAGTGAGATGGTTCCTTAACTAGGCGTTTTCCATCTAGACGGCAGTCAAGTATCCTGGATTAGGATTTGGTGGGTGTGACGCTGAACTCCCAGCGTCGTCGTGACCCACCGGTTGTTTCCCAAGACGTTGTTGAACATATGGGCCCCTTTCAATGGGAACAGCGGTATGATGGACCTCTTGCCCACCAGGTTAGTCCATCTCATTATCATATATCGATTAAGTGAGTACCATGATGAATGTAGACCAAAACTTTTGAAGCACTAATTTCCTCTCAATGAAAGCCCCAGACTATTGACGCAGTTTTTTGCCAACAGTATATTAAGAAATCAAATAGGTACATTAGTGCTAAATCATAAACCGTAATGAAATAATAAACACCCTCTCGAACACACACAACTTTTATGTGATTCAGTGGTTAAAATCCACTTAGTCCACGAGTCAATATTATAACTTTTCTCTCTTAATTTCTGCAGAGTTTTAGTAATACAAAAAATGGTTGTCCCTTTCCCTGTCCATTATCCCTAGTATTTATAGGGGAATTTCATGGACAAGTTTGGGTAACCGCATGAATAAATAATGTATATATTTAATAAAAATTATTTCCATTTACATTGGGGTATGATTTGATAACATAATAGAATATACTCTTGCTATCTCGGATAATAAATTATAGATATGCAATACAGACTGGGCATTAATGAGCGTATAAGGAGCCTCTGAATCTCTTGGGATCCTTCAATATGCGTTCTATCCAGGTTTCCACGAGCTGAATATCTCACTCGAGCTCGTGTTCAAAGTTTATCTGAACTCTAGTTCGCAGTAAACTCAGAGCGACCAAAGTTGGATCTGGTCATTATACGTCTCGAACTCAATTGTCATCCTGAGTCTCGAGCTGCTCACATCACTGTTAGCCACATATTTTACTTGGCTATTTTTCTACGTATTCATCTTTCAGTTGTACCCGAGCTGAGTAATTGAACTCGTGCTAATTTTAGGGTACAACAATAATATATAATCTTATTTTTTTACTAATTATATTAATATAAATTCAAATATTAGAAAATATTATTATGATAATAATGTTTAATACAAGACTAGATATTTAATACTTATATCAATATAAATTTAAATATTATAAAATGTTATTATTATTATAATAATAATATATAATACATTATCTTAATTTTTATTAAAAAAATATCAATAATGTTTAAAAAGTTATCATATTATAAATATATATTTTTTTTAAAAATCGTAAACAGTGTTTTGGTTTAATTTTTCATTTAATATATTTATGCTATTTTTTGATATACAATATTGTTTATTTATTTGAAATATTTATATGATAATGATACAAATTTAATAAATATAATTAATAAATTATATAAATAAAACTAAGCAAATGTGCATTACACGTTGTTTGTATTTAATATTTTTATAAAGGAGAACACCAAGGAGATGATGTTGCACTCTAAAATTGCTCAAAAGCATTCTTTCTATTTTCTCATTTTTCACTTTTTTTTATTCTTCTTTAAAAAATTTATGATTAAAAAATAAAAATATCTACATAATTCATATATAATTTTAATTAAAATAATTCATTAATTGAAATAAGAGATATTTAAATTCTAAATATATATAGTTACGATAATCTATTTTTATTTTTTGTAATAATAAAAAATTAATTAATTATTTTAAATGAGAGATATTTAAGTTCTAAATATCTTTCTATATATTTATATAAAGGAGAGCACAAAAGAGATGATGCGTCACTCTAAAATTGCTCCAAAACATTCTTTCTATTTTATCATTTTCCCACTTTTTTTTATTCTTCATTGTTGATGCCGTTTTTCGTCAACTTAAATCATAGAGCAATTAAACAACGTATACTATGAAGTGAATGAATAATGAAGAAAGGCAAGAGGGTTTTTACGTGGTTCGGCAGTTAACTCTGCCTAGTCCACGAGTCTATGTTATTAAGGCTTAAAGATTTCTGGAAATTCCTCAGAGATGAATTACCCAGAGCTAATTCTCCAGCCCAAAGAAATCGATCCCTTACAAGTGGTCATTCCTCCTCTATTTATAGGGGAGGTTATAGAGTTCATTCCCACATATCTCAGGAAGATATTCTGTATATCAATTTAAATAATGAGATTAAATACAATATCTCCTACATATACGGAAACGTCCCATAAGAATCGGGTTGCGGATAACAGACTAAATAATATCCCTTAAATATTGGGATTATTCAACAATAAATATGTTCATACATAACGGGCTATCCTAGATGACTCATTGGGTCTTCGAGATCAGCGATCGACCCTATGGCTGTCAAGACTTATGGTACTGCTATGAGCTTGCCACCCTACATCAGCACACACGTGGAATAGATTGACAATATCGAAGCTATCATACTCGAGTCTGCACTTCCCATGCATGGACTGTTTTATTCGAAGACAATTGATAATGGAGGTATTCCGACGTCATGTCATTTCGAACTCAGAAAGCATCCTGAGGTTACACATCTTCAAGGTCATTGTTTTACTTCAGAGATCTTACAGCTGGACCATACAATGTTTTTATACATTTTGAGCTCACACTTGACGAGTCCAGTTTTCGAGGTCATAACCTCTGGTCTCGAAATCTGGGTGTAACAGTTTGCCCCCTCAAAAGTATTAGTTCGAATCCTATGAGATGCAAACTTTTGAACTGCTCATCTAGGAAACTGTACCATTAAAAAGACTCGAGTGTGGACACGCGTCAACTGGGCATTGATCAATCAAAGTACTTGAGTACCTTGGAAACCTGCCAACGTCCATCCGCCTGCCACTCTTTATGGTACTATCAACTCACAGGTCCCTGGCCGTTAGATCTGATATAGAATCTGGCCAATGGCTCAGATTAATTCGGCTTTTTACACTCCCATGGGTTTATAAATATGTCTCCATTCGTCATCCCCCTTTTATTTTCACATTCAAGCCTTTGCAGAGAGAAAAGAAGAAAAAACCAGAGAGTATCCCCCAGTTCTGGCATGTTCTCCAAGCCACGAAAACAGAGCAACGTTCACCTCTTCGACTTTGTGAGATCATTTTTGCAACCACTTATTCGATCATCAATCTCTTTGTTTCCACTGACCACATTGTGTAAGTTTCTGTTCATAGCTTCGTATACCCGTATATTTTTCATACATGTTTATATTACTGTACTATTAGTTCCCTTGCTAGTTTTGCACATTAGAATGTTTCAGTACATACTAGTCTTAAGTTCTGATATCATGGGTTCCAAACCTAGTTCATGCGCAGAAGACCCAAACATGGTTCTTTTACTGAATTTTTTGAATTTTGAATGGTATATCTTGTATACCAAGATATTGGGTATAAAATTAGGATTTTATAAAATGCATGTTTCCCAAAAATTTCACTATTTGGGTAACCGCCAACTTTTTCTCTGAAATATCGGGATCTTCAAAAATAAATCCACCTTCCTTTCTTTCGATGGAATACACGCTCTGAGATTGGCCTCGTCCTTTGGATCGAGTTTGCCTTGTAGCCTCGATCATTCGAGCTTAGGTCATCCCGATTTTTCATTATTTCTTGTTCGCTTGGCCCTCACCATTTTGCTTTCTTGCTAGATGCCGCAGAATTCGGGAAAGTGGTGGGGGTCAAAGCTCGCGATTCCTTATTCACTAGTAACTACAAGCCCGGAGTCCCCTTTTACTCAGAACTAGCACTTGATTCAGGAGCACGAACTGAGGTGTGAGCAAGAAGATAGCCGAGATCATTTTCGACGTCAAATAGACGAGCTCGAAGAAGGAAAAAGGAAAAAACTAACGGTCGCCATCTACCCAGATCCGGATCCTGAGCCTAGATCGATTCCCCTCGACTCTACGCTCAAAGTGACAGTTGCCTTTAGGCCAGGTGATCTCCAATTCTTACTGATGGGGGAACCTTCTACCTCACAGCCAACCTCCATCCCCACCTTGAAGAGGGAATTTTTCGAGACCGAGCATTATTGGAGCTCGATCTCTTCATTAGGGCAGATCTTTGACATTCTGGCCCTCCATAATATCGGACTGTCGGGCTCGCTAAGGTGTCGAGCTCCGACCTCCCACAAGCAAAGTTGCCACGCCCCGGGAATCCTGACAGCAAGCTAAGATACGCAGCTTGGAGCCAGGAACATATGAAGGCAGGGGCTGTACTGCCCTTAAAGTCCTTTTTCAAAAACTTCACGGCCTTTGTTGGGCTCGCCCCTTTTCAGCTCAACACCAAATCGTACAGGGTTTTGTTCGCCCTGAGGTTGCTTTACAACGAGCTAAAGTGGGAAGGACCTTCACCAAAGGAGATCCTGTATCTCTTTTGTTTGAAAAGAAATCCCTCCCGAGCTCGGGGAGGGGATGACTTTTATTACCTCTCGAGCTATCCCAAAGAGAAGAAAATCTTTGAGGATCTTCCCAACCATCCTCCAGAATTCAAGAAGGATTTCTTTTGGACAGATGGCTTGGCTCCTTCCAGACACTACTCGTTCAAGCGAATTCGTAAGTCCCTTAACTAATTTCTTCTTTTTGCTCGAGTTTTGTTTGAGCTCGCGCTTAGTCATAATATGTTCATTTTTCCAACCAACTACCACTGTTCCACCCCCACCAAGGAGATGAAAGAGCACAAGGAGGCTCTGCTCCAACTTCCATATGGCAGGAGGTCCCTCTCCTATCTCCTACATGAAGACAAACTCCGAGCCTGTGGATTCCTGGAGAAGGATCAATCCACATTCGACTGGTCCAACAAAAAATATACCCAGTGGGAGTTTGTGCCTCTCCCAACTAGCAGCCTCCCTCTGAGGCAAAATGTTAAGCCTCCATCCCCAGTTCGACGCCGCAGGAGCCCACAATCGGGGAACGAGGCAGATGATGAAGCCTCGAGCTCGAGCTTGAGTGACAGAGGTACAGTCATCCTTAGCTCGGATTTGTGGTCTCCCTCACTACTTAAGTATAAACCCGACAGATTAGTGTTGTGTGAGGATGATAGGGACCATTTTTATGTTTGGTCTTGGGTAGATGAGAGAGTACATAGGTTTGATAACTGGCTTAGGAAGTATGACACCATGTATAGTTTGAACGAGGTATGGAATGGAATAGCTGATCAATACGGGACAAACGACTATAGAGACCTTTCGAGGTTGACTTCCACTTATAGGGAAGGTACTCCCCCCGCTCCTCTGAAGATGGGGGAATTACGTGGTCGCCGAGCACGAGCTCGAGGGAGAGTTCCAGTTAGTTTTCTCTCTACTTGTTTTTTTTATTCCTTGCTTGTCTGCATCATGTCAACTTTTTGTCTTGGAATATCTCATAATGCGGTGTAACTATGCAGGTGATATGGATTCCGACCTCGATACTGTGCTCGTTAGTGGCGAGGGAGCCCAAAGGAGTAAGCGCTCGAGGGGGTCGCAAAAATTAGACCGACCTGCCAAGGTTCCTAAGAGGACTGAGAAGACACCTCCTCCACTAGTTCCAGCTGTTACGAGCCCAGCTATGGATCCGACTCCTTAGGTCGAAGCATCGTCTATGGTCGTTCCTCCCATGGTTCCTCCGACCCTGGTCCACTCCACGCTTGGTCCACCTCCGAAAAAGCCTTCGGCCTCCAAAATGCATCTGCTGTCGATTTCTACTCACGTCGACGAGTATGTAATTGACAATGCTGTCGGATCCCATGGGACTACACTTGGCTCAAACATTCTGTCTCGAGTGGGCCAGAGCTTTGGTGGCTTTGACGCCCCTCATTGGAAGTTTTTGAACAATGCTCGAGACTGCAACACACTTTATGAGAAGAGTATCGAGCTCACTGCTACGATAACTTCCCTCATCTTGTTACCAGTTATACTTATACTTAGTTCATGTTCTAGTTTGATTTCTTTGTGTGTTAGACTCTTGCTGTCTCAGGTCGGCTTAATTATAAGTTGAACAATGAGGTCCATTCAAGCATGTATTATGCCCAGGAGGTGAAGGATCTCCAACTCAAGCCTAGTGACGAGCTCAAGGCCACAAAGGCAAAGATGGAGGCTGAAGCTGAACAACTAAAGGCCAAGACAGCCGAGCTCGAGAAGGTGAATGTCCGGCTCGCGGAGCTTGAGAAGATTAATGCCAAGCTTGAGGAGGAGAAGGCGGCCACTTTCGAGATTATGGAGGGTGAAAAGGCTCGTCTCTTTGTAGAGTTTAAGGAGAAGAAGGATTGGGCGGTCGACCTGGCCATGTATAGGATATGGGTCAGTAATGCCGATCTCGATACCAGCTTCTTAGGCTCTTTCGATGAAGAACTAGTGGCCAAGTGGCAAGCTTAGCTCGATGAGGAGGAGGCTGCTCGGGAGGAGGCAGAGAGAGGCAAGGAGGATGCTGAGAAGGCTAAGGAGGATGCTCCTCCCTCCTAAGTCTCTACCTGGGGCTGCATCCCTTCAAATATTTTGGAATAGTTTTTTATCTTCTGCTTTTTATGCCCCTGGGGCTAAGACAATTTATAGCTCGTGAGAGAGCTATTTTCTTATGATATTTATAATATCTTATTTGAATTTACTTTAATATCTTTGCTTTACATTTCTTAGGTTGAAATATTTCATGCAATTTATATTAAAGTGTCCTTGTGTCTGTTTATTCATACAAACACGTGGTGGATTTTTAGGTTCGAGTTTCAATGCATTCATGCATAGTTTGCACGATATATTCGTATCCGATCTTGTTATTTGTCAAGGTCAAAAATAACTTTTACCATGCACCCAAAAGTACTTCTATGGCGTGTAACATAAGTGGTTTAGTTATATCTTGCTTTTTTAGTTACTTTTCCTCGTCCTTGTGTAGCTCCCCAAGGTTATGAGGTCGAAACTATCTTTTCGCAGGATATTCAAGCCTCGATCTTGACTTAGCTTGAAGTCGGTTGTGTTCGCATGTACTGTCGATTAGTTTTAGCTAGTTCGTTCCAAACCTATTCAGGTCGTGTTTGGTTCGTAATCCATACACTTATATTCTTGATCTAGTTATATCTAGATCACGTATTTGGTTACTGTTGACGGTGAAATCTCGTCAATGAAATTAGATCGAAAAACTCAAAGGTAAGTATGGAGATATTTAGATAAGAACTTAGGATGAACTTATGAAAGGATAAACACAGATCAACAATGGAGTAAGCCCTTGTATATTGCTTAATAGCCTGAGTGTACAATGAATTTTCCAACCCCTTTTCTGGAGGGGTGATGATCTATTTATATTGGAGCTCTAATGACTCCTCATACATTGTGGTCCCAGGGGACAAGATTGTACATAGGTACATTGTCAAGGTAGCGGCACAGGTCATGATGGAGCAGAAGGTCATGGTGTCGACCTGGTATATAGTCAGAGGAATGCATGTAGTGCTTCCACTCTCTGTACAAATCCGTACCTCCACTACTTGTGTTATACAGATGTCAGAGCCACACTTCTGTCCTCCTCATGGTCGTACGTCCTGCACCCGTACACGTACGGATGCTTTGTACCTGATGGTTATACTTGCATCTCCAAGGCACGTATCTGCTCAAAGTTATCCCACGTTCCACCAAGTGTTGGAAAGCTTGTGTGTTAACATGAACAATATACTCAGTCATCTACACCACTATTGGTTTAATACCAAATAGTTCTAGGGTCTTTCCTATTGCTCCTCGTATGCTCCTTCTAGAGGTCGTAGACCCCATACGAGTACGTGAGGCGTGAGACCATGGTGGTGCGAGGTCATGCGAGTCGCAGGACCATGGTGGTGCGAGACCATGGGAGGCGCGAGACATGGTGGTGCGTGGCATATGGACGAGGCGGGGTGCACCTCACTTGGCGCGAGGCTCATGGGCGACGCCACTGGTGCACTTGCGCAAGACGCTGCCTGGGAGAGGCTACTAGAGCATCTGCACGAGACGCTGCCTGGGCGAGGCTGCTGGAGCACCTGCACGAGACGCTTCCTGGGCGAGGCTGCTGGAGCACCTGCACGAGACGCTTCCTGGGTGAGGCTGCTGGAGCACCTGCGCGAGATGCTGCCTGGGCGAGGCTGCTGGAGCATCTGCCTGGGCGAGGCTGCTGGAGCACCTGTGCGAGACGCTGCCTGGGCGAGGCTGCTGGAGCATCTGCTTGAGACGTTGCTTAGGTGAGACCCATAGGTGCGCAGGCGGCCTCGTGAGGCATGGTGCATCATGGTGCATATGTGCGAGATGGGCATGTCTAGGATGTAGCCACTATCGCGAGGACTGAAGATTCCATCATTTGATCTGTGGTCTCTTGGGACTACCTCGGGAGTGTGTTACGTTTTCTCTTGGTTACTCTAGAGGTTATTTTGTGCAATGTGGCCCATCCTCATATGAGAATTTAGGCCTTAGGCTCTAGGCTAGCCCGAACTCTATAACTTAGCTTGTGATGCTCATTGGGTCAATTCTTTCACGTTCGCAGACCGTTACTCATTTCAATACGGGATCATGTATTTTTTCTTTTAGTGTGGATTTTTGGTATCCACAGTTACATCCAAACACTTTTTATTTTTCCATAATTTGGTTATATCCAAAACATTTTAGCTCGCGTATTTGGCTATATCCAAACACTTTATTTTTAATAATTTGGTTATTTCCAAACTATCTTAGCTCGCGTATTTGGTTATATCCAAACATTTTATTGTTAATAATTTGGTTATCTCCAAACTATCTTAGCGCGCGTATTTGGTTATATCCAAACACTTTATTGTTAATAATTTGGTTATCTCCAAACTATCTTAGCTCGCGTATTTGGTTATATCCAAACACTTCATTGTTAATAATTTGGTTATCTCCAAACTATCTTAGCTCGCGTATTTGGTTATATCCAAAAACTTTATTGTTAATAATTTGGTTATCTCCAAACTATCTTAGCTCGCGTATTTGGTTATATCCAAACACTTGTATGCTTTTAATACATGCTATTTCATTTTTTCAAGCTGATGGTATATGTACCACTAATGCCCCCTTAATATCCTATGAGTGTGACCATAGGTTATTAAATTAAGAGAGGTTGCAAAAAATACAGCATATTGAAACGAAATCAAACTTTATTTGAATAATTTATTAATAGGAACATAGTACATATAAACAAGTATGGTTACAGGTGACATCATTCCTACACTATTGATAGTAAGGTCGTAGATGTTCGCCATTCCCTGCTCGTGGTACCAAACTCCCATTCAATCTTGCCAACTTCTAGACGTCAGGTCGGATAACTGATTCGATCTGATAAGGTCCTTCCCAATTAGGGTCGGGCACGCCAATAGTTGGATCCCGTGTTGCCTAGAACACACGCCTAAGCACCAAATCTCCCACACTGAATTTTCTATCTCGAACTCTTTTATTGAAATACCGGGTAGCTCGTTGTTGGTATGCAGCATTTTTTAGCAGAGCCTCTTCCCTTCTTTCTTCAATCAGGTCCAGACTTACTTCGAGCTGGGATCTGTTCGAGGCTTGGTCATAAGCGTGGGCCCGAATTGTGGGTATTTCAACCTCGATTGGCAGCATAGCCTCGCATCCATATGCCAGAGAAAATGGGGTATGTCTCATTGAAGTACGAGCTGTTGTTCGATATGCCCACAAAACTTGGGGCAATTCTTCAGGCGATTTCCCTTTTGCTTCTTCCAACTTTTTCTTCAGAGAACTTTTTAGGGTTTTGTTTACAGCTTTGACCTGGCCATTCGCTTGGGGATGGGCCACAGAGGAGAAGCTCTTTATTATCCCATTTTTCTCGCAAAAGTTGGTAAACAAATTGCTATCGAATTGAGTACCGTTATCGGACACAATGTTCTTTACCACGAAGTAGACTTTTTTCGAGGTAATTGTCACTAGAGGCTCGGCCTCGGTCCACTTCATAAAGTAATCTACTGCGAATACTGCGTATTTGACTCTGCCTTTGCCAGTTGGCAGCGAGCCTATGAGGTCGATTCCCCAGACTGCAAATGGCCATGGGGAGGTCATCATAGTTAGCTCGGAAGGTGGAGCTCAAGGGATTATGGTGAATTGTTGACACTTGTCGCATTTCTTGACGTAATCAAACGAATTTTCTTTGATGGTAGGCCAGAAGTATCCTTGGCGTATGATTTTCTAGGATAGGCTATGCCCCTAGTGTTGTCTCCATAGAATCCTTCATGAATTTCTTCCATGATCTTTTTAGCCTCGGGTGGAGCCACACATCGGAGTAATGGCATAGAGTATCCTCTTCTATATAGCCTTCCCTCCACAATGGTGTACCTGGGGATCTGATACATCAATTTTCGAGCCTTGGTCCGTTCTTATGGGGGAATGCCGGTCTCAAGGTACCTAATTATCGGGGTCATCCAGGTTGGCTCGGAATTTATCATGCATACATCTTCCTATTCAGGCTCAGTTATACAGGGTGTCGACAGATGTTCGATTGGCACGACATTCAGCTCATCGACCTCGGTGGACGTGGCGAGCCTGGCTAAGGCGTCTGCATTCAAATTTTGCTCTCAGGGAACCTGTTCTATCGTGTAAAATTTGAATTGCTTGAGGGTTGCCTTCGCTTTTTTTTTTTTAAAAAAATATGCAGCCATTCTCGTCCCGCGAGCCTAGTATTCCCCTAAGATTTGGTTGACCACCAACTGGGAGTCACTGTAGCAATGTACCGCCTTAGCCTTGAGTTCCTTGGCTATCCAAAGTCCTGCTAGTAGAGCTTCGTATTCCGCCTCGTTGTTTAATGCTTCGACGTCAAATCTCAAAGCGGAGTGAAATTGACTTCCTGCTGGGGTAATCAGTATTATTCTTGCCTCCGACCCATTTTCATTGGAAGACCCATCAACATAAAGTTTCCACAGTTCGCGGACTGGGGTTATAACTTCATCGCTGGTTACTCCAGTGCATTCCACTATGAAGTCTGCAAGGGCCTGTCCTCTTATGGTTGTCCTCGGATGGTAGAATATCTCAAATTGTCCAAGTTCAAAGACCCATTTCAGTAATCGGCATGAGGCTTCTGGCTTGGACAAGACTTGTCTTAGTGGTTGATCGGTCAACACATGAAAGGGATGCGCCTGGAAATAGGGTCGGAGCTTTCGAGATGAGTTAATTAGGTTGAGAGCTAGCTTCTCCATTAAGGGGTATCTCGATTCTGCCCCCAGTAACCTTTTGCTGACATAGTATACAGGCTTCTGCACCTTCTGTTCTTCTCGGACGAGCACGACACTAATGGCGTGCTCGGTCGTAGCAAGATATAGGTGCAAAATTTCCCCCGTGATGGGTTTTGACAAGATGGGTGGCTCCACGAGGTGCTTCTTGAGCTCTTGAAAAGCTAACTCCCATTCTTCTGTCCACTCAAATTTTTTGCCTCCCCTCAAAAGGTTGAAAAATGGAAGACAACGGTCTGTAGATTTCGAGATGAACCTACTTAGTGCCGCCATCTGCCCAGTCAAACTTTTGACATTCTTGTGCTTTCAAGGTGAGGGCATATCAATTAAAGCATGGATCTTGTCCGGATTAGCTTCTATTCCCCGTGCGTTTACAATGAAGCCTAGGAATTTTCTTGATGATACTCCGAAAGAGCACTTTTGGGGGTTGAGTTTCATGTCATACTTTCGTAACACGACAAAGTGCTCTTCAAGGTCATCCACATGGTTACTGTTATGTTTAGATTTAACCAACGTATCATCAACATAAACTTCCATGTTATTACCTATCTGCTCAGAGAACGTCATGTTTACGAGCCGTTGGTAAGTGGCTCCGGCATTCTTTAGTCCGAACGACATGGCATTGTAGCAATACAATCCTTTGTCTATCACAAAACTTGTATGCTCTTGGTTTGGGGCATGCATGGTGATCTGGTTATATCCAGAATAAGCGTCCATGAATGACATAAGTCCATGCCCAGCTGTGGCATCTACGAGCTGGTCGATTCGAGGTAGGGGGAATCAGTCCTTTGGACAGGCCTTATTGAGGTCTAAGTAATCAATACAAGTCAGCCATTTCCCGTTGGGTTTCAGGATTAGCACCGGGTTGGCGACCCAATCGGGGTAGAAGGCATCTCGAATGAATCGGTTTGCCTTCAACCTGTCGACCTCTTCTTTTAGGGCCTTCAACTTGTCGTCATCCAGGAGTCTTCGCTTTTGCTGCTTCGGGGGAAAGCTTTTGTCAATATTTAGAAGGTGGCTTACCACATTTGGATTTATCCCTACCATATCCGGGTGTGCCCATGCAAAAAAATCTTGGTTCTTTTTCAAAAAGCTAATTAATTGCTATTTTGTTTCTTCTGGAAGGTTTTTCCCTACCTTCGCTATCTTCGGGGGGTCTGCTTCTTCAAGCCTGACCTCTTCGAGCTCTTCTAATGGCTCTAGGTCAGTTCTTTCCTCTATTCTCGAATCAATTTCTTCATCTATCTCGAAGACTGTTCTGTCCTTATTCTGAATTATGACAAGTGTCTGTGCGCTTGTCTGTTTCTTTCCTGTAATGGAAATGCTATAGCATTCCCTTCCTGTGAGATGGTCTCCTTTCAGTGTCTCGATTCCACTAGAAGTCGGGAACTTGATGGCCAAATTCCTTACAGATGAAACTGTCCCTAGCCCTACTAGGGTGGGTCTCCCGAGCAGTACGTTGTAGGGTGATGGTAGATCTACTACAACGAATTCCATCATCTTGGTTGTCGAGACCGGGTAGTCTTCCAAGGTTACAGGGAGTTCAATAGATCCCATACAGGCTATCCCTTCTCCTAAAAAGCCGTACAATGTTGTTGCACAGGCTTTTAGGTCACGAAGTGTGAGTCCCATCTTTTCTAAGGTGGCCTTATAGAGGATATTCACTGAGCTCCCATTATCTACTAGGACTCGGTGAACCCTCTTATCGCTAGCTGAAGGGTGATGACCAACGGGTCGTTGTGAGGAAACTGCACATGAGATGCGTCGTCCTTAGTAAAAGTTATAGGTTGAGATTCAACCCTCTGGTGTTTCAGAGCCCTGGGTTTGGGTTCGTAAGGGGACCCATCACTGGCTTTTAGCTCATTCACGTATCTTTTTTGGGCGTACCTCCCCGATCCTGTGAAATGAGGTCCCCCCGAGATGGTTACAACATCTTCTCCATCAATTGGAAGGGGTCTCTCGTCTTCCCTTGCTCGGAAGTTATTATTTTGGGCAGGCGGTGGTGCAGTTGCCCTCTAGCTGGTAAAAGCCTGATTGTGATTTTGGTTTCTTACATATTGCTTGAAATATCCTCTCGAGATCAGACCTTCAATCTCGTCTTTTAGTTGCCTGCATTCGTCGGTTGTATGTCCGATATCTATATGGAATCTCTAGTATTTACTAGAATCTCTCTTTGCTTTCTGGTTCCTCATGGGGTCCGGACGCCTGAAAGGGACCTGGTTTTCATTAGCCAGGTAGATATTCTCCCGAGACTCATTCAGCTCGGTATACACTTTGTACACAGAGAAATATCTTTCCCCTTTCTTCTTCTTGCCCCCTTCCACCTCGGGATTATTCCCTTCATTCTTCTTTCTTTTAGAAGGGTTATCCATGGGGGGGTTCGAGGTCGTAGGGTCTGCCGAGGTCGAGGCAGAGTTTACGTTTGTTGTTGTAGTTACGGGCTGAGAGGCCATATTCAATGCTGACCTCGCCTCTTCTAAATTAACAAACCTCTGAGCTCGTCGATTGAAATCGGTTAAGGACCTCACGGGTTTCCTTTACATATCTTCCCAGAGAGGGCTTCTAGGAATTACCCCAGCGCGGACAGCCATTAGATGACCGCTGTCATCTACGTCACAAGCTCGGGCAACTTCCAAATTGAACCTTATAAGGTAGCTTTTCAATGTTTCATTCGACTGCTGTCGGACATTGGTCAAGGCAGATGCCTCAGGCCAAATTCCAATCATGGTCCTGAATTGCTTCTTAAAATCTCTAGATAATTGATCCCAAGAAGCAATTGAATGCCTCTTATATTTTTCAAACTAGTTTTTTGCTGGTCCTGTGAGCGAGGCTGGAAACAGCATGCATCTGAGTTCGTAGCCCACGTTACTCGCTCTCATAATTGTATTGAACGTACTCAAGTGACTGTATGGATCGGAATTCCCATCAAATGGTGAGACATGAGGAATTCAGAATCCTTGAGGAAATGGGGTGTTGGAAATGTGGGGGGCGAAGGGTTCGAGTTCCTTGTCGAACTCTTCATTTCGATCCCGACCTCGTTCATTTTGTAAGAGCCTGAAAGCTCTTTCCAGTTGTTCGATCCTTTCTTGGACTGGATCCACAGGAGGTCTAACTTGAAACTGGTTATCGTTGATCACAACTCCAGCTTCGCGCCTTCGCATATCATTCTTGAGTCCATTGAGGTGATCCCTCAAGTCTGGGTTCGAGGGGTTAACATTACCCCAATTCCGGTTCAGGTCTTCTCGTAAATCTGGGTGATCTCTTCGATTCCCAGTATTTCTGCGACCCTGGTCATACATACTGACCGATCTAGTATCTCTTGAGCCTTCACTGATATGGCTCGTCGCGCGGTTGTTTCGAGATGGGTTCCTTTCTGGTTGTCTCGTCTCAATAGTGTGAGACCGAGACATTTGGCTTCTCGTGGGTTGGGTACCTCTATGCCCCCTAGCGGTCTCCCCATTCCCATGTTTTTGCCCCGCTCGCCTTTCTCTATCACCCTGAGTCAGTTGCGTGTTTCTCCGAGTTGGTGAGGGATATCTTATCGGCGATGGTGGGTGGCTTATGGGTGATGGTGGTTGCCATCCATTACAGGACCTAGAAGGTCCCGAGTTTGCCTGTGCTGGTTCAGGAACGTTCTGCGTGTTACCAAGATTTTGGGTCCGAGCCTCCGCCTGGGCACGGTTAGTCCCAATCTCAACCGGTACCTCAGCAGTTGAGTTGGCAGGTGCCCCAGCCCGGGTACTTCTCCGGGGCCTTGAGGGAGCAGGCTGTTCTGCAGGTGGCAGAGGTTGCTCCGTTCTTTGTGTGGCAGTGTTTTTGCGAGGTCTCCCATGAGGCCTGCGTGGTGGAACATGAACATCTCGCGGAGGTGGAGCTTGGGCCTCAGGCGGAGGCAGGGGCTGAGCCGCCTGCGCCTCAGCAGCCAATTTGGCCAGCTCCTCGTTACGTTTCTTGGCCTCCGTCAACTGCTTTCGCAATTGACAATTTTCAAGCTCCACAATAGGGACATATCGCTCAGGGTTGTAGTACATGTCCTCGTTGTCCCTGGGGGCTGGTGGTGCAGGTGGTCCTCGAGAGTCAGAGGACCCACTCCTCTCATCTGGGTTCGAATTCATCATCGGCTGCTTCCCAGGGCGCTGGGGTAGTCAATTTATTCTAAGATTTCCTCCTCAGGAATATTGGGATCATTCGGAGTAGATTGACACTATTGAAGCTATCATACTCGAGCCTGCACTTCCCAAGCTCGGGCTGTTTCATTCGAAGACAATTGATAATGGAGGTATCCTGACGTCATGTCATTTCGAACTCAGAAAGCATCCCGAGGTTACACATCTTCGAGGTCGTTGTTTTACTTTAGAGATCTTACAGCTGGACCATACAATATTTTTATACATTTCGAGCTCACACTTGACGAGTCCAGTTTTCGAGGTCATAACCTCTGGTCTCGAAATCTGGGTGTAACATTCTTTTAAAAATTTATGATTAAAAAATAAAAATATCTATATAATTCATATATAATTTGAATTAAATCTATATATTTATATAAAAAAAAAGAGCACAAAGGAGATGATGTGACACTCTAAAATTGCTTAAAAACATTCTTTCTATTTTCTCATTTTTCACTTTTTTTATTCTTCTTTTAAAAATTTACGATTAAAATATAAAAATATCTATATAATTCATATATAATTTAAATTAAATTAATTAATTAATTGAAATGAGAGATATTTAAATTCTAAATATCTATATATACTTACGATAATCTATTTTTATTTTTTATAATAATAATAAATAAATTATTTATTTCAAATGAGAGATATTTAAATCTTAAATATCAATGTATATATAAAAGAGAGCACTAAGGAGATGATGTGTCACTCTAAAATTTTTCCAATTTTTTTTTATTTTCTCATTTTTTTCACTTTTTTTATTCTTCTTTTAAAAATTTATGATTAAAAAATAAAAAATATCTATCTAATTCACATATAATTTGAATTAAATGAATTCATTTGTTGAAAGGAGAGATATTTAAATTCTAAATATCTATATATATATGGTTACGATAACCTATTTTTATTTTTTTTTTCACTTTTTTTATTCTTATTTTAAAAATTTATGATTAAAAAATAAAAATATCTATCTAATTCACATATAATTTGAATTAAATTAATTCATTAATCGAAATGAGAAATATTTAAATTCTAAATATCTATATATATGCAGTTACGATAACTTATTTTTATTTTTTATAATAATAATAATAAATTAATTAATTATTTTAAATGAGATATATTTAAATTCTAAATATCTATTTTAAATTATAAATATCTATATATATAATTACGATCTTCATATATAATTTGAATTTAAATTTGACCAAAACTATTTTCTTCTAAATTCATTCTTTTTATTTGAGTTCATGTCATTCATGTCTTCTAGGATTTTATTTTTTCTTATAGTTTTTTCATTTACTTGATTTCTTTTTATCATTATTATTCTCTTTCATTATTTGTTCATTGGGTAGTCATTGTAGTTTCGATTTATCTAACTAACATCTTTATTGATATTATCTAAGTATTTGTAAGGTTGAAGTCTTGAAGATATCGATCAAGGGCTTGCATGCACAACTTATGATTAGGATGTTGATTCCTTATACAAGAATCATGCTTGAGACGTTTTGAGAACATTCATGCATCATATGTAAATAAATGATCATACGAGATTAATACATTTTTTCTCATTCTTTGGGCAAAGGATTCAAGCATAATAACAATTTTAATATACACTTCTAAAAAATTGGTAATTGTGTCTTGTGAGAATCATGCATATACATTGATATATGACCAAATTTCAATTTAAGTCTTTTATAAGTTTGTGGCAGTATTTTACTAAAAATTGTTAGGAGTTGTTTTTTCTCTTCGCTTTTTCATTTAGCTCTTTTATATGTGTTTTTTTTTTTTTGGATAATACAATGTTGGGTTGGAAACTTTTTAACCAAAAACACAAATTTCTAATGTAATATGATAAGATATGCATTAAACAAGTAACACAATTTTTTTTGTCAGGTACAATTAACACGATTTTGTGTTAAAGATATGCTTTCTTCACTCTTTTTATTCTACTTTTGTTAAATTATGATTATTAATTAATTTAATTTAAAAAATGCCTAAAACATCTATAATAATTATAATTACTTCTTCTAATTTAAATATTTATTTGAATATAAATAAGGTACTTATTAATACATAATTTTCTAATAATTATAATAATAAATCCATCATTTATAAATTGACATTCTTCTTCAAATTTTTCCATTTCACATACGCTTATCTTTTTATTTTATGTTTTGATATTTCAAATTTAAAATCAAATATTAATAACTAATTTTTTAATAATTATAATAATAAATCAATCAAATATAAATTGACATTTAAATTTTTTTCATTCCACGTTTATGCTTTCATTGTTTTGATATTTCAAATTCAAATATTAACAACTAATTTTTAAATAATTACAATAATAATTAAATCATATATAAATTGCCATTTATCTTCAATATTTTCCATTTATTATTTTGATATTTTATATTCGCAATTAAAAATATCAATATATACACCTGAGAATAATTTAATTTAGAACATAATTTATCAAATCTATTTATCTATATCTATTTATATAAAGGAAGGCTCAAAGAGGTGATGTGACACTCTATCTATTTTTTATACTTTTTATTCTATTTTTTTATTTCTAATCTACACCTATTTAATTAATTTTCTAATAATTATAAAAATAAAAAAAGAATATATATTTAGTTTAATCAATTAATAATAAAAATAAAGATGATAAGTATCATATATATAATTAATAGCTTTAAAATCTACTATAATCATTTTACATATTGTCACTTTTAATTTTCGTAACTATTTTTGCAAATGTACTATTTTCATGCTATTTAATTATGATACAGGGTCTATTTTCTCCTTTATCTAATTTTTTTATTCATTTGATAGATTATATTAATAGTAATTAATTCTAATTCCACTTCTTAACTACTTAATAATTATTAAAAAAATAAAATAAAATTTAAAAAAAATGTACCATGTTCTAAAATCTCTTCAACATTGGTTTAAATTTAAATAAGATATTTATATATTAATTACTTAAATCATTAAAAATCTTAACTACTTAATCATTGAAAAAAATATATTTGTATCTTCTAATTTAATTAGCTAACCAAGTGTTTGTATTAGTATTGTTTGGATTTGTGATTTGTCTTCACTATAGTAAATAAATATTTTTCAAGATTGTAATTTTAGTGGACATTCTAGCAGCAACAAAAGATATAGAAGTTGATGTGAAGCATGAAAAAATCATTTTTAGAAACAAGGAACACATTATGAATTAAAAAAAAAATACTAATATAAATAAATAAAGGGTTTTTAGCACTATTGCTCCCTAAGTTAATCATCATTTGTCAATTTAGTCCCTGAGTTTTTATTTTGGGCAATTACATCCCTAAGTTTTTTAAACAGTGTCAATTCACCCCAATTTACTTAACATCTGTTAAACTTTAACAGAGATAGACCAATTGACTACTATGTGACTCTCACATGATTAATACTATGGGCAAATTCGTCTTTACATTAGCTCAATATATTAGAGTGGAAAAGTCAATATGTCTGTAGATGCTAAGAAAAAAGAAGTCGAGGGAAAGCAAAAAAGACTGCTTATTTGATTAGGGTTACAAGTCTTCATTTCTTATGATTGAAAATAGATGGCAAAGCTTCGTGACAGAAGAGGGGGAAATGCAATATACGGTAAGATGCTTCATATTTTCTTTTCTCACTTCAACTACTTTGTATTCTGATTAATGGAAAATTTTATGATTTTGGTCTTCATATAAATATATATGATTTGGTATTATTTGAATACATGGGTATACGTGATTTTGATCTTCACTTTTATATAAATAAATATATATATAAACATATTTATTTGGTCTTATTTGTATATTCTAGGTATATGTGATTTTGGTCTTTCAAATATATGTACATTTTTTCTTGTTTAGATATCATGGGTAGACAATAGACATACTTTTTTTGTTTGTTTGTTGCAATCAATATTTATTTAGTTTTGGTTTATTGTAGATTCAAATGAAACTGAAGCATTTACGTTGAAGATTAATCACGGGGGAGTTATTTTTCTTGGAGAGGATAGTAAGTTGATTTATGAGGGTGGTCAAGTTGATTATTATGATTGGGTATCAAATAATTGCATAAGTTTGTTAGAGTTGAATGGTTTCTTAGCCAACTTAGGTTATTCAAAGGGTGTTAAGTTAGAATATTATTATAAGTCTATTACTTTGAATGATTTGGGGGAGTTTGTTCCTATAGTCAATGATAAGGATGTTTTGGCCATGTCAAGCATATTAGACACTAATAGGGCGACTAACCTATATGTGGTAGTGTCAATTCCAAATTGGGTTGAAATTGATTACAGTCAAGCATTGTGTATAGTTGGAATGAGACCTGATTATATGTGTGTAAGAGAGGAAGATTATGGCATTCAAGAAGAGTTTGAAAATGGAGAAGAACAAACTAAGAAAAATGATTCAGTTAGAGTAGAAAAGTTCACTGCCAATGTTGAGAATTTTCTTGAGATTCTAGTTGAGGAAGAGGACAAGAAAGAAGTTAATGAAGGTGAAGATGAAGATGAATTAATAGATTCAGATTATGAGCCTAGTGATGATGAGATAGTTGTTGACAAGGGAAAAAGTCCAAATGTTGGTGAAGCAATCAATTTAGCACAACTAACACAAGCTTACACAGACTCTAGTGATGTTGATTCTGAAGACTTTATTTCAGAATGTGACTCAGAAAATGAAGAAAACCGACAAGGACATTATGAGTTTAATCCCAAGTGTGATATGGAGGATCCAATGCTCAAGATTGGTATGTTGTTCCCATCTGCTGTTACTTTTAGACAAGCAATAAAAGAATATGGTATAAAATCAAATAGAGGGATTAAGTTCATAAAAAATGACAGAGACAGAATTAGAGCACGTGGTAAGGAAGGTTGTAGTTGGATGGTTTTTGCATCCATGATTGATAAGGAAGGAACTTTCAAGGTAAAGACATTGAATAATACACACACATGCGGTAGGGTATTCAAGAATAAGAATGTTACTGCAAAGTGGCTTGCTGAAAAATTTGAGAAGAAATGGAAGACTGACCCATATTGGTCTAGGGCTAGTTTTGCACAAGAAGTTAGAGATACAACTGCTGGAGATGTTTCACTTTCCAAATATTATAGAGCTAGGAAATTGGCTTTGAAGAAGATATATGGATCACTGAAGGAGCAATATTCTTTATTGTGGGACTATTGTGAAGAATTGAAAACTAGCAATCCTGGAACTACTGTATTTATGCAATGTAACTCTGAGAAAGGGTATCCTGAGTTTGAAAGACTGTATGTGTGTCTTGCTGCTTGCAAGCTAGGATTCTTGGCTGGGTGTAGACCATTAGTCGGTCTTGATGGTTGCCACATTAAAGGGCACCATCAAGGTCAATTACTAGCTGCTGTTGGTATTGATGGAAATAACTCTTTCTTCCCAGTTGCATATGCAGTTGTAGAATCTGAAAACAAGGACTCTTGGAATTGGTTTTTAGGTTTTTTAAAGGATGACTTGAACATTCAAGACAATTCAAGGATATTTTGGATGTCTGATAAACAAAAAGGACTAATTGAAGCGATTAAAATATGTTTTGAGGGCTCTGCTCATAGATTTTGTGTGAGACATCTATATAATAATTTCAAAAAAGAGTTTAAAGGGTTGGTTCTTAAGCAAGTTGTGTGGAGGGCAGCAAGAGCTACAACTATTCATAGGTAAAATCTCTTCATCTTAAACTTCATTGTCTTTTTCATTTACTTTTTTTTTTTTAGTTTTCTTTGAGTTTTTTTTTTATCACAGGTTTGAGGCTGAAATGGAGAAGTTGAAGGGTCTAAATGTTGATGCATATAAGTGGTTGGATGCTAAAGATCCAAAAACATGGACCAGATCACATTTTCAACCTAATCCAATTTGTGACATGTTACTTAACAACATGTGTGAGTCTTTCAATTCAGCAATACTGGAGGCTAGAGATAAGCCAATTCTTACTCTACTAGAAACTATTAGAAGGTATATAATGGTGAGATTAGTAATGAAGAAGGAAAGTATTTCTAAATGGAATCATGACATTGCACCAAGAATTTTCAAGATACTAGAGAATAACAAGTCTCATGCCTTGCAATGTATACCTGAGTATTGCGGTGATGGAAAATTTGAGGTGAGATGTTATTTTGGTGATAGATATTGCGTTGATTTAAATACTAAGACATGCAGCTGTAGAAGATGGCAACTCACTGGAATACCATGTTCTCATGGTATAAGTTGCATGGAGGATAGAGACATTAACCCTGAGTTGTTAGTCCACGAGTGTTACAACAAGACCACTTATTTAAAAATATATGGTTATGTTGTAAATCCATTAAATGGCCCTGAGGCTTGGAGAAAAACAAGTCTTGACCCCCCACGAGCTCCTCCATTTAGAACACTACCTGGAAGACCAAAGAAGCTAAGAACAATGGAGCCAGGTGAAGTTGAAGTTCTAGGAGGTAGAACTGTAAAGATGAGGAGGGTACAAGAGGTTAAAACATGTAGCATTTGTGGTAAACAAAACCATAACAAGAAGGGATGCCCCAAGAGAGAACAACAACCACCAATTGAAAGCAAATCAATTACAACTATAAAGAAGAAGAAGGAAAATAAAAAAGATAAGGCAAAGAAGAAGCTGACAACAAAGAAAAAAGAAAAATTACAGGTAACATAATTTGAAATATTTTTATCCTTTGTTCATATTTATTTTAGTAACTAAAATTTTAAATTAATGTAGATGAGAAGAGATATTGGAATCAAGGTTCTTGACAAACATACTGGAACAAGCAAAGAAAAGGGGGAAGGCAATGAAAAGGAAAAAAACAAAGAGAATGTCATATAGTGAGCTGCTGGTGAAATACTTTGTTATTAGTTTTTTGCTTTTGATAAAGAAACTATTAACTTAGAACATTTGGTGTGGTTTGGATATATTTTGGGTATATTGGGTAAATTTTGGGTATACTTGTAGGTATACAAATCTGCACTATCGTATATTTTTGAAGTGCAGATTGATCTCATATATTAGGGATAAATCAAAATTGACATTTGCACAATATTTTAAAATTTATGTTCTCACTCGTACTTTACTATACTCAAATCAATTTTATGTGCTCTGTTTTAGGACATCACTAATATAGTGAGCTAATGTAAAGACGAATTTGCCCATAGTATTAATCATGTAAGAGTCACATGGTAGTCAATTGGTGTATCTATGTTAAAGTTTAACAGATGTTAAGTGAATTGGGGTGAATTGACACTATTTAAAAAACTTAGGGATGTAATTGCCCAAAATAAAAACTCGGGGACTAAATTGACAAATGATGATTAACTCAGGGGGCAATAGTGCTAAAAACCCATAAATAAATTAATTAATTTAAAAAAATTTAAATTTAATAAATAATTTTTAAGTTATACATATTCATGTGCTTAAACAAAGCAAAAAAATATTGTTTTTTCTCATTTTTTATTATAATTTTTCTAATTTATGATCGATAATGATAACAACAACAATAATAAATATAACAAATATTTATTTAAATGATTTTTGTTATTTTATTAAATGTAATAGTTTTACAAAAATATATCTTAACAACATATATAATTTAAATTTAAATGTAATTTGATTTATTTAAACGATATATAACTTGAATTCAAATTTGATTAGATATTTTATTACGATTAATTAAATTATAAATATAAATAAACATTATTTTTTATCATTTTTTTATTTTACTTTTCTAATTTATGGCTATTAATT
Source organism: Humulus lupulus (assembly GCF_963169125.1). Classification (NCBI taxonomy): domain Eukaryota; kingdom Viridiplantae; phylum Streptophyta; class Magnoliopsida; order Rosales; family Cannabaceae; genus Humulus; species Humulus lupulus. The sequence goes on from NC_084795.1 coordinate 108,767,781, forward strand.
AATTAAGCAAAAACTCTATCTATTTCCTCTATTTTCTCATTTTTATTTTAATAATAATTATAATAAATGTCTGTTGTCCGTGTTTTCACCAAATGACACGTGGCAATCCAAGTAGGGCATGTGGCAAGGACGCGTACCTCTTCAAGTAAGGCCACGCCCCGAGGGTCAGCCCTCAGAGGGTGGATATCTCAGCTAGAGGCCACGTCCCTCGAATAAAGGTGCGCGGACGTCTCTCCGTGGCCATGCCCCAAGGACTAGTTAGTAGTCCTCGAATTCCTTACAAACAGTTGTCTTCCAGGCCAAGGACCTTGCCCTCGGGACCTAGAAGGCTAGCCAAGTGTCAACCAATGCATGTTTGCAACGTCAGAGGATCGCCTAACAACCTTTTTGGCGATCCATCCACAGTGTTGTCAATTGTACGACTCAACAATTTGCACTCCCACTACGTCGCCTGACAAGGAAATACGTGTGACATGCCCTGATAGTGTTAGGGGCATGTTCCCCATAAAGTTGGTAACTTTCTGTAGTGGGCCCCGCGTTTATCGCCTAGGCCATGGTCTCTAGTTAATGCAGCTCGATGCATTAAGGTGGTATTAATACCCCAATAACAGGGAGATTGTGTATTAATTATAAATGATTAGCAATTAATTAGCCTCTCTAAATAGGGATGGAGATCTCATTGTAAAGTGTTCAAAAATTTTAGAGAAAGATAACCTTGTACTCAGAGCAATATAAACACTGCCTGGGAAAACCTTATTGGAGATTGCCCTAGCAAGCTTCCAATCTCCTTAATGCCAGAGACTCGTGGACTAGAGCTCTTTCATAGCCTAAAACACATAAAAACGGTTGTGATCTTGTTGTTTATTTCTTTAATCTCTCATCTTTAGGTTGATAACAAAAAAGGCGGTCAACATTTTGGTGCTTTAATTGAGAACTTGAAGAAAGCATTCAGAACATTTACAGCCATGGTAACCACTCGAAGAAATGTCACAGACGATGTAGTCCCTCCTACCAGAGTTAAAGGAGAGGAAACCAGTCGACAGCCACCTCACGACTTGCCTGAAATGGTGGAGGATTATGACTAAGACGCCGAGTACGGCGGTGAAGATGACAGTGGTGACCAGGAGTATTATGAGGAAGAATACCCTTAACCCATGGACACAGAGGAAACACCGAAGGTGGTGGTGCTCTATAAATAGGTGGCCACCTAGCAACAAAATATTGATGCCCAAGAGGGTAACATCGCCATGGAACTGTCCATGGAGGCTACTCTTGTAGCCCAAGGACTGCAAGTGGACCCCAATGGTAGTGTACTAGCTGGGGACCTAACTGGTGTGCCACCTGCGCACCCTGTTGGAGTGCCACCTATCAATACAGCAGGTGTGCCCCTCAAGCACTCTGATGAAGAGGCGCGAGATCCACCAGTTGGAGTGCCCACCAAGCATCCAGTTGGAGTTGGAACCCCATTGCCGTAGCAGGAACATGGCAAAGGAAAAGTTGACAATAATCCTTATCCAAAGCAGAAGAGGGCTTGTTAAGATCCTTAGGGCCACTAGGTTCCCAAGCAGGCTAGTAAAGGTAATGGCCTAGGGCCCCGAGGACACTGCCAGGTTGTCACCTCCCGTGGAGCTCAGGGCGTTCTGCCCAACGCGCCCATATAGACCGCACGAGGCTTGGAGGTGGTGTCCCCTCGGGACCTCACCAACCCCATAGGAACAACGGTCCAGGGATCTGCCCAAGGAAGGTCTCACAGAATCGAGAACGTAGCGTGAGTATCTCGGTTTATGATGAAAATATTGAGTCTGACGGAGAAACTGAGGTGGCTCATCTCGAGAATAATGGTGCGTTCCATGGTTTGGCTGACCTACGAGAAAACCTTAATGCTCGAAGGTGTAATAAGGCCAATGGGCATGAGCCTGCCAACAAAGGTCTATCTGACCTGCGGGACAACCTCAATGCCCAAAGAAGAGATAACTTGGCGCAGAGCGTCAACTGAGACCGCAACCCACTCCGCTCAGAATTAAAGAGTCTAAAACAGATCATGCTAAGTATGGCCAGACGACAAGGCCATGACTCAGATTCAGAAGGCGAAGAAGTGGAGCCATGCGCTCCCCACATTGTGGAAGCCCCCTTGCCGCAGGGCTTCAAGATGCCGACCATTCCACCCTATGCTGGCAACTGGGATCCCACTGACCACCTTTCTAAGTTCAATAGATTAATGTCGGTGCACCGCGTCTCCGATGATGCCAAATGTCACGTGTTCCCGATCACTCTGACGGGACCAGTAGATGAGTGGTTCAAGAGGCACCGACCAGGATCCATTCACTCTTGGCATCAATTGTCGTTTTCCTTCCAAAGACAATTCATAGGGGCTTGGAAGGTGAGCTTCGAGTTCAATGCATTGGCATCATTAAACAAGGGTCCTTCAAGACCTTCAAGTTATACATCAAGCGCTTTAAGGAGGAGGCAATGAGAACCGAGAGGGTTGATGATGGCTAGCAGTTGATGGCCTTGTAGGTTGGCATTCACACGGGTTCCCTGCTTTGGGATGAACTCCAGCGGAGGGGATGCTGACGGGTCGACGACTTCATTCGTCGGGCACAAGAGTATATTTGCTGGGAGGATACCCAGATTGGAGAATTTGGAGGACTTGTCACTTTCCCCACTCTGACCACATCTGGCCATGTGGCCTCGAGAATCCAATTTTCCCCTTATGCTCTTGTCCAACCAGGCTTAGGAGGAGTCTAGCCCAGCCTGAGCATCCTGCCCACTAGTTTCAATGTCGTGTCGTCTCCTAGATTCAGCATGGCCCCGATAGGATATGGAGCGGAACCCATTGGATACAGTGCTTTTCAGCATGTATTCAGTGCCGGAGTTGCTTCTCCGTCCCAGTCTACTACACCCAGTCGAACCACCAATGGCAGTAGACGTGGGGGCAAAGGCAAGGGACAGAAGCCCAAGGGAAATGGAAACACACTAGCCGAGTAGGAAACTAGCCCTGGTGAGAATTATGTCTCACATTAGTCTGAGTATACTGACTTGGTGGACTCCCGAGAGAACATCTTCATGGCCATGGAATAACATGTTCACTATCGGAAGCCACAACCCATCTGGAGGGACAGGGAGAGGCGAGATCCAGGCAAGTTTTGTCATTTTCACAACGACATAGGGCACCACACCAATGAGTTCCGTCAACTCAAGGATGAGATCAAAAACTTCATCAAGTTGGGAAATCTCCACCAATACGCTAAGGGTGGAGCGTGTCAAACACAAACCCCTGAAGCAGGAACACTTGTGGCGCCCATTTCTCCGCAGATCCCAGTAGTTACGCCCATGGCCCTCAACATCTAGTAGCTCGATGACCTCCTCCGGTGAATGGACGAGTAGGAACCATTTCAAGAGAGCTCTACCTGGGTGGCACTTCATGAGGCTCACTAAATAGATATGCACGAGCTTTAAACCATGACGATGAGGTGATGGCTTTGGCCTAGTTGCCTGCCCAAATGCCCTGAATGACTGGCCAAGTCATAACATTCTCTGAAGATGATGCTCGGAGAGTACACTTCCCACACCATGGCTTGTTAGTAATTGAAAGTCAAATCTCCAACAAAATGCTGGTGGATAATGAGAGTTTGGTGAACATCCTGTTTAAGTCAGCCTTCTAGAAGATAAGGCTGACCACTGTAGATTTGTCCTAGTGGATTCTCGGGAGAAACTCTCATCCCGATGGGGGCAAATAAAGCTTCTTGTAACACTTGGAGAAGTCCCTTGCGCAGGCCTTCAAATACTGCACTTTTGTGGTGATAGACTGCTCTTCAGCATATAATGCCATCTTGGGACGACCTGCACTGGTAGAGTTTGGAGCCGTCACTTCCATCCGCCACATGTGTATGAATTTCCCCATGGAGGCAGGGATTGGTACTGTCCGCGAAGACCAAAAAGAGGTGAGGCGGTGTTAAAATGTGTCTCTCAAGCCCCCATGATGGTGGTGGAGATAGCAGTCCCAAGTAGTTCGAGGCTTTGGAAGTAGAAGCTGTCCAGGAGACTGGGCCTGAAGACTTGGACCCGAGGGTTCAAGAGGAGAGGCCCATTGAACCAATAAAGGAGGTGGAGGTGGTAGTTCTTGATACCTCCACCCTAATAGAAAAATAAAAGTTGGGGGAAGCTTGAAGTCGGAAGTCCAAGAAGCATTGGTGGATTTCCTCCGAGAAAACCAAGACATGTTTGCATGGTCGCATTCTGACATGACTTGAATTGACCCAAACATCATCTGCCACGCCTTGAATTTCAATCCCAACTTTGCTTCCATCCAGCAAAAGCAAAGGACATTTGATCAAACTCGGAAAGAGGCTCTCAAGGCCGAGGTAAACAAGCTCCTCGCAAACGGATTTATACGAGAAGCCTAATATCCGATGTGGCTATCCAAAATTGTTCTTGTGCCAAAGCCAAATGGCATCTGGAGGACATGCTTTGATTTCTCAGACCTTAACAAGGCATGTCCGAAGGTCTGCTTCCCGCTTCCTAAGATAGATAAGATGGTTGATGCCACCTCTGGCTACGATCTGTTGTCATTCATGGATGCATACTTGGGATATAACCTGAAATCTATGCATGTCGCGGACCAGGAGCATACAATTTTTCAGATCGATTAGGGTGCCTACTATTACATCGTGATGCCTTTCGGATTAAAGAATGCTGGTGCCACCTACCAGAGACTGGTGAACCAGATGTTTAAAAACGAATTGGGATGAAACATGGAAGTCTACATGGACGACATGCTGGTCAAGTCTAGGATAGCTCCCGACCTTGTGGGCGACTTGGCTGAGGTTTTATCAGTGCTCATCTGGTTTGGAATGAAATCAAATCCTCAAAAGTGCACATTTGAGGTTGCCTCTAGAAAGTTCCTAGGTTTCATCGTTAGTGCTAGGGGAATTGAGGCAAACCCTAAGAAGATCAAGGCCTTGATCGAGATGCCGTCTCCTCGGAAGCATAAAGATGTGCCGAGCCTGACAGGAAGGACCGCAACTTTGAGATGTTTTGTCTCCAAGGCAACGAACAAGTGCATCCCTTTCTTTAATGTGGTCAGAGGAAGTCAGAGATTTGAGTGGTTGGAAGAGTACAGACAGGCATTCCAGCAGCTCAAGGCGCACATGGAAAATCCTCCGATTATGTCCAAGACAGTAGATGGAGAACCTCTCTTGCTCTATATAGCTTTTCAGAGAATGCTATCAATGCTGCATTGGTGCGAGAGGAAGGCCGTGTTCAGCACCCCGTCTATTACATTAGCAAAAGACTACTCAGAGCAGAGTCTAGGTACCCACTGATGGAGAAGTTAACTTTTTGCCTCATGGTGACTTCTCGAAAACTAAGATCCTACTTCCAGGCAAATCCAATTAAGGTCCTCACAAACCATCCCCTTAGGCAAGTCCTTCAAAAGTCAGAGTCATCGGGAAGACTCTTGAAATGGTCGGTGGAGTTGAGTCAGTTCGACATCACCTACCATCCAAGGATTGCTATAAAAGGTCAGGCACTGGTCGATTTCATCGCCTAGTGTACAGGGAATCACAAGAAGTTTGAAGGTGTCCCAGTGGTCGGACCAGCCTAGAAGTTGTATGTGGACGAGTCTTCAAATGAGAATGGTGTCAAAGCTAGACTCATTTTGGTTTCTCCCGAGGGGCACAAAGTGTGCAACGCACTTCGTTTGGGTTCAACGCCTCTGACAATGAAGCGAAATACGAAACCTTAATCGCTGGACTTCAAGTAGCACTTGAGCTTAAGGCCGAGGGCCTCGCAATTTTTAGCGACTCTCAGCTCGTGGCAAACCATGTACTTGGAGAGTATCAAGCCCAGGGAACAAAAATGGTTGCATATCTGGAAAAGGCTCAAGAAATGTTGCATAACCTTAGAAGAATTACTATTCAGCAGCTGTCGCGAGAGCAGAATTCCAATGCTGATGCCCTGGTTGAGTTGGCCATCACCAAAGATGCTAAGTTGATCAATGTGGTCCCCATTGACTACTTGGATGCTCTAAGCATCTCAGCTCCCAATGAGGTGGAAGTTATACAACCCCAAAATGGATGGATGGAGCCAATAATAAAATATCTTGTCTCCGGGGAGCTGCCCCAAGATAAGAAGGCAGCTAAAGAGATGCTCTATAAGGCACCTCGGTACATAATCATGGATAGTAAACTATATGGGTGAGGTTATTCTTTTCCTTTGCTCCGATGTGTGTCTAGGAAAGAGGCCATTCTGATACTCCAAGAAGTACACGAGAGCTTTTGCGGAGACCATGCTGGGGGGAAAAGTATTTCCAAAAAGATCTCGAGGCAAGGATACTTTTGGCCCACCATGAAGTGAGATGCGATGGATTATGTCATGAAGTGTGACAAGTTCCAGTGTTTCGCTAACATCCCCCAAGCACCTCCAAATGAGCTTACACAGATGACTAGTTCATGGCCTTTCGCTGTCTGGGGTATCATCCTCATCGGGTCATTAAAAACATCGTGTGCCGATACGGGCTCCCGAGGAAGATAGTCTCCTACAATGGGTTGCAGTTTGATAGTGAAGTATTCATGGACTTCTATCAACAACACAGAGTTATCAAGAACTTCTCCTCCATGACCCACCCACAAGCAAACGACCAAAAGGAAACAATTAATAAGACACTCAAATCCACTTTGAAGAAAAGTTTGGAACAAGCAAAATGAGCTTGGGCCAAGTAGTTGCATAGGGAATTTTGGAGCTATCGCACCATTGCCAAGACTTCCACTGGCCACTTGTTGTTGTCCATGGCCTGTGGGTATGAGGCTATGCTCCCAGTTGAGGCTGCAATCTCCACGCACCGATGGGATACATATGACGTGACCACGAACCATGCTTTACTGCAAGAATTCCTGGACCTCGTGGAGGAGCTCCGTGAAGCTTCTCAGCTTCGAGTAGTAACCTACCAGCAGAAGGTAGCCAGGTATTTCAACTCTAAAGTGAAGGATAAAAATTTTGGGTTCGGAGACCTGGTGTAGTGAAGAGTCTTCTTAGCCACCCGAGACCCCGGTGCAGGAGTGTTGTGACCTAACTAGGAAGGCCCATACCAAGTCGAGATCATTGTGTGTCCGGGGACATACAAATTGGCCCGAATAAGTGGGGAGTTGATTCCCCACTCCTGGAATGTTGAGCATCTTCACTGGTATTACCAGTAATATGAGCAATGAACTTTGTTAATTTCTGTAGTACACTTTCTAGCCTTCGGGCACATTTAATGAAAACCGTGTACATAAAACACGGTAGGAAAGAAATTTATTGCCTGTTTATATTTCTTAGTTTCCGTTATTCTATTATTGCTATGTATAAGAGCGCCTGCTCACTGGCCTGAACAAGTGAATGCAGACTAGTCTCCGGTCACTTGGGGGCATGGAGTTAGGGTAGTGTCAGACGACTTGCAGGGATCGACCAAGGAAACTAAGCTTGTCAGGTAGAGTAAGCCTAGTGTCACTACCCCGAGTATAGAAAAACCTAGGAAACTAATTGAATCTAGCCTAGGAGATTAAGCTTATTCCAAGCAGAATAGGGCTTAACACCTAAAAATTAGACAATCTTGGTAGCCTGAGAATAGACTTTTGTTATCTCTCGTGGACATCAAGCCCGAGGAGCTCTAACAAAGGCTTTGGTCTCAAGATGCGAATGGAAGATTGAGTACTCCATACATGGTCTTGAGGCTGACCTGGGATGCCTCACATGGACACTGCACCTAACGAGTTATGCCCAAGTCCTCCGAATGCCTCGAATATTATAGCATCGGAAATTCCACGACATGGGGAGCTTAGCTAGTCGACGAGTGAAGAACCCATAGTGTCACATGATCCCATAGCTAAAAAACCTAGAGAAAAACCAGCATAAAAAGTCCAGTAACGCGAACTTAGAGATTTAGGTTACCTGCCGAGGATAGCGCGCGCTCGAGGAATAATAACCAAATCCTAATCTTCGAGATGTGAATGGATGCCTGAGTCGTTTGTACTCAGACACCTCCCATGAACATCGCTCCTGGGAAGCCCTCCTCGAGTCACAGTCTTGGAGGAGTAGATCCTAAAAGCAACCCTTAGTAGCACTAGTACGGATTAACATCACCTCCCGAGGACATCAAGCCTAAGGAGTTGTGAGATGATCTTGTAAGGTGAGCGGAAGCCTCGAGATATACACTCGCGGGGGGGGGGGGGGGGGGGGCAAAGTTAAAGAACCTAACTAACCTTCCGAGTATGGCATACTCGGGGGGCAGGTAGTTGGTGTGCAAGAGCTTTTGAACGCTTGAGTCTTTGGACTACGGGGACATGGGAGGACGACAAGTTAATTCGAGGACACCGAGCCTGGGAAAACACTAAATATCTAAAGGTTCGAGCACAACAGGCCGGCTCCATCTTGAGTCATAGGAACTTGAGGACATTGAGCTGTGTTAAATTAATGCCAAATTTTGTGTTGAAGTTACTTCTAGGACTACGAGCCTACAAGAGACACTAAATGCTGGAAATCACCTATAAATGATTTTGAGTTCTTGTTCTCGTGGCAGTAATGTTACGTTGAATTTATAGAACCAAATCAAATATTTAAAACGATTTTGAGTTCCTGTTCTACTAGCAATAATATTACGTTGAATTTACAGAACCAAATCAAATATTTGAAACGATTTGAGTGCTTATTCTCATGGCAGCTAGGTTATGTTTAATTTATAGAACCAAACCAAGCAAAGCAGGACCTAGGGTTCTTGTTCTTGTGAATGCAATGTTACGATGAACTAAAATAATCAAAGGAGTTTAAAAGTAGTGCAAACTAAATAGTTTTAGAAGAAAAAATAGTTACAATTGTGCGTGGGGGATCGAGCGTTGTTTGTCTATACCCCAATAAGCTATGGCATGCAGGCCTACTCAGTTGAAAAAGAAAAATTATAAATAAGGCAAAGTTACTAGGGCCCTTCGCCTGGGGGCACCTCTACCACTAGCTTGATCACCGGGTTGACTTTGGGGACACAACCCGCCGCCGAAGCCTCTTTCTCCTAAGCTGCACAAGCAGTTTCCGCCTCGAGACGTGCCTCGAACTTGGTCTTCATATCGGGATCCTCTATGAATGAGAGATCCATGTCTCTATTGATTTGCTAGGCAACAAAGAGCATGTCCTCGACCATCACATAAAGGTCTTTTGCCAGTTCTTTGGCAGTTCTTTTGGCTTTCTCTAGCTCGTCGACACGGGCAAGAGACTCCACCCGGCTCAACCGGAGCTCCTCGCTGACTTGGGCCAGCTCCTCTTCAATGGTACGCGTGCGGCCTGCGACATCTTCCAGTAACTTGGAGGATGTTTCCTCCAAGGCAGACAACTTCGACCGCTCGGTGACCAGTATGCCCTCCACCTCGTGGACACAGGCCCTAGTGTCCTCCACTTCTTTTCTAAGCCACAAATGCTCCTCCAGGGGGACTACGGTCTCCTGGAGCTGAGCAAGTTCCACCTGGGCCTAGGCTAGCCCCTCCCGAGTTTTATTCAGCTTAAGAGATCGCGTCAGTACAAGGTCCCCAAGTCGTTGATTAAGGGCAGCGCTTTGTAAAATCAGAATATCAAGTCTCCCAAAATGATAGAAATATACACTGAACTTAGGCAGAAATTAGGAGACTTAACCTCATGGAAGAATGACGGTTGGTAGCCACCAACGCAGCTTCATTATCGCTGCCAGAATAGGCGAAGCTGCTGGCAGGAATCTCGCATAGGGACGCTGCTAGTCCCTTCATGAGCTCCATGCCGAGTGGTTGGGCCCTATCTTCTATTCTCCCTATGAGGAGAGGTTCCAGCTCTTCGCGACGAGGAGGGACGACAGGTTCCTTTGGCCAGTCCTCGCGCAGATATTCAACTAAGAGTCTGGAGTCCTCGTTGCCCTCCCCGATGCAAGCATTGTAATACTCGACAACCTCCATGTCCAGCTTCGTGTCATCCCCTTCATAGTGCTTCAGGAAGATAACCAACCGAGGCACCCTTGTTTGGGGGGAACTGAAAGGGATTTCCTTGCCCTTCCTGGAGAATCCCTCATTTCTGGGGGAGGAGGCATCGAGGTCAATGACCTCATTTGCAGCTGTTGCGCTCGGAGCAAGGATCAGTTGGACAACGGCATAGGGTGCTTGGGCATTCAATCTGGGTGTGGGCACTACTGTTGGGGTTGTCGAGGCATCTATCTCATAAGTCCCCGAAACCCTCTGATGTTTTGACCGCACCAGATCAGAAAGGCCTATACTTCCTGCACAAAGGAAACACATTGGTTAGTCTCCAGAAAAGAGAAAAACCGCAATAGGTAAAAATATGAGACCAAATATAAAACCCCTCAAGAGCCCCATTGTGATCAGGCTCCTCGGAGTAGAGGACAGAATGAGCGAATTCGCGTATGAGCCGACCCATCTTCTACGTTAGGATGGTCTGGTACTAACAAAACCAAGAGGCATACATGGTCGTCTTCTCTTCAAGAGGCACAAAGCCTTAAGGGTGCCTCTTCCTTCTCAGGTTGTAGAGAAACACGTCGATGAGGTCCTGGTAGTCTTGATACTCCTCATTAGATTAGCAACGCCCTGAGACTTGGCCGCATTCAAGAAGGGAGGGAGAAAAGGATGAATAGTCAGGACTAGTTCCCTCCCCTACACGCCTAGCATAGTGAAGTATGATCAGAGATTTACCTTGAGGCAACGAAGATGACTCAATCCCTGCCTCGAGCTCCTCATCTTCCTTCACCTCCGTGACTGCTTTGATGGCAAGGATGCTCTTCACGTGGTCCTCGCGAAGGCGTTGTACGTATTGATGTTGCGCCTTGGTCGCATTGTAACCTTGCCACATTCCGAGATTGCTTCGAATCCCAAAATTTGGTTAAGATCGCCAGATTTATGCTCTGTCCCGCCTGCAGCAGCCCGTATTATCAATGGTGGGCATCGGTGACGAGGAAGGTGAACTCTAGCTCCTCGTTGCAAATGGACTCCATCACCAAGCACTTAACGCCTTGGCCCGAAGAAAGCTAGGCCAAAATGAGAATCCTTAAGACTACTGCTCGAGGAAAAGAGAAGGGAAAAGAAAAACTAATTACATTGGAGTGTCCTTGGAGCCAGATACTTGGCGCCAGAGATGATGAACATCACTAGAATCTGGAAATTTTCCAGATTCGGGTTGAAGGTCCAGAATAACGAAAAAATGCCCCAGAATGTCTAAATAGGCCATTTAGACCATTTTCGAAGACAAATAAGGTAAAAAAAATCCCAAAAAAACTAAAAAAAAATCTTCTAAACATGCATCCTAAGTCATCAAACATACACAAAAAAAGAGTCACAGATCAGAGACATTTACTCGAACTGAAGCGTTAGATGCGGCTGAATCATGTGCGAACTTTGAAGAATTTCTTATCGTTTACCCAGAAGTAAGAAGCTTCATGCCAATCATCCAGAGTGACAGAAGAATCAGAAAGGATGCAAAGCCGAAGATTGGTTTAGGAGTCTAAGAGAAGTTGGAGAGTAGAAAACATAGTAAATTTGAAATGAGCTAAAGTAATATTGGAGAGTTGGTTCTCCACCTTCTATATGTCAAGTGCTTGGGGGCAAAGTGAGTTCACCCCGACCGTCTGATACATAGGTACTCGAGAGAGATCCAAGGGTCGAGATCCGAAAGGTGTAGAACGTAATCATTGGCATTGGAAAAGGGAAATCTTGAGTATAGGCTGAAAGGACACCTAGGGTACGGAAAAGACGTTTCGGGCCGCAGACCTGACTCTTTATTAATTGCATGGATTGATGGGCCCAACAATAGGGACTCAACACATGGCATGAAATCTCATAGTGATGTTATAAGAAGTCTAAGCGTTTCCATCCGAGGACTATTCAATTTCTCCCCAACTTTAAGTCTCCACTGTTCGAAGACGAGTAGAGACTTGGGGGGAAAATGTTGTCTGTATTTTCACCAAAGGACACATGACAATCCAAGTAGGTCACGTGGCGAGGACGCATGCCTCTTCAAGTGAGGCCACGCCCCAAGGATCATCTCTCGGAGGGTGGATATCTCAGCTAGAGGCCACATCTCTCGAATAAAGGTAGGGCACGGACGTCTTGTTGAGGCCATGCCCCGAGGACTAGTTAGTAGTCCTCGAATTCCTTACAAAAAATTATCTTCCAGGCCAAGGACCTTGTCCGTGAGACTTAGAAGGCTAGTCAGGTGTCAACCAATGGAGGTTTGTAGCTTCAAAGGATCGCCTGACAACCTTTTTGGCGATCTGCCCACAATTTTTTCAATTGTACGACTCTACAATTCACATTTCCACTACGCCGCCTGACAAGGAAATACGTGCGGCATGCCTTGACAGTGTCATGGGATGGTTTTTCCATAAAGTAGGTAACTTTTTGCAATGAGTCCCACGTTTATCGCCCAGGCTGTGGTCTCTAGTTAATGTAGCACAATGCATTAAGGTGGTATTAATACCCCAATAACGGGGAGAAAGTGTATTAACTAGCCTAATGTGTATTAATTATAGATGATTAGCAATTAATGACCCCAGCCTCTATAAATAGGGTTGGGAATCTCATTGTAAAGGGTTCAGAATTTTTAGAGAAAGATAACCTTGTACTCAGAGCAATATAAATGCTGCCTAAGAAAACCCTCTTGGAGATTTCCCTAGCAAGCTTCCAATCTCCTCAATACTAGAGACTTGTGGAGTAGGCCACTTTTATAGCCTAAACCACGTAAAAAATGTTGTGTTCCTATTGTTTATTTCTTTAATCTCTCATCTTTAGGTCGAGAGCGAAAAAGACAGTCAACAATGTCAATTAAAAATATCTATATATAATAATAAATAATATATCTATATATATTTTTTTAATTTTTTGACAGAACATGGGATCCAAATGTTAGTTTATAACAATAAAAGATCCAAACAGGTAATCAACCAACATACTCTATCTTTATATTCCTATTTTTAACATTTTGACAAAACGTGAGGTCCACAAGTTAATTTTAAAAAATAAATGTCCCAATGAGTAATCGACTAAAATACAAGGTTCAAAATCGTGTGAAACCTTACAGAAAACATAAATTATATAAATATATATAATTTAATTTTTATAAAGAAGTTTGAACCATTTAAAATAAATACATGGTCCAAAGGTTAATTTTTAAAAATAAAAGGTCAAAACGGGTAATCGGCCAAAATGTAGTGTTCAAATAATCGGGACATCCATTACTATTTTAAACCTTTTGACAAAACACAAGATCTAAAAGTTAATTTTAAAAATAAAGGGTTCGAACAGGTAATTTTCCAAAATAAGTCTTACATAAAACATAATATTTCTTGTACATAATTTAGAATTTTTTTTATAAAAAAAACCACGCAAAGCGTATAATGATAATAATAATAAATAAATAAATAAAAGGACACGTACAACAAACTTTTTGAACTTTGTTTTCGGTACTTTAATTCTTCAAAAAAGTTCAACAACCTACAGGAGGTTCGCTATACAATGAACACCATCATGAATAAAAAAAATTATGGTCTAGACGTACTCATATGTCCATATAAAGAGCATGTTGTATGTAACGCCCTTCTTCCCTAGAGCCGTTACCATGTGATTTTAAAATGTGTCATTAGCTCGTTAATAGAGGTTTTAGAACAAAAGTGTGATTAACTTCAAGTAAGGACCCGTTTAATGAAACTTTAAATAGAAAAGTCTGGACATTCATTAAGATTATAAAAGCGTTACATTGGGATCCCAAAATATTGTTTTAAAATATATTTGCAACTAAAAAATTAGGGTACAGTTGACCTAAGCGACGAAATCAAACGTTTGTACAGTGTTCTTGAAAACTATCCCAGTCGTGGCAGCCAGGCAGGCCTTACATGTAGTCGCCGCTCCATGCCCTCCAACTCATGCTTGGTCGGCTTTTCCCTTGCCCTTACCTACACCATAGAGCACTCGTGAGCCAAGGCCCAGCAAGAAAACTCCACACACAAAGCATATATAACAATTCATTCCAGTAAATGCATAACTTTAAACAGATACATCCGACAATTCAAATAACGGCCTATGCTGACCATGGTAAATTATCAAGCACTGGGTTCACGGTCTTCACCGAACGGGTGAGTACCACACCCTAGATGGCCATGCTATGGTGACCTGCATTCAGCAGCTTATTGTCGTTCGACCTGCATTCAACATGGTTATTTTCGTTCCCGGCCTTCACTGTTCCTGGCCTTCGCCGATCAGTCACAATCACACAAACATGGGATAACAATTATAAATACTCATACATAGCATTAAACATGGATAATCGGGCCATGCCCTGCTCTACGGGCACAAAAAAATTTCTTACCTGTGTCCCGAGCTGACCATATAGTGCGATCCTGGGCATGATCCCCTAAACTCGAGACTTAGCGGTAAAACCTAGTCACAACGCAATAATAAAAAATATCCATGAAGCCCTTAACCAATTAAAAACTTCGGAATACTACTCTAGCCTCCAGGTCCTTGAATTCTACTAAACTGAGTAGTAGAATTCTTTCCGAGCCCTTACATTTGAGTTCCCGATCTTAAAACCCTATTTTGGCTATTTCCCTTCAATTGAGCCGCGACCCAGCTGTTAGGAACAATTCCTATTGCGCAACGGAAATTGCGGTAATGGTAGTACTGTATACAAAAAAAAAATTCATATAAAAAACTTTATATGAGGATCCTTCAATATGCAATATGTTAATCAATATATAGTATGTATATGTAAAAAAAAAAAATACGAAATGATTTACCTCTTGTAGCCTATCAAGAATCATTGAATCTTTTTGTATATATTTCGATCTTCCTACCCTCGTTGGAGTACTCACACCTAGATCTTCCAAGACGTTCTCTACACCTCAAGATGTGGGTGGGCACATAGAGAACAAGAATCAATTTTGTGAATCAAAAGTATTATCAACACATGAAACTCTTGATTATAGGCAAGAGAGAAAGGCTTTTCTTTTGTGAAAAAAATGATAGTTTTTTTTCTCTATAAAAACTTGTTGTTTCTATTTTCTATCACATAGAATATATAGACATTATTATCATAAGAATAGTAATAAATAAAAAATAATCATATTTAATAATAATTATTATGATAAAAGACAAAGTCTTACATTTCATTTTAAAACCTCTTTTAAAATATTATATTAATTAATTACAAATAAAATAAAAAATAACATTCCATTAGCAGTAGCAGTAGCAGTAGCAGTAGCAGTAGCAGTAGCAGTTGCAGTTGCAGTTGCAGTTGCAGTAGCAGTTGCAGTAGCAGTTGCAGTAGCAGTAGCAGTAGCAGTAGCAGTAGCAGTAGCAGTAGCAGTAGCAGTAGCAGTAGCAGTAGCAGTAGCAGTACCAGTACCAGTAGCAGTACCAGTACCAGTAGCAGTAGCAGTAGCAGTAGCAGTAGCAGTAGCAGTAGCAGTAGCAGTAGCAGTAGCAGTAGCAGTAGCAGTAGCAGTAGCAGTAGCAGTAGCAGTAGCAGTAGCAGTAGCAGTAGCAGTAGCAGTAGCAGTAGCAGTAGCAGTAGCAGTAGCAGTAGCAGTAGCAGTAGTAGTAGTAGTAGTAGTATGTTTATTACTGTGGATTTTGGTTCAAGTCGGGACTTAGTTGAACGCTCGTAGCAACACTTATAGATTTTATAAGTTTAACCTATAGTTAAGAATATTAAGTATAACTACTACTACTACTACTACTATTAATATAGTTGATTATAAAGATGTTATTTATTTTACTATAAGGTTTACATAGAATTAATAAGATCATGACACTTGTCGTGTGCATGTTTATTTAAGGATTTAATTATAGTTTAAGTAAAAGAAAGTTCAAGAAAGCTCTAGAATCTTCCAAGACCAATAAGAGCATGGTATTTGTCACAACCTTGTTTATTTGAGGATTTAAGTGGATAATTTAGAAAAAGAGGTTTCTAGAAGCTCTAGACCCTTCCAAAACCTGCTGGAATCTCGTATTACTCAGTCAAACCTATTTTATCATTTCAAATTAAGTTGATAATGTGCAATTATGTGTTTAATGTATTCACGTATGCCGATATATCGTAGCCTAGGAGCCGATATATCGCCACACGGGGAATAAGCCCGAGCGATATATCGCCTACAATGGACGATATATCGGCTCTAGGGCTATATTTTCAAACGTTTTTGCAATCGAACTCAATTCATTCCTAAACCACTTGACCTGCCTCTGTTGAACGAATATTCAAATATTTTTCAATTAATATTCATTATTTTTATTCAAGCTAAAAGAAAATCTTTTAACTCCTTGAACTCTATAAATAGGACCTAATACCCAGCCATTTCTCTCATTCTTCAAGCTGTGTTCAGAGCCTTCAAGCTGCTAGGATTACTATAGAGTGTTAAACACTTGGGTTGAGGTATAAGCTTTATCATCTGAAGCTTTATAAACACTTGGGAATTAAGATAATAGTGTGTTTTTCAATATCGAGGTGTAGTTCGATTCTAATACATCCAAAGGTATTACTAATCTTAAGTTCATTTTTGTATGTTTCTTTAGTTTCCTTTAGTTTCTTTACTCATATCCTAACTCGTTGTTTTCCATTCTTAGTTAGGTATCTAAGTTCTTTGAACTTAAGGTTTTTTTTCTGGTAAATTTCATCTTGGTGGTTTAGTTCATTTCTTTATCATCTCTTTCTTTTCGAAATACTCACCTTCTTATTATTGGTTTTAGGAGTGTTCCAAATCTCGTCCTTGTTCTCAGATCCCAGTTTTGGTAAGGAAGATAGGAAAGAATTTTATATGCTTATATGATATGTTATGCTATGATTATATTATGTTATGTTATCTTATGTTACATTATGTGTAGTATGTTTATAGACCTTGGGCATATGACTTGTATAGCTAACAAGCCCTAGTAAATTATGGGCATATGACTTGCTTGGCTAGCAAGCCCCACCAATCTATTGGGCATATGACTTGTTTAGTTTACAAGTCCCAAGTAGTATAATGGCCATTGTAGTAGTAAATGACATATGTTTATAGTATATGTTTATGATATAGTTTATGTGTATGTTTTATGTTATTAGTAGATTTTTCTTGCAGGGCATTAGGCTCATTCCTTTATTTTATGTATGTAGGAAAATAGTTTTGGCGGCGGAAGGATTCTTGGCAGCTTGGGGTTGTGTATTGAGGAAGAATGGATTCGTTGGACTGCGTGAACGATTCGAGGACGACGTTGTTTTCAGTCTTTTTAATTAAGTTTCTATGTATTTTCCGCACTTGGTTTTGTAAACAATTTTAATTAAATTAAAGTTATGTTTTATTTTTCAAACAATGGGATCCCATACCCCGAATTTATAAATTTCAACATTTACCTTAGAGTTTTTAATAAAGTTATGAATGTTTCGTATGTATGTTTTCTTAAGAATAATGTCTATGTATTGTAGTTTTAATGGTCCAAAGTCTTAGAATTAGTGGGTTATTACAGTTGGTATCAGAGCAACGGTTCATTCGCATAAATTTCTCCTTGATACACACGCTCAAGCTCCGAATCTAACCGCCAAGTAAGTGTTTATGTTATAGTTATTATGTTTATATGTATAGCTGACGATTTAGCCTTTATTTTTTCAGTTAAGAATGAATGGAGCATTAACTTATGAGGATATCCGAGCCATTAAGGCCTTAAAAAGAATTGGAGAACCAAGAAACACCGTAGGAGTGCTAGAAAGAATCACTCGGAGACTACTCTTATTCCACAGGGAGATATGTCACCTTCAAGAAACTAAGCAAATCATGATGAGATCTACGAGGCAATATGTTTTAGTGATTAGACTTTTCAAAGATTATCCTACCGTAATTGCAGCCTTAGAAGACATGTGGGAGATGATAGATGATGAAGATGAATTACTGGTAACTATGAGATATTACTTTCTCATACTTAGGTTCACCTCTAAGATGGAGTTCCAATTCACAAATGAGCAAAAACATAGAATTTTTACGAATCTTCCTCGAGGGCATTTTGAGGCTCAAGATAATGATGACTATGAAGAAATAGACAACAATATGTTAGATGAAGGATCAGATGTAGAAGATCCCGATTTTTAGAATAGATTAGTTTCTTAATTTATTTTATTTATTATTTGTTTTCTTTTATGATTGTATTTAGTGAAAACTTTTTTTTCCAAATAAATATCAATGTTATTTTGATGACATGTATGAGTTTGATTTTTCTTTTGCAATCATAATAAATAATAAATTTAATAAATAATGACCAAGTACGGTGAGGGTGGATACAAGTCAATGGACCGGGTTCCATATTGAGAGTTAGGGGGCCATAGTAGTGGGAACGATATTACTGATCCCAACCCTCCCTCAATATGGTTAACTTTGGAACAACGATGAGTTTCGAGCCTGAGAATTTAGTCATATAGGATGATTAGAAACAGACTTAGAAAATAATAAAGATGGCTTATTTTTCTAAGTATAGAAACCCACTCTAATGATAAAGAAGGCTTATATAACTTTCATAAGAAATCATAATTAATAGGTTCGAGTTATGTTTGTTTAGATTAAGTTTTTGCCTTAGAGCCTATTAAAGTAAAGTTCTAACATGTTTTTCTTAACTCTTAGAACTCTACTAAGATGTCACTCAGAAGGTCCACTCGCACCAATACTAATGCCTCCAACGCTGCTCCTAGAGCAATGAAGCCCCTCCGGTTCGCAGAAGGGGAGTGTGTGCTACTGCCAACCGAAATGCGCCGCCGCCGACAGTTGACAACTTTGCGGAAATTTCCAGACTACGACAGCAAGTTGAGGAATTACTGCAGCAACAGTGACATCAGGCTAAGCCTCAGACTCAGACTCAGCCTCCGCCTCCGCCTCCGCCTCCGCCGCAACCACAACCACAACAAATGGCTCAAGGACCCCAACAAGTTGGTCCATATGGGGGATGGCCAATGGCGAACTATGTGTCATACCCAGCTCAGCACATGGACCCAATTTATGAGCGGTTTCATAAGCAACACGCTCCAAACTTTGAAGGGACAACAGACCCCTTCGAGGTGGAAGAATGGCTCGGAAATGTGGAGCCAATCCTGACGCACATGAATCTCGGCAATGCGGACCGCATATCTTGTGTTTCATCTTTGCTCAAGAAAGATGCTAGAATATGGTGCGACTTTGTTCAGCAGACTCACGATGTTGCCACCATGACTTGGGCCAGATTTATGGAGCTGTTCCACAAAAAGGACTACAATTCGACAGTCATCGCTTCTAGAGTCGAGGAGTTTGCTGGTTTGAAGTAAGGGAGTTTATCAGTGGCAGAATATGCTTGACAGTTCAATTGATTAGCCAAGTTTGCACCAGAAATAGTTCCAACTGACTTTCTGAGGGTGACCAAGTTCGTTAGAGGACTTCAACCGAAGATTGAACTAAGGGTTAAGCTAGCAAACCCAGGAAATACTACCTATGTCGATGTTCTAGAAATGACAATAGAAGTAGAGAGGCTATAGGCGAATGCTAGTAAAAAGGAGGCCAGTAAGCCTGAGCCTAAACAGCCAAGTCAACCTTAGAATGGTTGGAACAACCACAACAACAACAGTAATTAGTCCAGTAACAATAATGGTGAGAAAAGAAGGCATCCTGACAATAAGCAGTCCGACAACGATAAAAGGGCACGAACGAACAATGGAAGTAATAGGCCGGGTTATGTAGAATACCCACAATGTGCTAAGTGCCAAAACAAATATCGTGGTGAATGATGTGCGAACACCAAGGGATGCTTCAACTGTGGTCAGGAAGGACATTGGAAGAGATAATGTCCCCAACTTAAGTCAGGAGGGAAAAAGGAAGACAAGATGGTTCTTGCTAGGGTATTTGTCTTAACCCAAGGAGAAGCTTATGCTAGCAATAAAGTGGCCACAAGTCAGGTTTCTATCCTCAATAATGTATGTTTTGTATTATTTTATTCGGGAGCCACTCATTCGTAAATCTCGTTAGCAATGATAGAAAAACTAAACAAACCTTGTGGAAGATTTAGAGCTAGGTTTGTAACAGAGTTGCCTTCGAGCAAAGTAGTTCTATCATCATGGATAGTACGAGGCATACCAATCAAGATTGAGGAAGTAGAATTAGAAGGAGACCTGATAGAACTGGAGATCAAAGACTTTGACGTGATACTAGGCATGCACTGGCTAGCAAGGCATGGCGCAACCATCGATTGCAAACACAAGAAAGTGACATTCAAAACTCCTGACGGCCAGAGACTGTGCTTCATGGGACAAGTTTCAAGACTACGCACACTGCTTCTATCATCTCTCAAAGCTTAGAGGATGATAGAAAGAGGATGTCAAGCATACTTAACCAGCATCACAGATGTGGTAAAGGAAGCACCACTTAAAGTTGGAGATGTCTGCATTGTAAAAGAATTCCCAGAAGTATTTCCCGAAGACTTACCAGGGTTGCCGCCAACTCAGGAAATTGTCTTCATAATCGAATTTGTACCAGGAACCAAGCCTATCTCCAAGGCACCATACCGAATGGCACCTACCGAACTCAAGGAGTTAAAGACACAGCTACAAGAACTCCTAGACTTGGGTTTCATTAGACCAAGCCATTCTCCATGGGGAGCACCGGTACTATTTGTGAAGAAGAAGGACGGAAGCATGCATATGTGCATAGATTGCCGTGATCTGAACAAGGTGACGATTAAGAATAAGTACCCGCTACCTCGGATTGATGACTTTTTTGATCAACTCCGAGGAGCGACTGTGTTTTCAAAGATCGATTTACGGTCCGGGTATCATCATCTCGAGGTACGGGAAGAGGATATTCCTAAGATAGCCTTTAGAACTCGTTATGGGCATTACGAGTTTTTAGTTATGTCTTTCGGTCTTACCAACGCTCTAACCGCATTTATGGATTTAATGAATAGGGTCTTTAAGGACTACTTGGATAAATTCGTTGTAGTGTTCATCGAAGATATCTTGGTATACTCAAGGGACGCAAATGAGCACGAAGAGCATTTAAGGATGACCTTGTTACGACTAAAGGAGCATCAACACTACGCCAAGTTCAAGAAGTGCAAATTTTGGCTTACGCAAGTAGCATTCCTCGGGCACATTGTATCCAAGGATGGGGTTGCAGTAGACCCATTTAAGGTAGAGACAGCGAAGGATTAGCCAAGAACAAAGAACGCATCAGAAGTAAGGAGCTTTTTGGGATTAATAGGTTATTATCGAAGGTTTGTAGAGGGCTTTTCTAAGATAACCACTCCACTAACCAACCTGACCCGAAAATAGCAGAGGTTCAACTGGATTGATAAGTGTGAAGATAGCTTCCAGTTGCTTAAAGATAAGTTGTGCTCAGCACCAGTAATCTGTGTACCGATACCCAATGACAAGTTTGTAGTCTACAGTGATGCGTCGAATGACAAGGTGATAGCCTAAGCCTCAAGGAAGTTGAAGGATTACGAGCAATGCTATCCAACTCACGATATGGAGTTGGCAGCAGTGGTCTTTGCGTTGAAAATCTAGCGCCATTATCTTTACAGAGAATGATGTGAGATTTATACGGACCACAAAAGCTTAAAGTATTTCTTCACTCAGAAGGAGCTCAACATGAGGCAGAGCAGGTGGTTAGAACTAGTGAAGGATTATGATTGTGAAATCCTATATCACCCGGGAAAGGCAAACGTAGTTGCTGATGCACTAAGTAGGAAGAGTTATGGAAGTTTAGCTGCACTAGCCAGAATAGAAAAGTCGCTGCAACAGGAGTTGATCAGTGCCGGAATAGAAGTAGTCATCGGTAAGGTGACTAACTTATCTATCCAGTCAAGTCTGTTAGAAGATATACAGATTGGGCAAGGGTATGATGACACATTAGTAGCACATATGGATGCAGTTAGAGAAGGGAAGGCCACATATTTCTCAATATCAAGTCAAGGGTTATTGAGGTATAAGGATCGAGTATGCGTGCCAAATGAGAAAAGGATTAAGAGGACGATCTTAGAAGAAGCGCATAGTACCCCATACTCAGTTCACCCAAGGTCGAGCAAGATGACTAACGACATCAAGGAAATATATTGGTGGCCAGGAATGAAGAAGGATATAGCAGAATTTGTGTCTAAGTGTTTAGTATGCCAGCAAGTGAAAGCATAACATCAGCGGCCTGTAGGCTTATTGCAACCACTTAGCATACTAGAATTGAAATGGGATGATATAGCCATGGATTTCGTGATGGGTTTCCCACGAACAAGTAAGCAACATGATTCAGCCTGGATAATAATAGATAGACTAACCAAGTCATCTCATTTCCTGCCTGTTAAGACTTCACACATAGCGGATCAATACGCAGACATTTATGTCCAAGAAATAGTACAGTTGCATGGAATCCCTAAGACAACAGTATCTGATAGAGGATCGGTGTTTACATCGAGATTTTGGGGAAGCTTACAGCAAGCCATGGGTACCAAGTTAAGTCTTATTACGGCATTCCATCCTCAGACAGAAGGTCAGTCCGAGCGTACCATATAGATTTTAGACGATATGTTGCGCGCTTGTGTACTTTATTTCAGAGGATCGCGGAATAAGTACTTATCACTGATAGAATTCTCCTACAACAATAGCTACCAGTCAACGATCGGGATGGCGCCTTATGAGTTACTTTATGGAAGAAGGTGCCGATCACTGTTACATTGGGACGAGGTAGGAGAAAGGTAGCTTCTTGGTCCCGAAGCTGTTAGAAAAGCTCAGGAAGCAGTAGCGCTGATTAGAAAGCGCATGCTCGCTGCTCAAAGCCGTCAGAAAAGTTATGCGGATGCCAAGCGGTGTGATGTTGAATTCAAGGTCGGAGATCATTTCTTCCTAAGGATATCTCTTATGAAAGGTGTGAAGCGATTTGGGAAGAAAGGCAAGCTTAGTCCCAAGTTTATAGGTCCTTTTGAGATTTTGGATAAAGTGGGAGCTGTTGCATATAGATTAGCCCTACCACCAGCATTAGCAGATAGTCACAATGTGTTCCACATCTAGACTCTACGAAAGTATGTGTCAGACCCATCTCACGTCCTCAAGTATGATACAATAGCACTCCATAAAGACTTGAGTTACGAGGAACGACCGGTTAGCATCCTAGATAGAAGGATGAAGCTGTTACGGTCCAAAAGTATTCCGATAGTCAAAGTCCTATGGAGTAATATTTCTGAACGGGAGGCAACGTGGGAGTTGGAGGAGGACATGCAAGCTCGGTATCCGGAATTGTTTTGTAAGTAAATTTCGAGGAAGAAATTCTTTTTAGTAGGGGAGAATTGTAGAGTCCTATAATTTACTTAGCTAGTTAAATAGTAGTAGTTATAGTATGTTTATTACTGTGGATTTTGGTTCAAGCCGGGACTTAGTTGAACTCTCGTAGCAACACTTATCGATTTTATAAGTTTAACCTATAGTTAAAAATATTAATTATAACATAAGGTTTGATTAATATAGTTGATTATAAAGATGTTATTTATTATACTATAAGGTTTAAATAGAATTAATAAGATCATGACACTTGTCGTGTGCAAGTTTATTTAAGGATTTAATTATAGTTTAAGTAAAAGAAAGTTCAAGAAAGCTCTAGAATCTTCCAAGACCAATAAGAGCATGACATTTGTCACAACCTTGTTTATTTGAGGATTTAAGTGGAAAATTCATAAATAGAGGTTTCTAGAAGCTCTAGACCCTTCCAGAACCTGCAGGAATCTCGTATTACTCAGTCAAACCTGTTTTATCATTTCAAATTAAGTTGATAATGTGAAATTACGTGTTTAATGTATTCATGTATGTCGATATATTGCAGCCTAGGAGTCGATATATCGCCACACGGGGAATACAAAAAACACGTGAACTTCGTACAATCGCATCGACGAACCCTCGGGATATAAGCCCAGGCGACATATCGCCTACAATGGGCAATATATCGGCTCTAGGGCTATATTTTCAAATGTTTTTGAAATCGAACTCAATTCATTCCTTAACCACTTGACCAGCCTCTGAATGTTTTGACTGAGTCTTAAGCCTCTGTTGAACGAATAATCAATTATTTTTCAATTAATATTCATTATTTTTATTCAAGCTAAAAGAAGATCTTTTCACACCTTGAACTCTATAAATAGGACCTATTACCCAGCCATTTCTCTCATTCTTCAAGTTGTGTTCAGAGCCTTCAAGCTGCTAGGATTACTATAGAGTGTTAAACACTTCGGTTGGGGTATAAGCTTTATCATCTTAAGCTTTATAAACACTTGGGAAGTAAGATAATAGTGTGTTTTTCAATATCGATGTGTAGTTCGGTTCTAATACATCCAAAGGTATTCCTAATCTTAAGTTCATTTTTGTATGTTTCTTTAGTTTCCTTAAGTTTCTTTGCTCAAATCCTAACTCGTTGTTTTCCATTCTAGGTTAGGTATCTAAGTTCTTTGAACTTAAGGTTTTTTTTCGGTAAGTTTCATCTTGGTGATTTAGTTCATTTCTTTATCATCTCTTTCTTTTAGAAATACTCACCTTCATATTATTGGCTCCAAATCCCATCCTTGTTCTCATATCACGGTTTTGGTAAGGAAAATAGGATAGACATTTATATGCTTATATGATATGTTATGCTATGATTATCTTATATTATGTTATCTTATGTTACATTATGTGTAGTATGTTTATAGACCTTGGGCATATCACTTGTATAGCTAACAAGCCCCAGTAAATTATGGGCATATGACTTGTTTAGTTTACAAGCCACAAGTAGTATAATTGCTATAGTAGTAGTATATGGCATATGTTTATAGTATATGTTTATGATATAGTTTATGTGTATGTTTTATGTTATTAGTAGATTTTCGTTGCTGGGCATTAGGCTTATTTCTTTATTTTATGTATGCAGGAAAATAGTTTTGGCAGTGGAATGATTCTTGGCATCTTGGGGTTGTGTATTGAGGAAGAATGGATTCGTTGGACTACATGAACGATTCGAGGACGACGTTGTTTTTAGTCTTTTTAATTAAGTTTCTATGTATTTTCCGCACTTGCTTTTGTAAACAATTTTAATTAAATTAAAGTTATGTTTTGTTTTTCAAACAATGGGATCCCATACCCCGAATTTATAAATTTCAACATTTACCTTAGAGTTTTTAATAAAGTTATGAATGTTTCGTATGTATGTTTTCTTAAGAATAATGTCTATGTATAGTAGTTTTAATGGTCCAAAGTCTTAGAATTAGTGGGTCATTATAGTATCATCTTTTTAAGGAAAAGATAACAACTTAAATTTCAAAATTCAAAATTCAAAATTTGAATTTCCATTATCATCTTATTATTAATTAAATAAATATAATAATCAAAACCAATTTTGACTATCCATATTTATCTATTCACACTTAAATAACATAATTTATTAAAAATCAATTTCTTCTATTTCTACACAATTTCGAAAATTTCACAAGTGCAATAAGAAATTGTGCAACTTCAATTATCACATTATTGCACATTTATCCCGAAGAATAAATATTTTTTCAAATAGCCCATTCATAGTTTGACCCTTGTATCAACTCTTACCTTGATTAGTATTGATAGAGCCGCCCCGTGGACCTGTGGACCAATAATTCCAAGGTCCAATAAATAAATTATTATTAATCAAAACTCTTTGATTCAATAATCATATTTATTAATCTCATGATTTTTCCACTATAAGTATCAGACTAAACTCTTGAGAATGAAAGACATATATTTATTGAGTACTTTATTGTAACCAACAATCTCCCACTTTCCCTAAAGTAAATGAGACATTTCCCTTAACCTCATGCCACTTACATGACTCTGAAAAGATTTAATAGATAAAGTCTTTGTGAACGGATCTACAAGATTATCTTCAGAGGCACTCTTTAAGAGAACAACATCTCCTCGATTGAATATGTCTCGGATCAAGTGATATTTTCTCTCGATGTGCTTTCCCTTCTTGTGACTTCTGGGTTCCTTTGAATTAGCTACTGAGCCACTATTATCACAGTACATAACAAGTTGCTGATCCATGCCTGGAACAACTTCCAGATCAATATAGAACTTCTTGAGCCACACCACCTCTTTTGCTGCTTCACAAGTTTCTATGTATTCGACTTCCATGGTGGAGTCTACAATATTGGATTGTTTAATACTTCTCCAAACCACAACACCTCCTCTAAGTGTGAAAACTGATCCATTTGTCAACTTTTGACTATCCTTATCTGATTGAAAATCAGAATCAGTATATCCAGTGGGGTTCAGGTCTCCATTTGAATACACAAGCATGTAATCTCTAGTATGTCTAAGATACTTGAGAATATTCTTTATTGCTGTCCAATGACTCAATCTAGGATAGGATTGATAAGAGCTGACTATCCCTAATGCATAACAGATGTCAGGTCTGGTGCTTAACATTGCATACATTAGACTACCTACTGTAGAGGCATAGGGATACTGTCTCATGTCCTCTTCTTCCTGAGGTGTTTGTGGACATTGTTCTTTAGACAATTTAACTCCTGCCCGGGTAGGCATAGTGCCTTTCTTGGAGTTTTGCATGCCAAAGCGTTCTAGCACATTATCAATATAAGTTGCTTGAGACAATGCCAAAATTTTGTTCTTTTGATCTCTACAGATCTGCATTCCCAAAACATATTTGGCTTCTCCCAAATATCTCATTTGGAATTGCTCAGCTAACCATTACTTTACTTTTGACAATGTTTCCATGTCATTCCCAATGAGTAGAATATCATCAACGTAAAGAACGAGGAATACCACAATCTTATCTTTGATTTGTTTGTAAACACAATATTCGTCAACTTTTGTTCAAAACCAAAAATTTGTATTGTTTCATCAAATCTAAGATTCCAAGATCTCGAAGCTTGTTTAAGTCCCTAAATAGACTTAAGAAGCTTGCAAACTTTTTGCTCCTGACCTTTAACTTCGAACCCTTCTTGTTGAGACATGTAAATGGTTTCGTCAAGATAGCCAGTTAGAAAAGTTGTTTTAACGTCCATTTTCCAAATCTCATAATCCATGCATGCAGATATGGATAAGAGTATGCAAATAGATTTGAGCATGGCCACAAATGAAAAAGTTTCTTCATAATCAACTCCTTCTTTCTGTGTGTAGCTCTTTGCTACTAGCCTTGCTTTGAAAGTCTCTACTTTCCCATCTGCTCCTCTTTTTTGTTTTTAATATCCATTTGTAACCAATAGGTTTAACATTCTCAGGTGGATCTTCAAGAGTCTAGACAAAATTGGAATACATTGATTCCATTTCAAGGTCCATGGCGTTTAGCCATTTTTCTTTGTTAGAATCTTCCATTGCATCTCTATAAGTTAATGAATCATCTTTGTTTGTGTCAGACACAAGCATCTGAACTTCATGTTCATAGCGTACTGGTTGTTTACCAACCATCCCACTATGATGAAGCTCTATATTGTTCTGACTAGAACTAGCGATATCATCTAGTCGTTTTTCTCTTGCCACTGCTAGTGATTGTTCTTGTTTATTTGAGACCAATTCCTCAAGTGTGAGTTTACTTTGAGGTTTGTGGTTATTTATATAGTCATGCTCTAGAAAAGTTGCATTTGTAGATACAAATGTTTTGTTATCTTTTGGACTATAAAATATACCAGCTTTTGTTTCTTTGGAATATCCTACAAACATACACACTTCAGTGCGTGATTCCAACTTCCCAGTCTTTCCTTTAAGCATCCATATACAGAAATGATGTAAATAAGGTTTTATACCATTCCATAATTCCAATGGTGTTTTCTAATTAGACTTAAATGGAAAAACATTGAGTATGTATAGAGCACATTTTATTTCATAACCCTGGAATGTCAAAGGCAATGATGAGAAACTAATCATCGAGGCGCAGTGAGTTTGAATTGAAACACCATTTTGTTGTGGCGTTCCAGACCCAGTGAGTTGGAATTGAATTCCATGCTCACGCAAATGGTCCTCAAATTCATAATCTAAGTACTCTCCACCTCGATCTGATCGAAGTACTTTTAGTGATTTACCTAATTGCTTCTCAGCTTCTGTTCAGAATTCCCTAAACTTATCATAGGTTTCAGATTTCTTTTGCATTAAGGATAGGTAACAATATCTTGAATAATCATCAATGAAAGTGACAAAATATTCATAACCTCCTCTAGCTTGGACATTTAGTGGACCATAAACGTCCGTATGTACAAGTTGAAGTGGTTCTGTGGCTCTTGAATCTTTAGCAGAGAACAATCTCTTGGTCATTTTGCCTTCTAGGCATGATTCACAGACTGGGAGAGAACCAGTAGATAGTTCTATTAAAGGACCATCCTTTGCTAGTTTGTTAATTCTATTTAGACCAATATGACCCAATCTCAAATGCCACAGATATGTTTCACTATCAGAATCTATCTTTTGTCTTTTAATAGATTTGGGATTTGCAGCTTTAAATAATTCAGAATTATAAACATGCTTGACATTGGACTCTAACTTGTAAAGTCTATCTTCAAACTTTGTAGAACAAATGTCAAAACCATATTTCGAAATAACAATCAAATTATTATTAAAAGAAATATAAAAACATTGTTAATGCAATTTTGATAAGGAAATAAAATTTCTAGTAAATCCAGGAATAAAATAAACATTGTCCAACACAATAAATTTAGTATTATCAAAAACTAGGCGAGCTATTCCGACTTCAGCTGTCGAGATCTCCTGTCCACTTCCAACTCTCATGGTCACCTCTCCAGGAGCCAGCTTCCTCGAAGTACTAAGACTCTATGAAGAAAAACAAACATGATCAGTGGCTCCGGAATCAACTATCCAAGATGAAAAACCACCTTCCACAAAACTAGATTCTAAAAAAAGCAAATCAAATTTACCCTTCTTTTTTTTTCTTTCAGTTCAGCCAGGTACTTAGGAAAATTCCTTTTCCAATGACCGTCAACTCCACAGTGAAAGCATGCTCCTTTCCCTGCCTTCTTTTTGGAGTTCTTTGCATAATTATTCTTCTCGGAAGACTTGTTGGTCTTCTCTGGTTGTTTTTCCTTTTTCTTGTCATTTCCTTGGCCACCCTTCCTCTTCTTTGAATTACCATTTGAAGTGGAAGGCTTGGATTCAACAACATTTGCCTCCTCAACTTTAGTGGAACTTTTGTTTAGATATTCAAAAGTTCTCAACTCATTCAGCAATCGGGTCATGTTGTGCTCCAACTTGTTCATAACATAGTTGGTAGTGAATGCCGCAAAAGCTGGTGTGAGAGATTCAAGTATCACACTTACTTGAGTTCTCTCATCAATGGTCGCACCATGGATTTCGATATCGTGCAATATGTTGATCATGTCTAGGACATGTTCTCTGATAGAAATATTTTTCTTCATTTTCATATTCATGACATCATGTCTGTACTTATCAGATTGTTGGCCAAACATGTCATGTAGAGATTCCCAAATCTCATAGGCTGTTTCAATAGTTTCAAACTACTTTTTGAGCATCGCTCATACTGGCAAGCATATAACATTTGTGTAATGCCCCGGATTCCCTATTTTGGTTAATGGCCGGATTAGTAGGCCG
This sequence comes from Humulus lupulus, assembly GCF_963169125.1. NCBI lineage: Eukaryota > Viridiplantae > Streptophyta > Magnoliopsida > Rosales > Cannabaceae > Humulus > Humulus lupulus. Next base: position 108,797,376 of record NC_084795.1, read on the forward strand.
GGAGGGCCATAACTGTTTAATTATGCCATTAAATGTGTTTATGCATGTTTATGAGAATTATATTATAATATGATGTTAAATGCGTGCATGTGAGACCACATTATAATGTGGGTTGGTTCGAGTATTTCGACATGAGACGATCTTTAAACATGATTTATCGGTTTGGTCATAACAGATTTGAGCTTGGGGCCCGGGGTGAGTCTCGGGGTGTTATTAATGACTATAGCGTTACCGGGGAATTTAGGGTAACGAGATGTGGATTATTGGCGTTTGAGGATATTGAGATTAGCGGGAATTGGGAAGCGTTAATTATGATTAACGTGTTTAGCGGAATGTACCAATTTTGCCCTTGGGGTGGCTTTAGAGGCTTAAGATGACACAAGGGTATTTTGGTCTTTTTGGGAGGATATATGTGACTTAAGTGGATTGGAAGGCTGTAGAATAAACAGAGTAAAACAGGGGTTTGCTTTCTTCTCTTCCCGTACACCACTTCCTCCATTGCTTTCTTTGAGAGTTTTGAGTTCTAGGTGGGATATCAAGCTAAGGAACTTCAAGGCTGAGTTAGTAGACTTGGTTCTGCTTGTGTGGGAAGTTCAAAACAGGTTTTAAGGTAAGTTTTGATCTTTGAACTCAAGTTATGCTCTGTTTTGATTGTTAGTTTCAGACTTAGAGTTTTGATGTGGAAAGTGTGAATCAAAGGGGTGTTTTAGTGTTAGTTTGATTGGGGTTTGTTGTAGGTGAGTTAAGGGTGTTATTTGGGGGTTTAATTATATGTTTGGAGGAGGTATAGAGGTGGTTTAAGGGGCTGGTTTGAGAGGAAAGAGCTCAGGGAGAAAAACTGGTTCGTGTGGCCGACTTAGCCATTCTGGGCTGAGCGCCGCAGCGCAGCAGGGGAGCGCCACGGCGCAGCAGGGGAGCGCCGCGGCCCTTGGCGCCTGGCAGATGGGGAGCTTCTCTATCAGGGGGGCGCGCCGCGGGGCAGCAGAGGGGGGCCGCGGCCCTTAAGGCCAATTTTGCTAAAATGAGGTTTTTGACTCGGGGATTCAAACCATAGGCCTTGGGGTTGAACCTAGTACCCGGTTGGGTAGTATTTGAGGTCTCGGGGGCTGGGATTTGGTTTGGGAACCCTCGGTTATCATTTTTATTAATAAATTCTATAATTTGGTTATGACCAGGTGACCGTCAAGGTTTTTAAAGGTTGGTCGTTCTCAGGGGTCGTTCATATTATAATCCTCACTCGAACCAGAGGTAAGAAAACAGTGTATGAATACAGTTGCACCCTGTATAGATATATGGCATGTATGGTTTGATATTTGAGGCATGCTGGTTGATATATGTGGACATGGATTGCATATTAAATGCTATTGAACGCTGGTTACCAGCTTGAGACACTGACTAGTCAGGGACCGACTCTAAAGTCGAGAACCATGCATTGAATGGCTCTATAGCATTAATGCCAGACCGACCCTAGGGTCGAGAAATTTATAAGCGCTTGCCTGATCTACGACCAGATGATTATATCCAAGGTATATGACCCCGGTGACTGTTTGTCACAAGGCCAAGGGACGTTGTCCATAGTTTCGACTCTAGAGTCGTGAGGAAGGTTATGTTGGTGACCAATCACCATGCACCTGTCCTGAGCGAACTTATGAAAGAATCACCTATCAGTTAAGCCCTGGTGACCCTATCGTTACATGGCTAGAGGGAGCGATGCTCATTATTGTGACTTTTGGCTATTGCCACCTGTTTGTTGGACTGATAGTCCTGAAGGGTTAATATGATCGTTGTTGATATTATATCATGTTTTGTTATGTTTTCTTGCTGGGCCTTGGCTCATGGGTGCTATGTGGTGCAGGTAAAGGAAAGGAAAAGCTTGGCCAGCCTTGAGTGGAGAGCTTGGGCGATGTGATGTACATACAGGGCCGCTTGACTGCCACGATCAAGGAGTTCTCAGAGGGACTAGGGGTTTACCCTATTTTTGCCGCTTAGGCCGGCGGGGATTGTATATTTGGAACTGTAGCAACTCTTTTGTAATACAAACTACTTGTAAACATTTTAAGAGGCTCATGAGCAGTTTATTTACTTAATGAAATGTACCCTTTCCTTTTTCTTGGTTTTTCACCTTAACTTGTTAATGGTACCTAGATCACGTCTTTAACCAAAGGACTCGGGTAGCGAGTCAAATTTTCGGTTCACTGTTCACCGTAACTGTTCTGGGGTAACCAGAGCGTTACAATTTGGCCTTATTGTTAGATAAGATCCAATTGTCATATTTCGGTCTAACAGTTTTGGCAGTAGTGAGAGCTGGAACCTCAGGGCATTCCTCATTAAGGACAAACATGTGAATGTCACATATCAAAACAATGTTCATGTTTGATTTCCATTTCATGTAGTTATCACCAGTCAATTTTTCGTTAGCAAGTGAAGCAGTTACATGGTTTTGGATTGGACATATTGCTGAAAATTAAATAAATAAATATAATGAATTAATGCATATAATAAATATCAATTTATATTTGGAATAGTAAATATGATGCATGAATGCAACAATAAAACAACACACACAAAATAGTTACTAGTGCACGATAGATTAATTTGAAAATTAATGAACCGCCTTAGGGTAGGTCTGACTAATCACAAATTAATCTTGAGACAAAATCTCAACTCCATAAGTGAAAACATTAAAAAACTCTTTTTTTCTCTTTTGACTTATGAATTACTGTTAGTTTGGTCAAGATGCACTAGTTGTGCTCGAAAGCCTAGATACATCTTCGGAGTGTAACCCATTATTTTTTTATCAATGACTTAACTCAAGAGTGTGCCTTAGGGTCAGTCAAACTTGAAATACATCACTAATCTTATTCTCTTATGAGAAGTCAACCTTGAGATAAGATAAACATATTTGGAAGTCTTTCCTTAGGGAGGCCGCGAACGAAGGCGACATGAGGCCCTACCTATGCCTCTCGGTGTTCAACCAATAATGGAGACCATGAGACTTATTGTCATAATTCCCTCTCCCACCCACTATTTTAAAATTTGTGTTTTTCTCAAAATCAATAATATTCAATTTGGTTGTAAAACTAATAAATTTATTTTACCAAATGATATTCTAATAAATACTAATCCAATTATGCAAAATAAATAATCGTGCCCTAGATTTTATTTTGCTTTTTAAATAGAATACCTTTTTATTTAATAAAAAAATTTATTAAATAAGAAAATAAACAACTTTAAATTCTTTTTACTATCTTAACTAATTAAGACTAAATTAATTATATGAGTTATCAAATAAAAACATATAATCAATCCTAAGCATGTTTCTAAAAAAAAATTGCATGCTTAATATGTACTATGTGGGTAATATGTATGGCATGTTATTATGCATGATAAAATATTAAACAAGTTAATCATGTTCAAGAAAATAAATAAATAAGTAAATGCTGGTTGGGTGTTTTGGGTATTTCTAGAAAATTACAACACTTGCAAAAATATACGCAAAAATGATTAAACTAACTAAGGCCTAATAAAGAGCAACTCCTTTGATCTTGGACCTTATCTTTTAGTCATTGGGCCATTACAATTATAATTATCCATTATGAATTAAATAACCTTATAATTATTTTAAACAAATTTAAAATAATTAAACTTTGGGTTTTAATACCCAACAAGTTATTGAGGCCCAATTGGAATTTGGACTCACCATAATTAACTCAAAAATTATAATTAAAACACTTTTAATTATATTGGGCTTAAACAGTCCCAAATGGATAATTACACATCCATTAGGATTTGCATGACACAAAACCTAATGGGTGTGTCAATGGTGGGCAGCGACTGGCAACCATGAGTGGCTGGCAAGGGCACCGGGTGCAGGCAGAGAGGAGCGCATGGGCACTGGTTGCAGGAGCTGCGGGGTGCAGGCGCGCTAGTTGCAAGTGTTGGTTCGACGTGGTATGGGGAAGCGACTCAGGCCTCGGGATTCGTGCTCGGGGCTTGGGCCATTACATAATTTTATCCAGAATTTAAATAAATAAATTTCAAAATTTCTATGCCCCAAAATGGCTTACAATTTTTGTATATCTAGAAAAAATTAAGAACTTTTCCTAACCCAAAAACACCATGAAAACCAACCCTTAAGAACATAAACGATTCATACATAAACATCCATTCATTCATATATTACACATAATATAAAAAATGTGTATGATACCCTCACAATAATTAACATATGTAGAGATTAAAGATGGCTCTAGTAAAAATTATTAAGAACAGTTCCTAGTGCGCAGCGGAAATTGCAGTAATGATAGTTTTGTATACAACAAAAAAATTTCATATAAACAACTTTATATGAGGATCCTTTAATATGCAATATGTTAATCAATATATAGTATGTATATGTAAAAAAAAATACGAAATGATTTTCCTCTTTTAGCCTATCAAGAATCCTTGAATCTTTTCGTATATGTTTCGATCTTCGTATCTTCGCTAGAGTACTCACACCTAGATCTTCCAAGACGTTCTCTATACCTCAAGATGTGGGTGGGCACATAGAGAACACGAATCAATTTTGTGAATCAAAAGTATTCTCAACACATGAGACTCTTGATTATAGGCTAGAGAGAAATATTTTTCTTTTATGAAAAAGATGATAGTTTTTCTTCTATGTAAAAACTTGTTATTTCTATTTTCTATCAAATAGAATATATAGACATTATTATCATAATAATAGTAATAAATAAAAAATAATCATCTTTAATAATAATAATGATAATGATAAAAGACAAAGTCTTACATTCCATTTTAAAACCCTTTTTAAATTTTTTTATTAATTAATTAAAAATAAAATAAAAAATCAATAACTGATCACATCAATAGTGCTACATGCATAGAGCAGTCCAAGCCCTATGCGTGTGGCACTATCCCTGAAAGATGAGATTTTATTTTTTATGTATTTTTATTTTAATTAATTAATAATTAGAAATTGAAATAAGGTATCATCTTTTCAAGGAAAAAATAACAACTTAAATTTCAAAATCCAAAATTTGAATTTCCATTATCATCTTATTATTAATTAAATAAATATAATATTCAAAACCAATTTTGACTATCCATATTTATATATTCACACTGAAATAAAATAATTGATTAAAAATCAATTTCTTCTATTTCTACACAATTTCAAAAAGTGCACAAGTGCAATAATAAATTGTGTAACTTCAAGTATCACATAATTGTACATTTATCCCGAAGAATAAATTTTCTCTCAAATAGCCCATTTTGAACCTTGTATCAACTCTTACCTTGATTAGTGTTGATAGAGCCGTCCCGGGGACTTATGGACCAATAATTCCAAGCTCCAATAAATAAAAGATTATTAATCAAAACTCTTTGATTAAATAATCTTATTTATTAATCTCATTATTATTCCACTATAAATATAAGACAGAACTCTTGAGAATTAAATACATATATTTACTGAGTACTTTATTATAACCATAAAGTATCCGTTGATATAATCATTTAATCTTGATTCCTAGTGTACCATCGACTTTACTAGTGAAGGTTAATTCATAATCTGATTATGAATTTGACGCCAAAAACCCTTTCAGTTCCAAAAGCCAACCCAATAGGGAACCATCATTTAATCTATAAGAAGGTACAAATTCCATATATGTTAAGCTATGTCCCCAGCCATATACATTATTGAGTCCCAAAAACAATAGTTCTTAGCCTGATCATTCTGACAAACCGTAACACATGAATTAAAGGATCAAATGACATATATAGCAGTTCATAGTAACTTTAGGATTAAGATTAGTTTGTATATGATCTTTAGTTGATGTGTTTTATAATACTACGAAATGGTATTGAAACAAGTATTATTCAATCACATCTGCTCCAGTTCTACATACTCTCAGCATACAAAGTACCTCCACTAAAGTGTCCTACTATACTAGTAATCCAGATCTAGGTCACATGTATTCATAATACTAGTGGACCGTACTAGTATTAATTAATCTAAAGATTCCATAACTTTATTTTACTGCGAACTATTTAAGTTCACCATCTCAATCTTGATCCTCTCATACCAATATGAGATTTAGACCACATAGATGAACTTGAGAATTTTCTAATATTTACTTAATATTATTAACAATAATATAGTACATAAGCTACATATATACAATAATTCAATTCATTCATTTATTTCATTAAAATATTGTCAACTACAATTTCTTTAAAAGAACAATTCCCAACACCAGCCCCCTTGGGCCGCGACGTGCTATAAGTCAGAGAGCCCCAAGGCTCTCTCCTAGGTAACGTGAGCTGCGGCGCCTGAGAAACTTCAGAGACCCCCTAAGCCTTTTGGGTTCATGCAGGTCATGGTGCCTGAAGAACAGGGACGCGAATCGAGCCCCAGAACCCAGAATTTTTCTACGTTTTCTCAAGCCAAATCCACTGAAATTCACTTTAATCAGTTTCAAACCCATAATTCAAACTAGAATTCATATCCATGCAACATAATCAGCATAATTACCCCAAAAAATACAACATACTCTCACCAAAACTGAAAATCAGCCTAAGGCCCATCCCCAATGAGAACCCCTAAATCACAACAGAAAAACTAACAAAAGTCAGAAAAAAATCCTTACCTCAACTACGAATCCGACCCTGAGCTAACCCAAAGCACTTCAAGCTTCAAGTTTCCTCCAATCCTCAGCCAATTCCCAAAGAATTTAACAAAACTTACAAGTGCACCAAGGAAGAGAGAATGAGCTGAGTAGAGAGAGAGTCAGAGAGAGAGAGATTGAGGGGCTGAGAGTGTTGTGTGCTTTTTGTCTTCTGGTCACTTCTTGATGATCTATCCAAGTCTATCACTTGCCTCAAAATGACCAAAATACTCCTTCGACCAATTCTAGCATCTTTAATACCACCAAGGGTAAATCTTTCATTTGCACCATTCCCGCTAATTCCTCGAGTATTCTTATAAATCCCTAATTAATCCCAACATACCTAAATAATTGCTAAATAGCTACCCGTCACCTTGTAATCCTGAATATGTACTACATTCCAAAAGTACCCCTAGGCTCACCCAGAGCTGAGTATCTGACCCTATTGTGACTATTCCGCTAATCTACTCCCTAGGACCGCCTCAGACCACACATCTCAAGTATATCTCCACAATACTATGATCATAGACATAACACAACATAACACACGTATATATATACCCTCAACGGGTCAAAAACTACAAATATGCCCTTAACAACACAAGCAGACCCACATGCATATTTAATTCACATAAACATGCATATCTAGTCATATAATCATTATTTCAAGTAATCACGTACTAATACACATTTATCAAAATTAATCACGTAGTAATATAATTAAATCCATTATTGCTCTCCCAGCATGCTAATCAAGACACTAAGCCTTATTAGCAAATTTGGGACGCTACAACTATCCCCTACTTACAGAAATTTCGTCCTTAAAATTTACCTGAATAGTTTGGGATATTGATCCCGCATATCAGATTCAAGCTCCCAAGTTGCCTCTTCTACCTTGTTGTTTCTCCACAACACTTTCACTAAGGCAATAATCTTGTTGCGTAAGACTTTGTCCTTTCGGTCTAGGATCTGAACCGATTTCTCCTCATAAGAAAAATCTTGATCCAACTCCAGGTTTTCATAACTCAGTACATGTGTAGAATCTGATACGTACTTCCAAAGCATAGACACATGAAATACGTTGTGGACCCTTGATATGGCAGGAGGCATGGCTAATCTGTAAGCCACCTCTCCAACTTGTTCCAGGATCTCGAAGGGGCCAACAACTCTAGGACTTAACTTGCCTCTCTCTAAATCGTTTCACTCCACTCGACGGTGAAACTCTGAGAAACACATGATCAGTGACTTGCAACTCTACACTTCTACATTTCAAGTCTGAGTAACTCCTCTGTCTACTCTGGGAGGTGAGCATCCAAGCTCTAATCTTCTCAATTGCCTCATTGGTCTTCTGGATGACCTCAGGACCTAAGTACTTCCTCTAACTTGTCTCATCCCAATGAATGGGTGATCTGCACTTCCTCCCATACAACATTTTATACGGAGCCACTCTAATAGTCGCCTGATAGCTGTAATTATAAGAAAACTCGATCAAATGGAGGTACTTACTCCAAGATCCCCCAAAGTCTAGCACATGGGCCCACAACATATTCTCTAGTATCTGAATCGTCCTCTCTAACTGTCCATTCGTCTGAGGATAATAAGCAGTACTAAATCTCAACTCTATGCCCATAGCTGTAATGCCCTGGTTAGCCAAGATTGTTACATTGTGTATTTTGAATAGTGCTTAACACGCTAAACGAGTTATTAGGCCATAAGCGTGCATTTAAATGTGATTAATGGTCCAGGGTTAAAAATTTCGATAAAATGGAATAGATATTTCATTAAAACATTAAACTTTACATGGGATCCCGTATTAAACATTTACAAAGTTGTTTACAGTTCCAAAAGGGTCATTAGAACTCAAAAGTCACAACCTACCAACCTAAGCAGAAAAAAATAGGGTTTAACCCTAGGTCCTCTGAGAAACCTTGGTCGTGGTGGTCAAGTGGGCGCATATGTACACATCGCCACCTAAGCTCTCCAACTCATGGCTGGTCCATCTTTCCTTCCCCCTTACCTACACCACATAGCACCTACGAGCCAAGGCCCTACAAGAAAACTTAAACATGCTCACAAGCAGTTAATAATAAATCAAATAATCATAATAAGCATGCTCAGCAGTAATAACCCTACTCATGTGTGCATTCTATGCAAATAAGTAACTAAAATGTTACATAGGGCCCGCTACCCTAACTAGATGACTAATAAGTCATCCCGTGGCCATGCCCTAGGATATGAGACAAATAAATCACCCTGGGGCCCATTGCCCTAACTTCTGTATAACCAGCCTTATAGTTGGCCCAGCGTACCTGGTGATGAATTATCCACGACCATTGGGTCAAAAAAGCATATAAAGCGCAACTAATTAGGCCTAACCAATACGACTAGCGCTCAACGCGCTATTGTCGTCCTTGACTCATAAGTAAATGATTTTTTACCAGCGCTCGGGGCTATTGTTGACATTGACTCATAAGTCAATGCTTTCCGACCAGCGCTCGGCGCTATTGTCGACCTTGAGTCATAAGAATGTTTTTCTCAATTATTTAATACTAACATGCATTCATCATATATCAAATATCCATATACAGAGCATTCAACATACTTAATCAATCATTCACAGACATAATCATAATCGTGCACATTTACGGGGCCAACGCCCTAATCAAGACTATGTTCAGCATTCGGGCCAATCCCTAATCATGTACATCACATAATGGGTGCAATTTTTTTTACCTCAGGTCCAAGTGTAATGTAAAATAAGAACGACCCTTGAGCACGATCTTGATCCCGAGCCCCTAGTGATAACCTAGTCACAACCAAGAATAGAATCCCATCAATGACGGGAAAACACAGGCTTCTGGACCAAGTCCTAGCCTCCGGGACATCGAATTCTACTAAAATGGGTAGTAGGATCGATCCCGAGCCCTAAGGTTTGAGTTCCTGCACTCAAAACCTCCATTGGCCAAAAATACCATTTGCGCCGCGACTCACCCAATCAGGGTCGCGGCGCCCATGTTAAGAGCCACGACTCTCACAACTAGAGAGCCTAGCCCCCAAACACACAGGACCAGGGTCGCGGCTCTATCCAGCTTCAGGAAACCGCTAGATGACTGAGTTCATAAGGGTCGCAGTGCCCAAGAAACGGGGCCGCGACGCGACCTCGCGAACTCAGATTTCTCAGCCCAAAATCTTCTAAAAATCATCCCCAAATCCGAACCAAACTCACCATTCAATCGCATAACATCCCCAGAACCTCCCAAGCATCAAAACCTGCAGTTCTGATGGGTCAAAAACTCACCGAACCGTGAAATCTAATTCAAAACTTAAGAAAGTTAAGAAAACGGAAACTAAAAAATTCACAGCTTAATTTACCTCTGATTATGTCTTTTTCCTGCTAAATCCTCCGGATATCAAGCTTCTAATCTCCCCTAGAATCGTTATGACTTTAACCTTGCTTGAATCCGAGCCCTAAAACTCGAGTTTCTTTCGAAAATGCAACGAACGGTAAAAAGAAGAACATGAGAGAGAGAGAGAGAGTCGAACATACTTTTCTATTTTCTTTCAGGTTACTTCGAACTCAAGTAACCTTAAGTAAAACCCAAGGCTTGGGGTCCCAAAACGCCCTCGAGGGTAAAATAGTCAAAATTCTCAGAATTCCCTCTTGATCTCACTAACTCCAAATATATCCTCAAATATTCATTCCCATTACCCAATATCTCGGCAATGTACTAAATACCCATTAACTCACCTCGAGTCAAGGGTTGTGTCTTTCCCACTAACTTGCTCTCTAGGATCACCTCATGCCAAGTAACCTAAATATATCCACATAATAATGTGGTCTCACACATATATCACATATATGCCAAATATACTTATAACAGGCCAAATTATGAAAATTGCCCTTCTGATAAAAAACGGGCCCACATGCATATTTAATACATCTAAACATTATAACTCACATAATCATACAATGATACACATAAATATCACATAAACACATAATTTTCCATAGTTTTCCATCTTGTCCCCCTAATCAAGGCCATAAGCCTTATTAGGTAATTTGGGATGTTACAATAGCCTTCTGCAGGCTCTCCCAAAACTAAGAGGTGAAGATGGGGTCCCTGTCGAATACTATCTACCTCAGAGACCCATGGAGTCGCACAATCTCCTTTACATACAACTCAGCATACTGCTCCACCGTATAAGTTGCCTTAACAGGCAAAAAGCTGATTTGGTGTACCTATCCACAATCACCCATACAGAATCATGTTGTCCCACTGTCCTCGGCAATCCAACCACGAAGTCCATGGTGATATCTTCCCACTTCCATTATGGAATCCCTAAAGGCTGCAACAACCATGCTGGCATTTGATGTTCAGCCTTCATCTGATGACAGGTTAAACACTTGGCCACATAATCCACTACGTCCTTCTTCATTCTTGGCCACCAATACAGAGTCCTTAGATCTTAGTACATCTTTGTCGTACCCGGATGTCGAGAATAGGGAGTGGTATGAGACTCATCAAATCCGACCTTTATACCTCACCAGATCAATCTTAGAAATAGAAAAGTCTCTAGCTAATCCGGCTAAGACATCCTCCATGTGTTTCTTCAATTGTGGACCCTCCTTTTGCGCTTCTTTGATCCTCTCAATGAGTGTGGACTGAAGAGTGATATTGGCTAGCTGACCAACTACCAATTCAATTCCCGATCTCGTCATCTCTTCAGCCAACTTTTTTTATATATGTTTCGAACTGAATAACTGCCCTGGGCCCCTCCAACTCAGTGCATCGGCCACCGCTTTGGCCTTTCTTGGATAGTACAAAATCTGACAATGGTAGTCCTACACCAATTCCAGCCAACGCCTTTGGTGCAAATTCATATCCTTTTGAGTGAAGAAATACTTCAAACTTTTATAGTCGATGTATATCTCACACTTTTCTCCATACAGGACTTTAGTGCGAATACCACCGCTACTAGTTCCAGATCATGAGTAGGATATCTCTGTTCATACTCCTTTAGCTATCTAGACGCGCATGGTATCATCTTCCTAGCTTGCATCAGTACACAACCCAAACCTTGCCTTGAAGCATCGCAGTAGACCACAAACTTTTCTTTCTTTGATGGAAGACTCAATACCAGAGCGGTGATCAGTCGCTGCTTCAACTCTTTGAAACTGTTTTCACATCTATTTGTCCAGAGATACTTGGTCTTCTAGAGAATCCTTTAACAAAACGCTGACACTACCCTACTAATCCTAAGAAGCTTCTAACCACTGGTACATTGCTCGGTCTCGGCCAATCTCTCACTGCCGCAATCTTGGTTAAGTCCACTAGAATCCCCTCCTTATTCATAATATGGCCCAGAAATGTTACTTGGGGTAACCAGAACTCACATTTACTGAACATAGCATATAGCCTATGCTCCCTTAGCCGCTGTAGTACCAAACGAAGATGTTGCTTGTGCTCGATCTCTGATTGGGAGTACACTAGTATATCATCGATGAATACGATCACAAACTTATCCAAGTAATCCCTGAAGACCCTATTCATCAAGTCCATGAAGGTTGCTAGGGCGTTAGTCAATCCAAAGGACATGACAAGGAATTCATAATGTCCATACCTCGTACGGAATGCGGTCTTTTGGTATGACGTCCTCCTTAATCCTTAACTGGTGGTATCCGGACCGAAGGTCAATCTTAGAGAACACCGTATTCCCTTGTAGCTGATCAAACAAGTCGTCAATCCTGGGTATTGGATACTTATTCTTAATATTCAACTTATTCAGCTCTCTGAAGTCGTTGGACATTCTTAAGGACCCATCCTTCTTCTTGACGAACAACACTGAAGCACCACACGATGAAAAACTGGGTCTAATGAATCCTAGATCCAGCAATTCCTGCAACTGAATCTTCAGTTCTTTCAACTTTGCTGGAGCCATTCTATAGGGTGTCCTCGATACTGGTTCTGCTCCTGGTGCCAACTCTATAACAAATTCGATCTCCCGGTGTGGTGGCAATCCTAGCAGGTATGCTGGAAATACATCAGGAAACTCACACACCAACCTAGTCTCACCCTATCCAATTGAAACGACCTTAGATGTATGCATTATGCTCGCTAGGAATCCTATGCAACCTTCTTGCAATAGTTCTCTAGCCTTCAATGCAAAGATCATAGGTACTCGTTGTCCACTCACTGTCCCTACAAACACAAAGGGTTCCTCTCCTTCCGGCTCAAAGGTTACCATTCTTCGCTTGCAGTCTATCGTCTCCCCATACTTTGACAACCAGTCCATCCCCAGAATCATATCAAAGTCGTTCATCACCAGTTCAATCAGATCCACAAACAACACCTTACTGTTGATTTCTACTGGTAATGCTCTAACCCATCTCCTAGAGACTACTAGTTCCCTGGTTGGCAACAAAGTCCTAAATCCCCTAGCATATAAATCACAAGGTCTACACAAACGGTCTATCACCCTAGCAGATACAAATGAATGAGTAGCTCCTAAATCAATCAATGTGGTAAATGAAGAACCGACACTAGAAATCTGACCTGTCATGACCGAAGGACTAGCCTCAGCCTCGGTCTGTGTCAGGGTGAACACTCTGGCTGGAGTGAGGCTGTCACTCCTCTTTTGTTCTTCCATTCTGGCTTGTAGGCAGTCCTTCCTCAAGTGACTGACATTCCCACAGATGAAGCATGCTCTAACTCTAGACTCCCCTAGATATTGTCGCTTGCACCGCAGACACTCTAGGAAGCTTCTCTAGTTTTCTCCCCCACCTTGGCAGCCACCATAAGCACCTTGTGCCCTCCTATATGAACTAGGAGGAACAAAATAATCTAGGGTCTTTCTCTTCTACTCGTTGGGGCCGCTACCTCGGCTAGAACCAGTGAAAGGAGGCGCTGTCCTCCGAGCATTGCGCCTTGCGCCGCCTTCCTTCCATATCCGATCTTCGACTCCCTCAACAGTATGGGATTTTTCCACTACCTGAGGATAAATGGTAGTCCTCAAATCCAGTGTTATCTTAATATCATGGGCTAGCATCACATTCAGCCCCTGTACAAAGCGATCCCTCCGTGTCATATCAGTAGGAACCAAATCCGGTGCGAACTTTGCCAACCAGTCAAACTTCAAGGCGTACTCTGTAACGGTCATTCTGTTTTGAGTCATATTGGTGAATTCATCCACCTTTGCAGCTTAAATTGCAACACTGTAATATTTCTCATTAAAGACATCCCGGAATTCATCCCAAGTCATAACAATCACATCTCTCCTCTGAGACACAACTTCCCACCAGATGCGGGCATCTTCCCTCAACATGTAACTGGAACAAGCCACCCTCTCATTCCCTTCCACCCTCATGAAATCCAAGATAGAAGAAGTCATGTTCATCCACTGCTCTGACCGCAGTGGGTCTAGGCTGCCCTCAAAGGTGGGAGGGTGCTACTTTCTGAACCTTTCATACAAAGGCTCCCACCTATTCTCCATCACAGGCTGGGCTGGGACTGGTGCCACATCCTTTGAGATATGTAGTCCAACATCTTGAGGAGGAGCCTGCTGTCTCAACTCTCATAGTTCATCTTCAGTTCTTTGAAGTCTAGCTTGCATTTCTGCAAACATTTGTTGCCAGTTCTGTGGGGCAAGTGGAGGGTCCTGACCCTGGTTGTTATCTTCATCCATATTGTTGTGGAATCTAGTTGATCTCCAAGGCATAACTTCAATATGCCTGCAATCAATGATGTTGCACATCAGACATGACAACAACATCCAAAAACTACCTCCCAGTTCATTATTTAAACACAAATATCCAATCAATACAATACACACACAACATAACCATATAGCAGTCAAAGGGGCCATGTCGTAGCATTATATACACTCATCATATTTTATTTATATTAATAAAAAAAGCAGGGCAACTCAAACAAGCAATTAAACATATAATTCACTTAATACCGACCAACCCCGAGTTGAGCTTGTCTCTGGCAACAAGAGTGCATGTTCGGTCAATCTCTAAGAACCATAAACCTTGGCCCGGTCTAATACCAAGTTGTAACACCCTACTTCCCTAGAGTTGTTACCATGTGATTTTAAAATGTGCCATTAGCTCGCTAATCGAGGTTTTAGATCAAAAGTGTGATTAACTAAAAGTAAGGACTCGTTTAATGAAACTTTAAATAGAAAAAGATTGGAAATTCATTAATATTGTAAAAGTGTTACATTGGGATCCCAAAATATTGTTTTAAAATATATTTACAACTCAAAAGTTAGGGTACAGTCGACCTAAGAGACAAAATCAAACATTTGTATAGTGTTCCTCAAACCTATCCTAGCTGTGGCAGTCAGGCAGGCCTAACATGTACGCGTTGCTCCATGCCCTCCAACTCATGCTTGGTCGGCCTTTTCCTTGCCCTTACTTGTACCATAAAGCACCCGTGAGCTAAGACCCAGCAAGAAAACTCCACACACATGACATATATAACAATTCATCCAGTAAATGCATAACTTTAAATAGATACATCAGACTATTCACATAGCGACCTATGCCGACCATGGTGCATTACCAGGCACCAAGTTCATGGTCTTCACTGAACGGGTGAGTACCACACCCTAGATGGCCATGCCATGGAGGCTTGCATTTAGCAAGCTTAGTTACGTTTCCGTCCTTCGTTGATCAGTCATAATCACACAAACATGGCATAACAATTATAAATACTCATACATAACATTAAACACAGATAATCGGGCCATGCCTTGCTCTACGGGGACAAAAAGTTTTCTTACCTCTGTACCGAGTTGACCGTATAATGCGATCTTGAGCACGATCTCGAGCACGATCCCCTAAACCATAGCATTAGTGGTAAAACCTAGTCACAATGCAATAATAATAAATATCCATCAAGCCCTAAAAAAATTAAAAACTTCAAAATAATATTCTAGCCTCCGGGACCAAGATTTCTACTAAACCGGGTTGTCGAATCCTTCCTGAGCCCTTACGTTTGAGTTCTTGAGCTTAAAACCATGTTTGACCATTTCCCTTCATTTGAGCCGCGACCCAGTCCCTTTAGGGCCGCAGCGTGCTATAAGTCAGAGAGCCCTAATGCTCTCTCCTAGGGAACACAGGCCATAGCGCACCTTACCTACACCGCGATGCCTGGGTAACTTTAGAGACCCCCTAAGCCTTATGGGTTCATGCGAGTCGTGGCTCGACCTCCAGAACCCAGAATTTCCCTACGTTTTCTCGAGTGAAATCCACTAAAATTAAGTTTAATTAGTATCCAAACCTAGAATTCAATCTAGAATCCATATCCATAAACATAATTAGCATAACTACCCCAGAAACTACCCCATAATTTCACCAAAACCCAAAATCAGCCTAAGGCCCAACCCCCATGAGAACCCTTAAATCACAACAGAAAAACTAACAAAATTCAGAATAAAATCATTGCCTCAACTGCGAATCTGACCTTGAGCTAGCCCCAAGCACTTCAAGCTTCTAGTTTCCTACAATCCTCAGCCAATTCCCTAAGAATTTCACCAAACTTCCAAGTGCACCAAGGAAGAGAGAATGAGCCAAGTAGAGAGAGAGAGAGAGAAAGATTGAGGGGCTGAGAGTTTTGTGTATTTTTGGTATTCTGTTCACTTCCTGATGGTCTATCCAAGTCTATCACTTACCTCAAAATGACATAAACACCCCTTAGACCAATTCTAGCATCTTTAATACCACCAAGGGTAAATCTGTCATTTGCACAATTCCTGCTAATTCCTCGAGTATTCTTATAAATCCCTAATAATTCTCGACATACCTATATAATCGCTAAATAGCTGCCCATCACCCGGTAACCTCGAATATGTACTACATTCCCAAAATACCCCTAGGCTCACCCAGAGCCGGGTATCTGACGCCGTTGTGAATATTCTGCTACTCCGCTCCCTAGGACCACCTCATACCATACATCTCAAGTATATCTCCAAAATATTGTGGTCTCAGACATAACACAACATAACACACACACACATATATACCCTCAACGGATGAAAAGCTACAAATATGCCCTTAACAACACGAGCGGGCCCACATGCATATTTAATTCACCTAAACATGCATATCTAGTCATATAATCATTTAAATCAAGTAATCATGTCCTGCTACACATATATCGCAATTAATCATGTAGTAATATAATTAAATCCATTATTGCTCTCCCTACACACTAATCAAGGTAGTAAGCCTTATTGGAAAATTTTAGACGTTACATTGTACGAGTAGGGTGAAAGGAATCCCTACCCCACAATCTCCCAAAAATTATTAAAATATATTTTTTTAAATAATTACAAAAGACTGCGCAAAGCGCAGTTATGTTTTCTAGTTTATGAATATTTCGAATATTACTTGTTCAAATTGAGGGGTTGGGACTTGTTTTTCCAAATTCTAATATAACATTTAGAAAATAAAGCATGGTAATAAACTAACTATATATATAGTACAGATACACAATATTATTATAATTATAACAATTTATAATTATTATCTAACTAACAATTATACTCAACTTAGCTAATAATTTATAATTATAATTGTAATTATTCTAGAATATAATTAACAACTATAATAACAGTTTCTTTAAAATAGATTCACCGCCTCCCGTTGGTTAGATTTCAACAACGTCTGTCTCCCATGATACAATGAACACATAACTTGGCGCACCACCGAATTACTTCTGGCGAACTAAGTATGCCTGAACTCTATCACATCTAAAATTATACTAAGTATATATACATATATATATATTAGTCTTCAAAGAAAAATATATATATAAACATAATTTTTTTTTTTTTTTGTGTACAATTAACTAAGACCCTCAGGTTATTTTATAGCCTTCATCAAAGGCAGAATTCCATTAAAAAATAATATGGGACAAACCAAAATTTAGATTTCATTCACTAAAGTTGACTATTAAACTTTTCTAACAATCCCCACATGAATGAAAACTAACACATGAATAACAAAATATAGAGTTTTGACCCTGGTGATAGAGTTCAACATTTGAAACCTTCATAGGATAGGTAGGTGTTACCCTTTGATCATTCCCTTGTGTAAGTACATTTACTTTACTGTTTGGTCAGTAGACACGATGTCTTTGAACTACTCTATTGTTCGTGTAAATGATGATATATCACACACGTGAATCTTTCCTGTCATACTTTAGTTCTCACTTTTATGTTCATTTTGGCCCTGAACATTTCCCTGGTTCTGCAAGAGATATTCTAGGAATTAAGCCCTATTCAATTCCTATAGAAGCGGCCCCTCTTCTTACTCACATAGGTGATTTCTTAATTAAGAGCACCATGTATTACTCTGCTCAACAATTTGGTGCATAAGGATAACCCCCACAGTGATCCAACACAGTCTTTACAGTTTTAGTTGTCCTTTTGAACCTAGATCTTAAGATTTCCAATCAACTAGGTTGGGTATCTATTATATTGACTTATTCATTCATGGGATTTAGTCCTATTCCTCTCAATGATTTTTTAACCAACTCTCTATTTAAACCTTTGGTTAGCGAATCTGCAATATTATCTTTTGACTTCACATAGTCAACAGAGATAACTCTAGTTGAGAGTAGTTGTCTAATAGTATTGTGTCTATGACGTGTATGTCTAGACTTACCATTATACAAATTTTTATGTGCCCTTCCAATTTCAGAATGACTATCGCAATGTATGCAAATTGCTAGCACGGGTTTAGGCCACTTTGGAATATCTTCTAAAAATTGATGAAGCCATTTTGCTTCTTCACCACAATTTTTTAAGGCTATAAACTTAGATTCCATAGTGCATCTAGCTATTAGCGTTTGTTTAGAAGATTTCTATGATACTGCTACACCACAGAGTGTGAACACATATCCACTCGTAGACTTAGAAGATTTCATATCAAATATCCAATTTGCATCACAATACCCTTCAAGTATCGTTGGATATTTTGTATAGTGCAGTCCATAGCTACGAGTAAATCCTAAGTACCTTAGTACTCTTGTTATTGCTTTCCAATTGTGAGACCCTGGATTACTCGTGTATCTACTCAGTTTACTAACTGCATAGGCTATATCATGTCTTGTACAACTCATTAAGTACATTAGATTTCCGATAATTCTAGAGTACTCTACCTGAGAGACACCCTCACTTTTGTTCTTGAACAAGTGTAGAGTTAAATCTATCAAAGTTCCGGACACACCATAATCTTCTTTATTAAATCTCTCAAGAATCTTGTCAACGTAATATGATTGAATTAGAATGCTCCCATCAGATGTCATTGAGATTTGAATTCCCAGAATAATATCTCCTAGACCTATATCTTTCATGTCAAATTTGGAATTCAACATACTTTTGATAGATTTGACCATCTTATCATTACTTCCAACAATGAGCATGTCATATACGTAAAGACACAAAATGACACAATCATTACTTGTTTCTTTGACGTAAACACATTTGTCATATTCATTGATTTTGAAGCCATTTGCCATCATTGTGTGGTCAAATTTCTCATGCCATTGTTTTGGTGCTTGCTTTAATCAATATAAGGACTTCACCAATTTACAAATTCCTTTCTTGTCATGAGGCAGAAAAACCATCGGGTTGTTTCATATAAATTTCCTCATTTAAATCCATATTTAGAAAAGCTATTTTCACATTCATTTGATGTACTTCGAGATTGCGCATCTTTGCAATGGATTTGATCTGTTCAATGAGATAATAAGATAAAGAATGGCTCTTTCTTGCCCGAAGTTGTCGAAATTATTCGCAAATATCATCCTTATGGAGTTTATTCTCGTCACAGGAGAATACGTATATCTTTCAGGATATAATGGAGAACAAGTAACTTGGCGCACCACCAAATCACTTCTGGTGAAGTAAGTATGTTTGAACTCTATCACACTAGAAATACCTAACAGCCTAAGGAATAATTAAAATTATACTAAATATATAGATAAACTTAATAATTTTTTTTATTGTACTAAGATCCTTAAGAAATAACTTTCTTCATTAGAAAATTTCCATTAAAAAATAACGTGGGACAAACAAAAATTTAAAATTCATTCACTAAAGTTGACGAATTGTTTTCTTTGAATTAGTTTAGATAGCCTATTTAAAAAAAAAAAATCCCTCTTTCATAAATACCTATTTTTTATGATTTTTTTTTTATAATTTTATAGTGCTTCATTTTTTTTTTTACATTTTTACTAACTCAAGTTTTCAAAAATACGATTTTAATATTTCAAAATTACAAAAAGACGATTTACACTAAACATCAACCCACAAAACATAATATTAAAAAAACAACAAGAAAGCAATACGACAACAACCTCACAATAAAACAGTGCAACCCATTGCATCTACAAAAAAGACACAAAAACAACATCAAAAAACTCATTCTTACATTTAAAAAAAGCAACACATTGCAATACAATATAAAAAACTTAACTTAAATACAGCACGACAACAAGCTCACAACAATACAATGTTGAAAATAGAATTAGATATCAATTCATTGAATTAACTCAAAATAAACTAAAAAACAACTTTTTCCTGTATTTTTAAATGTGTCAAAAATAAACTTAAAATATATCTCAAAACAACTAAACATATATAAAAAATAAACTAAAAAAACATTGAAAATCTTATCACAGCATTTTCAAATGTGTCAAGAAAAACTAAAAATTTACTAAATTAGAAATCAATTAAACATCAACATAACAACTATTCATAAACTTAAAAAACTAAAAAAAAAACAGCATGAAAACAACTATACATAAATCTAAACAACACAAAAACAAAATGATATTAGACAACTATCATAAACCTAAACCTAAACAATACAGTGTTGAAAAGATAACTTAAAATCAACTAGACATCAACCCCAAAATAATATACTCAATACATTGCATCAACCCAACATAAACTAAAAAACAACATCAAAACAATGACTGGGTTTGTTTGATAAATGCATGACTAGTCTTTTGTCTTTATTCAATGACTATATAAAGGTTATACATTTTGGTGATACATATCACTACTCTTATCCTAAAAACACGCTGTGCACCTCCATAAGAATAAATAAGTGGATTTGTTTGATTTCTAAAGTATAATTATAAGAAACTTAAACCTTTACATATATTATAATGTCCCAAAAAGATACTTAAAATATACATCAAAACAACCACTCATATACCCAAAATAAACTCAAACACTTAACTAGATATAACCCCAATATAGCCACACAAAAAAAACATATACTCAAGACAAATTTAAATATCACTAAAAATTAATTAGAAAAAATTACCAAAAAACATAACCGAGCAAGGACCCGTAGACACTCCAATCAGACAAAATCACAGTCCTCATCAACAGCTATTCCGAGTCCCGCATCCCTATCCTCCAATAACCAATTCGATTGTTGGCTCTTCCACAGTTGCTTCATTAAGTTGTGAAGTTGAGAAACTCACATTTCAGGATCCGGTGACGACTGGGAGACTTATGCCGGAATCGTCAAAATCTCCATTAACAGATTTCTACGGTACCATAGCTTTCATCATCATTGTCAACCACACCATAAAAAAGAAAAAAAAAACTTAAGCAGTGTCATAAACTTGTTAAAAATCTCGCCTCACCATAAAAAAGAAAATTGAGACAAAAACAGATTTTTTGTGTAAATTTCTAAAAAAAGAAAAATAGATATAGCAGCGTGAGCATAGCCATGCCAACATGAAAATGGTCATTGCCACCAATGACATGCATCACTCAAATCTTAAAAAACACCATGATTTTGACCAAAAAGAGTAGTACAGTACACAATCACAAAGAATTGTGAGAAAGGGGAGGTGGATATATACCATACCAGATTGTTACTATTAAAAAATTAAAAAATACAAAATAAACTTACTTATTCTTTTTTCTACTCTTTCTCTTTTGTGAGCTTTTGTCTGTTATATTGTCTTGACTTGTCTATGCTACTTCCTTCATTACCATCATAGTTTGCATTTGCTTCTTTTTGCTTTATATATAAATATATATAATATATTTTGTTGCTTACGTCTTTCTGGAAGTTTTCTATTTCACAATATAAGATAAAACTGATGGAAATATAGAAAGGTACTTGTATTTTTTTGCTAATTCATTTATATATATTCGCAAAAGAAGAGAATGAAATTCAGCTAACCTACTTCCAAAATGGAAAGTCCACAAATCACGGACCTCTTCGTGACTAGAAAATGCCTCCAATGCCTAGAAAACTTATCCAGAGTATAGAGAAATATAGAATAAATATAAACTTATATAGATTATAGATGATACGAACAAGAGAAAAAGAGAGCGAGAGATGGTATAATTGAAAAAAATCGTATAATTGAAAAAATTACCGTCTCACCGTATAAATGATATTTTGTATTAAAATATGGTATTTAATGTAAATTTCTCTTTTATTTATTTGTTAAGAATATAATAAATGAACAAGGAGAACATGTCAATATGTCATTAATACAAATGTAATGAGTTTTTCACATCAATGTCATCACACGGCATCTCACATCAAACACGCTTATGAGTAATTCTCCAAATTTTGATAAATTTCATAAGTTGTTATTATTATTATTATTATTTTAACAGTGATATGCTATTAGTATTGACAATGACATGCACCATGGCCATGGCCATCAATTTTAGCTGAGGAAATTATTTTAAAGACGCATGAAATCATAGGTTAATTGAATAAATATTTGAAACTTAAGTGGACGTAGTTTGTGATCTCATGATATTATAAAGAAAATTAAGAGCATCGTGATAACAATGACATTGATTCAAACGTATAATTTTTTTTGTATTTTATTTGAAAAAATACTCTTGAAAATTAGTTTACATCTCCTTTAACTGTCTCTTTATTATATCTAATTTTTACAATTGTATGGTCGCATTCTCTCACTCTACCAACAATGACTTCAGCCCTTTATATTGTTTAAATTAAATGCAAAATTGTTATGTGATTGAGGGCTTGCCTGACTAAGCAAGAAAGGTTCTGTTTTATTTTTCCTACTATCATGCACAATTTTTTTAAAAGGTAAATCATACAGGGTAATAGGTAAATAAGGCTATTGATGAATGTGAGATATCGCATTAATTAATATATAAGGTTTATTTATCAAACTATATATATAGAATGATAATATTATGTTCTAACCTTTTACGCCTTATTATAGTAATATTTGACCCTAAAATATATTATTTAATCACGTTTTAGTCACAATATATTTTTTTTCTCACAAAAATTTACCATGACTATAAAAGTAATATTTGGTAACAATTGTTACTAATACAGGTTTAGTAGTAATATTTTATGTAAAATTATAAAGATTTATCGTGATTAAAAATATATTTTATTTTTAGCCCTACTCTTATTCCGGAGGACATAATTATCATAACATATTTTAGTAACAAAATTTAAATTTAAATTACAAATTGTGTTGTGACTAAAAGGAAGATTTTTTTGTTTTTGTTTTAGTGTCGAGAAAAAGCCTTAAGAGACAATATAAAGAAACATGGCATTTAAGAACATTATGAAGTCAAGTTCAAAATTTGGTGGATAGTTGAAGATGAGATGGACATTTGAAACAAATGAAGAAAGCCCAAATTCGTACCAAACAATGGGGTAGACTAGAGTAGGAGAGCTTTCGATATTTTTATTCGAATAAATAATCCTTAGTCTTAAGAAGAAAGGTCATTTAGGCCAAACACCAATGTATCTTCTTCAAAACTATTGAGACTCTCGCAAGGGAGTTTTATCCTGAGAGATTTTTATTGTAGTCAAAGTTATACATCGTGTCAATAGTTGGTTTTACTTTTATAAATTTGTAGTTTGTTATTTTTTGTTTTTGTTCCTATGTAACATGGACATGATTTAGCTTTATAAATAGTGATGTTGGTGTAAAATTTTATCCTAGTGCTATGGAAGAGCATGAGGTCAAATATGAGAGTATTGATCATTGTTAACACTAAGAAATGGCTAACTAATAAATGTGTGGTTCCCAAACTCTTAGAAGATTCCTTAGATAAAAAAACATTGACAAGAACTAGTAGCAAAGGTGAGTAAATGCACTGATGAGCATAGAAAAAGATTGTGGCAAGAAGAATAAAACCATAAGAATGTTACTAAATAATGGTGCTTTTATAGTGGTGAGTTTCGAACCCTCTTCAAGGTTCCTTTTGTCCCCCATTATATGGTTTTGTGAATACATACAGAACTACATGAGAAATTTCAGGGTATATGTCCTATAATATAGTGAAATTTTTTAAAATGGCAACATAAGTTACTATTCCAAATATACAACAGTTTCAATTTTTTAGACAAAAATACCCTAGCATTCAAACACTCCATCTCTCTCTCGGTCCGAACTCTCTCTCTCTTTAACGTCTCTCATTCTCTCACACTTTCTCTCTTTCTCATTCTAATATTGTAAATCTTGAAAAAAATACCAAAATTAAAAAAAAAAAAATTGAAACAGACATTTGAGTGAACAAATATGAACCTCCAAAGTTTTCGTCAAATTTCAGTGCAGAGCATCGAAATTGCATCGAAAAAACATTGTTTTGGAAAAAAAAATCAAGTTTTCATGATTGCATCGCAAAATGATCGAAACACCATCGATTTTGCATTGAAAAAAGCATCGTTTTGGACAAAAATCAAATTTTCATGATTGCATCCACTACTACAAAAAAAATGCTTTGAGTCCTCTATTTGAGAGCCTTAAAAACTTAGGTTTTTTAGGACTCACAAAAAGTTTTCACTACTACAAAAAAGACTTCTTAGGACTCGCAATGTGTGTCTTAAAAAATTTCGTTGAGTGTCTTTTAATTAATTATAATTTTATTTTATAAATCAATATTTGGGTAAAATGCCCACTTTTTTTAAATCTCACTATTGCCTAATGAATAATAAATATATACGTATATATTTAAAATAAATATATTATAGAAAATTTTAGAAATATTACTATGATTAGTTGAATGAATAAATACAATATACGAAACCAAAATCAAAGCAAACATTGTTGAGATAACTACAAGCATATGCAAAGATTAATGTACACCAATAATATTATATGATTATATACAACCAACCTGAATAAATTGTCAAACAAAACTTTTCCATGTCAAGTAATAAAGATCCAAACAAAAACAAATGCAAATCAGAAATACAGAAGTAATGAAGATACAATCTAATACAAACACAACACAAAAGAAAAATAGATCAACAGCAAGAAAATGAGAGATTGTATATATTTCTGAAAATGAAAAACCAAGACCGCCTCTATGAGCCACCACTGCCGCGAGCCACCACCCGCGAGCCACCTCCGCGAGCCACTGTTGCAGCGAGCCCCCCACCCGTTGTGAGCCACAGTCGTTGCCAGCACTCACCTGCGAGCCACCTCCGCGAGCCATCGTTGCAGCGAGCCCCCCACCCATCGTGAGCCACAGTTGCAGCAAACCCCCACCCACTGTGCGTCTTCGTCTGCCACCGCAAGCCTTCGTCCGCCTCTACAAGCCTTTGTCCGCCACAGGAGTAGTGAGGGATGGGAAGCTAGTGAGAGAGAGAATGAGGAAGAAAGAAGATGGGAGGAGGCAAGAGGATGAGATGGTGATGGCTGGTGGCTAAGGCTTCATTTAGGAAGATAAAGATATAGAGGGAGAGATAGCACGTGGAGAGAGAGGGAAGACGTAATGCCCTGGATAGCCAAGACGCTACACTGTGTGTTTACTGTTGCGATAATTTTGCTATGCAAGTGCACACAGTCGCAATTTATAATAAAATGGTAAAAACCAAGTATCGTCCTCAAGGACTGATTTATCAATTACCAACCAATCAATCTTTTTAATTCTATTTGATTGAACGATTTCAGAGATTTCAAACAAAGAAAAATACTAAAGAAGCACAATGAAAATTTAAACAGAAAATAACAGAGAAAATGAAATTAGGACAATTATGATCCTCTATTTTCCACCCTTTTATTTCCTAATGCAATAATTTATATCCCCTTCTCCCTATTCAAGAATAAGTTAAAAACAATTCATAATCCGGTCAAGATTTATGAAATTCAATCTAAATGACAACTTCCTATATTTCTATGGTAAGTTGAATCATGTAGAAGGCATTAACCACGCAACTCAGAAAAATAGGCAAATAATCTAGATACTTTCGTTCTAAATTAAATTTGCATCCAAACAATCAAAGCATATCAAATTTCACTTTTCAGATTTCAATTTGATTCATAAAATAGCAATTAGAGGTGATCAATCGATAATCGCACAAATAACACAGATTGCAAGGAATTGAAAGAGATGAAGAAGAATATCAATTTTGCATTAAACCATAACAAGGGTTTCCAAAAGATTCACATAAAAGCCCTAAAAGAGAATTTAGCCCATGATATTCATTCTAGCCATAAGATAGTTCAATTACAAACATGAAAATTTAAAGAAAAAGATGAAAAACACAAGGATGAATCCTCCAAGATGGTATTCTTACTCCAGCCGTCGTTATCCTCTTCAGACCTCCTTCAGTCGCATATATGTTTCCCAAGAAGCCCTACTAAAAATTCCCTCTAGAAAAGACTCAATTGCCCATAAAAAATAACCAGATATGTCAAAAAATCGTGAACCCAGCGCTGTAGCGCTACCCTTGTAGCGCTGTTGCGCTAAAGTCAGAGATGAAATGGGGGAAATCTGGGCACCAGCGCTGTAGCGCTCTCATGGTAGTGCTGTAGCGCTAAAGTCAGAAACCAACTTCCTGAAAACTGCGTCCAAGCGCTGTAGCGCTGAAGTCAGAACCGAACTTCTTCAAAATTTCTTCCTAGCGCTACGGCGCTGTAGCGCTACTTACAGAACCAACAAAAATTCACAAATCCGTCCCGATTTTATTCCACTTTCGCTCCTTTTCATTATTTGTATCACTTTAACATTAATCACCCTGAAACAAGAGCAAACGAGCATAATTTCGAAATAAAATAATCCTAACTAATGAAAAATAGCCTAAAAACTAGGACCATAAACGAGCCTAAAACTCGTTTATCAAACTCCCCCAAACTAAATCTTTACTCGCCCTAGAGTAAATACTAAGTTAAACTAATAAAACGAAACAAACACAAAACGAACAAGCTAAACCATCATTACCATCTATACTGCTTTGCCAAAACTCATGAAATCTCAATTGCAATAATAGTAACCAGAATTTCAGCTCAATTGCCTTAAAGTTCAATTAGGGAAATCAATAATATATCATGAAAATGGCTACAACACTTGGACTCTATCATATGTGCTCAACTCATTCCAGACAATTCCACAAACCAACTCTTCAATATGCTTGCATTACTTGACCTTCTCCACTAATTTCAATAACACGTGTTTTGAAATCAGAAGGACTTTCACAAGTTATAGCGTTAGGCTTAGGCAAGGGGAGATGAAATTGTCATTTAGGCTCAATCGTTACCATAAGCATAAAAACCTTGAAACCAGCCAAATTTCTCTTCACCACACCAAAAATCACCCTTTTATACAATTAGAGAGAGAGATTACAACACTTTCATCATTTTCTTCTTTTCTTTTTGTATCATTTTTTTTTCTAGACTTATCACTTTTTTTTTTTTTTTCAAATCACACTCCCCCAAACTTAATATTTTCTATATATATATATAATCAAGGAGTGGGACAAAGTGATTTTTTTTTTCTCAAAGACTTCTCTCTCTCTTCTTTTTGTACAATCATACTACATTCAAATCATACCAATACCTCACTATTTTTCATTCTTCTTTCCCACAAATTATATGCTTATGATAACAAAGGAAAAGGAAAAAAAAAATAATGAAGTTAGGAAATTTAGGCTCAAATAGTATAATCAAGAACAAAAACCAAGTTTAAGGATCAAAAAGGGTAACTAAGGATAATTAAATCAAGGTTGGCTTGAAAGGCACAATCGATCCAATAAAATTGCCTAAATCACTTTTCTAAACACATGTCATCAAGGATTTCGCCTCAAAGGCCAAATAATGTAAGTTCTATCAGATTCAAATTGTCATTCCACCAACCCTAGTCAAACTCATATAATAAAATCCAAAATGTTGCATTTTCAAAACATATTAAAAATTTCCCACAAAACTCTTAGATTAAACTCTAAAACAATTGAACCAAGCACACAGTTGAATTCAATTTCCTTTTCACGAGCAAAGACAAAGCAACAACAGACAAGAATTATGGCTTAACAGTTACACTAAACAACACAGAAAATAAGACAACAGACTAAAAACTAAACTAAACAACGCAAAAATAAAACAGAATAAGCTCCCCCCCAAACTAAAAACACACATTGTCCCCAATGTGATAAATAAAAGGACAGAGGAAGAGAACTTACCTGACCAGCCACATCAGTATGGCGGTGGTGGTGGTTGGAACGAAGGACCTTCGAAAGGCTGAGATTGCGGAGGTTGAGGTGCAGGAAAACCAGCAAAGGACAGGGGTGGAGGCGAAGGGTAAAATGGAGAGTACGGTGGATAGGGTGGTGGTGGAGCAAAATAAGTGCGATCCGAATCATCTAGCGACCAGCGGCTCACCAAATTGTTTAATTGAGCCACATGACTCACTTCATAATCATATCGCTGGCCCAAATACTGATTCACCATATGCTGCTGCTGAACCACATATTGATTTTGTTGGATTAGATAATCCAACTTCTCATTAACTTTCTGCAAGCTTGAATTGCTACTGCCACCCAACAAAACTGGTTCAGCTTCTTCCTCCACATCAGCTTCCACACGGCGCTTTCCCTTTTTTCTTGCTTGCGGCACATATAGAGCAGGCTCAGGATAGTCATTCATCAAATTGATGGACAACGGTTGCTGCAGCGAATGATAAATATCAGTAACAAATTCTGGGACACCCGCCTTACAGCACAACATCGTGATGACGGATCCATGGGCTAAACCTCCAGTAGTGTGCCCTTTTTCAATGAAATTAATGTTGACCTTGATCCAAATACCCGGATTAACACTCATGCCCTGCATCAATGCGTACATCAATAAGGCTCGATCTTTAGTCATATCAGACACATGACTAACTGGCATAAATCGAGCACACACAAAGAACGCCCAAAATCTCGCCTCCATGTTAAGCTGGCATGATGCTATACTTTTAGGGAGGCTGCCAGATAAATTCCAAGGAGCGCCTTCAAAGCACAGTTTATCAGCCACAGCCGCAAAATCTATAGATCCATTCAAGAACTGGGCATATTCCTCCTCCTCCTGTTTTATATGCGGGGCTTTGAACACCTTATTAATCGCTTCAGCAGTGAAAGGCACACGTTTACCTCGAACAAAGACTGTGTCATTGTGTTTATCTCTTAAGTTCGCATAAAACTCATACACCAATGATACATTAGCCTGTGCCAATCTAGTTACAAAATCGCCCCATTTCCTATTCATGAGATTCGCCCGAACCCGTTCAAAAATCGGATGAGCAAACGGTTCAGACTGAAATTCCACTTCACGCTCGGGAATCAAAGGCTTCCTGACAAATTTCTCATACCGCTCCTGAGCCTTAAAATTGATAAACCGAGTCTCATCATACTCATGCTCAGAACTATCCTCCCTTGGTTGAGACGCAGATGCTTGCCCCTTTCCCTTGTCCTTATTTCTACCCGCTTTACTCTTGGGTGCCATTATCTATACTATCACCAAACCCACAAGATAGAATTTTGACAGCACCTCCCCTACCAATGGACCCTTTTCCTCTTCACAAACAGTTACAATATTCAATCTTTCAAGCAAATCAACTAAAATCCCCAAACCCAAGCCACAGAAAGGATTCACCCTCTTTAATCAATCAAAATAAGCCAATCCCAAATACCACAAAAATCTGAGGGGAAAAGAATGAGGAACCACTTACCCAACCTTGCAATGGACTCCTTTATGCATGAATTAGGACAGCCCCTTGAGAATTTCCATCTCCATCAAGAAATTAAATCAGTGAGTTTTTTAGGGTTTCAAATGATTGGGGAGATTTGACTGGGTTGGAGAAGAAATCAAAGAAATGAGAGAAATAGAAGAAGAAATAAATGAGAGAAAGAGAGAAGGTGTGGTGAAATTTCTGGGGAGAGGTTGAAAGGAAGAAATGATGGAGCTATGAAGGAAATGGGGGAACACGATCTGGGAGAGAGATGGGGGAGAGACCAAATGAAGAAGACAAAAAAGAAAAAGAAGGAATGAGGGGGAAATAAACGAAACCCTCTGATTTTTTAAAAAAAAAATGAACATAGCGCTACAGCGCTAAAGGAATAGCGCTGTAGCACTAATGCAAGGATTAGGACTCTGGCCTCTGGAACCAGCGCTGGTATAACAGCGTTGTAGCGCTTACTGACCCCCGAAGTTCTTTTTCTTCTCTGAGAAGAGCGCCATAGCGCTGCAAGTATAGCGCTGTAGCGCTATGGCACCTGAAATCACCACATTTTTATATTTTTCATTTTTTTTTTCACGATTTTCACGGTTCAAACTATACATGAAAATGAAAGTAACAACTAAAAACAAAATCCCATCATTGTTCAAAACCAAATAAAATAAAATAAAATAAATTTACAACTGAGAACTGCCTCCTCAAAGCGCTGTCTTTAACGTCATTTAGCCGGACGCTGGATCCCTCTTCAAAGAGGCTTCAGAAGGAGGATAGACTTTGCTTGATCAAAAGTACCACCCAAGTAAGGTTTCAATCTCTGGCCATTGACTTTAAAGGAATCACCTGAATTGCCCCGAACTTCTACAGAACCATATGGAAAGACCTGAACAACAGTGAATGGTCCTGACCATCTTGACTTCAATTTCCCAGGAAAAAGTCTCAGCCTTGAATTAAAAAGAAGTACCTGTTGCCCTGGTTGGAACTCCTTCCTGACTAAATTCTTGTCATGCCAAGCCTTTGTTCTCTCCTTATAAATCTTGGCATTTTCATAAGCCTCATTTCTGAACTCATCAAGTTCATTCAGTTGCAACGACCTTCGTTCACTGGCTGCACTCCAATCAAAATTTAATTTTTTCATAGCCCAGAATGCTTTGTGCTCCAATTCAACTGGTAGATGACACGCTTTACCAAACACCAACCTGTAAGGAGACATGCCTATTGGTGTTTTGAATGCAGTTCTGTATGCCCAAATCGCATCATCTAACTTCTTTGACCAATTTTTCCTCGAACTGTCAACGGTCTTCTCAAGGATGCTCTTGATTTCTCTGTTTGAAACTTCAGCTTGCCCATTTGATTGAGGATGGTAAGGCAAAGCTTTTCGATGATATACTCCATAACGAGCCAGCAATGCATCAAGTTGTTTATTTACAAAGTGTTTCCCTTCATCACTAATCAGAGCTCGAGGAGTGCCAAATCTAGTAAAAATATGTTTATGCAGAAAATTAAGCACAGTTTTACCGTCATTGGCTCTAGTTGCTGCAGCCTCCACCCATTTGGATACATAATCCACTGCCAATAGAATATATTCATTTTTGTAAGATGGTGGAAAAGGCCCCATGAAATTGATGCCCCATACATCAAACAGTTCCACTTCAAGAATCCCCTGTAAAGGCATTTCATTTCTCCTCGAGATATTACCAGTTCGCTGACATCTATCACAAGCCTTGAGAAAAACATTGGCATCCTTGAATAATGAAGGCTAGTAAAAACCACTTTGTAATACCTTAGTCGCTGTTCTTGATGCTCCAAAGTGCCCTCCGCATTGTTGAGTATGACAGTGATTAAGAATGGACTGCATCTCTTCTTCAGGAACACACCTTCTGATAATATGATCAACACAGTGCCTATAAAGAATCGGTTCCTCCCAATAGTAGTGTTTCACCTCAGAAAAGAATTTCTTTAATTGCTGCTTTGACATTTCAGGAGGCACAATCTTGGCAACCAAGAAGTTCACTATGTCTGCAAACCAAGGGACAGCTAAAGTCTCACTTACCCCAAACAACTGCTCATCAGGAAAGTGATCATTGATTTGCACTGCTTTCTTATTTTCAGTCTCCTCCACCTCAATTCTAGAGAGATGATCAGCTACCACATTCTCGCTGCCCTTCTTGTCACGAATCTCCATGTCAAATTCTTGAAGCAAAAGAATCCATCTAATCAGGCGGGGCTTGGCATCTTTCTTTGACATCAAGTATTTAATGGCAGAGTGATCAGTGTAGACAATCACTTTGTTACCAATCAGATATGGTCCGAATTTATCACAAGCAAACACAATAGCTAGCAACTCTTTTTCTGTAGTAGCATAATTCAGCTGAGCATCATTTAGAGTCCGACTAGCATAGTAAATAGACCTGAATACCTTGTCAATCCGCTGTCCCAAAACTGCCCCCACCGCATAGTCACTGGCATCACACATCAACTCAAAAGGTAATTCCCATTTCGGAGTTATCACAATTGGAGCAGAAATAAGCTTTTCTTTCAAGAATTTAAAAGCCCTCAAACATTCATCATTAAAATCAAAGACAACTCCGTTCATAAGCAGATTTGAGAGAGGCTTGGATACTTTAGAGAAATCTTTTATGAATCTTCGATAGAACCCAGCGACCAAGAAAACTTCTAACACCTTTGACTGAAACTGGTGGAGGCAGCTTTTCAATGGCAGAAATTTTTGCTCTATCTACCTCAATTCCCTCACTTGAAATTTTATGGCCAAGAACAATCCCCTCTTTCACCATAAAATGGCATTTCTCCCAATTCAACACCAGATTAGCCATCTCACAACGACGCAGCACGTTCTCCAAATTACCCAAACAGAGGTCGAATGATGAGCCAAAAACAGAGAAATCATCCATAAATATCTCAATACACCGGTCTACCATGTCTGAAAATATGGCCATCATGCACCTTTGAAATGTTGCAGGGGCATTGCATAGCCCAAATGGCATTCTCCTGAAAGCAAATGTGCCATAAGGACATGTAAAGGTTGTTTTCTCTTGATCCTCTGGTGCAATAGCGATCTGATGATACCCAGAATACCCATCCAAGAAACAGTAGTAGCTATGGCCTGCCAATCTGTCAAGCATCTGATCAAGGAAAGGCAAAGGAAAATGATCCTTCCTTGTTGCCTTGTTGAGCTTGCGGTAGTCTATACAAATCCACCACCCCGTTACAGTTCTTGTTGGAATGAGTTCATTGTTCTCATTTTTCACTACAGTCATTCCACCCTTTTTAGGCACCACTTGCATAGGGCTCACCCATGCGCTATCAGAAATTGGGTAGATCACCCCAACATCCAACCATTTAAGAATTTGCTCCAATACTACTTCCTTCATGGCTGGATTGAGTCTTCTCTGAGCCTCTATGGATGGCTTGCTATTCTCCTCCAATAAGATTTTATGCATCACTGTCGATGGGCTTATTCCTCTAATATCTGCCAAGGTCCACCCAATGGGCAATTTATGCTCCTTTAGAACCCTCAACAGTTTCTCCAATTCTATCTTTGACAGGTCAGCTGACACAATGATAGGTAAAGTTTCATTCTCTCCCAAATAAGCATATTGCAAGTGATCTGGGAGGACCTTTAATTCCAACGGTGGTGGCTGCTGAATGGAGGTTAGCGGTTTATTAGTCGCATCTGCTAATTCTTGAAACTTCTTCCAATATGGTAAGAAAGAGTTTATCCAGTTTACACATTCTCTGATCTCATCATCATCATCATCATCGCCTTCATCACCCACTAATATTTCCTCTAAGGCATCACTGCTCATCCTTCTCTTGGAGACTGCCTTTTCTATCACATCCACACTAAAACAACTGTCACTAGCCACCGGATACTTCATAGACTTGAAGACATTAAAGACCACCTCATCTCCTTGAACTCTAAGCTTAAGCTCTCCTTTGTGAACATCAATAAGAGCTTGGCCTGTGGCTAGAAATGTCCTACCAAGAATAATTGGGACATCTGTGTCCTCCTCTATGTCCAGAACAATAAAGTCAGCTGGAAATATGAACTTATCCACCTTCACAAGAACATCCTCGATAATACCTCGTGGAAGTGTTAACGATCAGTCTGCGAGCTGTAAAGTGACAGTTGTTGGTTTTGCCTCCCCCAAACCAAGTCTTTTAAACACAGATAAGGGCATCAAATTGATACTTGCCCCCAGATCACATAAGGCGTGCTTACATTCAAACTTGCCAATGGTGCAAGGTATGGTGAAACTCCCCGGATCTCTCAGCTTTTGGGGTAACTTCCTTTGTAAAATCGCGCTGCACTCTTCAGTGAGTGCTACAATCTCATAGTCCTCCATCCTCCTTTTCTTTGACAGAATCTCCTTCATAAATTTAACATAGCTGGGCATCTGCTCCAAGGCCTCAGCAAAAGGAATGTTTATGTGCAGCTTTTTAAACACCTCTAGAAACTTAGAAAACTGTTTATCAAGTGTAGTCTTTCTAAGCCGCTGAGGGTATGGAACTCTAACTGACTGCTCAATAACAACTGGGGGACTCTTATCTGACTGCTGGTGGTCTTCAGTAACCCTTTCTGAATCAGACTGCTCACCCATCTCTTTATTCTGTACCACTGCCTGTGTAGGTCTAGGCTGCTCAGTTTGCTTCCCACTCCTCAGAGTAATTGCCTGAACTTGCTCTTTGGGGTTGACTTTAGTATTACTGGGCAAATTTCTCTGAGGTCTGTTATTGAGCATATTGGCCAACTGCCCAACTTGTGTTTCAAGGTTTCGAATAGAGGATCTGGTCTCAGTCATAAATTGAGTCTGAGTATTAGTGAGAGTCAACAAGGCAGCTTGCAGTTCATTAGGCCTCTCAGGTTGAGGCATTGATTGTTGAGGCCTAGGCTGTTGTGATGACGAAGCTTGATTCATAGGTGGCTGAGGCATGTTATTCTGAAATTGGCCCTGAAACTGAGGTTGTTGGCCTTGATTATTCTTCCACGAAAAATTGGGATGATTTCGCCACCCAGGATTGTAGTTGTTGGAGAATGGATTATTGAGAGGCCTATGAAAGTTTCCCACCGCTTGAACTTGGGCATGATCCATTGGGGTGTTATTATTCATACAGATAGGGCACTGATCGACAGAATGAGCACCACCACACATTTCACACCTCACTGCCATCTGAACCGCATTAGCAGATACACTGCTCTGTTGTAACTACTTTGTCAGAGAGGCTACTTGCGCTGTTAGAGCAGTGATTGCATCCAGCTCATGCACCCCAGCTACCTTTCTAACTCATGATGATCTTTCCTCAAACCATTGATGATTGTTTGTGGCCATGTCCTCTAGCAGCTCATAAGCACCAGTTGCACTCTTACTCATAAACGTACCACCCACTGCAGCATCAATAATGGTTCTGGTTGTAGGACATAAACCATTGTAGAAATTCTGTACTAGCATCCACTGTTCAATGCCATGATGAGGACATCTTCTCAGGAGTTCCTTAAACCGTTCCCAAGCTTCATACAATGACTCTCCGTCATTCTGGAAAAAGTTATTTATCTCTCCCCTCAATTTAGCAGCTTTGGACGGAGGGAAGAATTTGTTCAAAAATTTCTGAGCTAGATCTTGCCAGGTGACAATAGAGTTTGGCTGCAGAGAGTTCAGCCAACTTTTAGCTCTGTCCCTTAGAGAAAATGGGAAAAGCCTAAGCTTGATTGCGCATCACTCACCCCATTATATTTGAAGGTTCCACACAACTCCAGAAAGTTGGACAAATGGGTGTGAGGATCTTCAGAGGGCAACCCATTGAATTGCACAGAGGACTGCACCATTTGTAGAATAGCGGGCATTATTTCAAAGTTGTTGGCCTCTACAGCTGGTGGGCGTATACTATTTTGTACTCCCGTCAGAGTGGGTAGCACATAATCTCTCAGGCTCCTCTCAGCATTGTTCTGAACCTGAACCCCTTGTACAACTCCAGGAGTTGAAACATTCCTGCCATTCCCTTCATTCTGTGCCATCTTCACAGATTTCTGGGCCTCTCTCTTGTTCTTTCTGATTTGATTGCAAGACTTTTCAATCTCAGGATTCAGAGGAACAAGTGTGTCTTTTCCTTTTCTGCCACGCATATACCAAAATTCACCTGAGATGGACAAATTAAGCAACTAAACAGATTAGAAACAAGAGAAATTAAAATCAAATTAGAATAAAAATTAATTAGACTGATATTGATAATTATTTTCAGTCCCCGGCAACAGCGCCAAAAACTTGTTGCGATAATTTTGCTATGCAAGTGCACACAGTCGCAATTTATAATAAAATGGTAAAAACCAAGTATCGTCCTCAAGGACTGATTAATCAATTACCAACCAATCAATCTTTTAAATTCTATTTGATTGAACGATTTCAGAGATTTCAAACAAAGAAAAATACTAAAGAAGCACAATGAAAATTTAAATAGAAAATAATAGAGAAAATGAAATTAGGACAATTATGATCCTCTATTTTCCACCCTTTTATTTCCTAATGCAATAATTTATATCCCCTTCTCCCTATTCAAGAATAAGTTAAAAACAATTCATAATCCGGTCAAGATTTATGAAATTCAATCTAAATGACAACTTCCTATATTTCTATGGTGAGTTGAATCATGTAGAAGGCATTAACCACGCAACTCAGAAAAATAGGCAAATAATCTAGATACTTTCATTCTAAATTAAATTTGCATCCAAACAATCAAAGCATATCAAATTTCACTTTTCAGATTTCAATTTGATTCATAAAATAGCAATTAGAGGTAATCAATCGATAATCGCACAAATAACACAGATTGCAAGGAATTGAAAGAGATGAAGAAGAATATCAATTTTGCATTAAACCATAACAAGGGTTTCCAAAAGATTCACATAAAAGCCCTAAAAGAGAATTTAGCCCATGATATTCATTCTAGCCATAAGATAGTTCAATTACAAACATGAAAATTTAAAGAAAAAGATGAAAAACACAAGGATGAATCCTCCAAGATGGTATTCTTACTCCAGCCATCGTTATCCTCTTCAGACCTCCTTTAGTCGCATATATGTTTCCCAAGAAGCCCTACTGAAAATTCCCTCTGGAAAAGACTCAATTGCCCATAAAAAATAACCAGATATGTCAAAAAATCGTGAACCCAGCGCTGTAGCGCTACCCTTGTAGCGCTGTTGCGCTAAAGTCAGAGACGAAATGGGGGAAATCTGGGCACCAGCGCTGTAGCGCTCTCATGGTAGCGCTGTAGCGCTAAAGTCAGAAACCAACTTCCTGAAAACTGCGTCCAAGCGCTGTAGCGCTGAAGTCAGAACCGAACTTCTTCAAAATTTCTTCCTAGCGCTACGGCGCTCCCTTAGTGGCGCTGTAGCGCTACGGCACTCCCTTAGTGGCGCTGTAGCGCTACTTACAGAACCAACAAAAATTCACAAATCCATCCCGATTTTATTCCACTTTCGCTCCTTTTCATTATTTGTATCACTTTAACATTAATCACCCTGAAACAAGAGCAAACGAGCATAATTCCGAAATAAAATAATCCTAACTAATGAAAAATAGCCTAAAAACTAGGACCATAAACGAGCCTAAAACTCGTTTATCATTTACAAATGTGCAAGACTTGCTAATCAAGTCATTTGGTTAGAAACGTGTTACAGAATCTACAGTTGAACTAGGGTTAAAATATTTTGGTCTCAAAACTTTCATTTCTTATAATCAAACATTTTTACATGGGATCCCAAAAGTAGTAGCATTAAAGTACACTTTTCAAAATTTCAGGATAAAAGTACAATTACTAGCCACTCTAAGGAAAAACAGAAAATTAGGCTTTTCTCGTCCTGTACCACTCCTCGCCCGTGGCAGCCGATCAGCTGGCTATGTACATTCAGCCCCAAAGCTCTCCATCTCAGGACTGGTCAACTTTGCCCTTGCCTTTACCTACACCACGTAGCACCCGTGAGCCAAGGCCCAGTAAGAAAACACAATAACAAAGCATAATCATCAAGCAAACAACCAGATAACTCATGCAGTATAATCCTATACTCAACATTCCAAATATTCACGTTAATCAAGTATTCAGCATACCAAGTACATCATTTCATACTAATAGTCAATTCACACATGATAACCAGGGTCAACGCCTTTAGGCCGCACCCTCTATTTATCCCACTGACTCTGGCCCGCTTAAGCCGAGCTCAATGAATATTAAGTTGTCCTCAGCTACTAGTGGCCAAGTCGCGCCCTGTGCGCAAATATTGTTTACGACACTCTTAGGTCGTTATCATATGTCCCATGGCATGATACCATCTATGACATCATACAGATATAGGGAGCTCTTAGTCCCAACACAATCACATAACCGGATGCAGTTTTCTTGTCTTTAGATTCCAATAGCTTGTTCAATTCAACCCTCAAGCACAATCCTGTCCGAGCCCTAGCGTACACCTAGTCACGGTCACTAGTTAGAACCATACCAAACATCAAATCCAAAACCTAGCCTCGGGACCAACCCCGAGCCCTTGGAAAGCTCTAATTCCACCAAACGGGGTGGTGGAATCAAACCCCAAGCCCCCAGGCAAAAACCCTAAGAAATAACCCAAAAATCCCCTTCTGGGAACAGGGTAGCGCTACAGCGCCCTAAAGTGGGTGCTACAGCACTACAACCAGAAACAAAAACGCCCCAGACCATAAGGCCTAGCGTTGTAGTGCCCAAAGGCTAGCGCTACAGCGCTAATCACAGCACAGCTAACCCTATTTTTCCTTCCTTCGATTTTCCCCGAGCCAAACCTTTACAAAACTCTTCCAAACTTCAACCAAACATCAAAACAAGCCTACCAACATCTCCAACTCACCCCAAATGACCTAACCATATAAAATTCAATCACATGCACCCCAAAATACAGAAATCACCATGGCTGAGTTTGAAGCTCAAAAACTCAACAGAACAGCAGAAATCATAGAACTTAAAGCTAGAATTTCTTACCTTTGGTAGATGAATTCAACCTAGGTTATCTTCCACA
Source organism: Humulus lupulus (assembly GCF_963169125.1). NCBI lineage: Eukaryota > Viridiplantae > Streptophyta > Magnoliopsida > Rosales > Cannabaceae > Humulus > Humulus lupulus. The sequence goes on from NC_084795.1 coordinate 108,836,091, forward strand.
GTTCCTTAGCCTTCACCTCCTCAAATCCTTAGGCTTAATCCCTTGGAATTCCCACAGAAACTCATCTTAGAAACCAATTCAATACCAAAACCAAGAATTGAATAACAACCTCAAAACCTTACCTCAAATGGATGTATAACCTCTGCCAATTCCTCAAGCCAAATCAAGAACCCTAGTGATGAGCCTTAGCCTAAGCCTTCTCTGAAGTTTAGCTCCAAATTTCCAGAAAAATTTGTGAAGAAAAGCCCAAACCGTACAAGAGAGTAGTGCCCTGCTTTTCCCTTCTTTCCTTTCTCCTTCTTTTCTTTTCCTTTTTCTTTTCTTTTCTTTAGTCTTCTAAAACTTTCTACATAATCCACTAAGGCATAAAGCAGCATGACCCTTTTCTCTGATTCTAAACACCAAAAGACCATATTGCCCTCCCACTTAAAACTAAGCTTTTAAACATCTTAAGGGCATTTTGGTCATTACTCCCTATTCCCGCTAATTCCTCGATTGTCTCTAATATTTACCACTTACTTCCCGACACCTAGCTAATCACCAATTATATTCCTCAATGTCAAAATAGACTCCAATATATTTCCTAAATTCCCAAAAATACCCCAGGCTCGCCCCAGGCCAGGTATAAATCCCCGCCATGACTTTTTTTGCTAAACCGCTCACTAGGATCGCCTCGAGTCACAAGCTACAAATATATCCACATAATAATGTGGTCTCAACAATTTATCACAGATATTTATAGTTATACCCTCAACGGGCCAAAATTATGAATATGCCATTCTAACCTAATCAGGGCCTACATGCATACTAATACACATAAGCATGCATCACAGATATCCAAATAATCATATAACATGCTTTTAATCATTAAATCACATACAATCCAATTATGCCCTCCCGACACACTAATCAAGGCCCTTAAGCCCTATTAGTAAATTTGGGTCATTACAACTATCTCGTCCTAATGAGAATTTCATCCTCGAAATTTACCTGAATAATTTGGGATACTGATCCCGCATCGCTGTCTCAAGCTCCCAGGTCGCCTCCTCGACCCTACTATTCCTCCACAACACCTTAACAAGACGAATCGTCTTATTCCGTAGTACTTTATCCTTCTGATCTAAAATCTGAACCGGTTGTTCCTCATAAGCTAAATCTATCTGCAATTCCAGATCTTCATACCTCAACACATGTGTCACATCTAAGACGTACTTCCGGAGCATAGAAACATGGAATACGTCATGGACTCCTGACAACAATGGTGGCAAGGCTAACCTGTAAGCCACCTGACCGATCCTTTCTAGGATCTCAAAAGGTCCGATGAACCTAGGACTTAGCATTCCCTTCTTTCCAAATCTCCTCACCCCTCGTAGTGGTGATACTCGGAGAAACACGTGATCCCCAACCTGGAACTCCACGTCCCCGCTTGGGATCAGCGTAGCTCTTCTGTCTGCTCTGTGAGGCGAGCATCCTAGCTCAGATCTTCTCTATAGCTTCATTCATCTTTTGAATCATATCCGGCCCAAAATATTTTCTCTTACCTGTCTCATCCCAATGAATGGGTGACCTACATTTCTTCCCATACATCATCTCATAGGGAGCCACTCCAATCGTCGATTGGTAACTATTGTTATATGAAAATACAATCAACAGGAGATACTTACTCCATGATCCCTCAAAGTCGATCACACACGCTCTGAGCATATCCTCCAATACCTGAATCGTCCTCTCAGACTGTCCATCAGTCTAAGGATGAAAGGTTGTGCTAAACTTCAACTGAGTTCCCATAGCCTTCTGCAAACTACCCCAAAACTTGGATGTAAAGATAGGATTCCGGTCTGACACTATAGACTTAGGAACCCCATGAAGACGTACGATCTCCCTCACATACAACTCTGCATACTGATCCACAGTATATGTCGACCTCACTGGAAGAAAATGGGCTGACTTGGTGTATCTTTCCACTATCACCCACACCAAGTCATGAAGCCCTACTGTTCTGGGTAAACCTCCCACAAAATCCATCGTAATATCCTCCCATTTCCACTCGGGAATACCCAAAGGCTGAAGCAACCCTGCCGGTCGCTGATGCTCAGCTTTCACCTGCTGATAGGTTAAACATCTAGCTACGTACTCCACAACATCCTTCTTCATCCCGGGCCACCAATATAATGTCCGTAGATCCCGGTACATCTTCGTGGTACCCGGATGGAGTGAGTACGGCGTCGTATGTGACTCATCCAATATCTCTTGCCTGATCCCCTCATTAGCTGGAACACAAATTCGCCCCTGATACCGAAGCAAACCAATCTCAGAAATACAATAGTCCTTAGCTACTCTCACTAAGACATTCTCTCTAACCTCCTATAACTGAGCGTCTACCTACTGTCCTTCTTTAATCCGCTCTAGCAGGGTTGACTGCAGAGTAATATTGGCCAACCGGCCCACCACCAATTCTATCCCTGCTCTGACTATCTCATCAGCTAACTCTCTCGAGATCTGGGTGGAACCATATAACTGACCTGGGCCCCTCCGGCTCAATGCATCCACCACTACATTGGCTTTCCCCGGATGGTAAAGAGTATCACAATCATAGTCTTTCACCAACTCTAGCCAACGTCTCTGCCTCATGTTCAGGTCCTTCTGGGTGAAAAATTACTTCAAGCTCTTATGATCAGTGTATATCTCGCACTTCTCCCCATATAGATAGTGCTGCCAAACCTTCAGTGCGAATCCCACCGCTGTTAACTCCAAATCATGGGTAGGATACCGCTGTTCATACTCCTTCAGCTGTCGTGATGCATAAGCTATAACCTTCTCATTCTGTATCAACACACAGCCTAAACCCAACCTCGACGCATCGCAGTAGACAACAATCTTCCCTTCCCCCGAAGGAAGACTCAACACAGGTGCAGTAATAAGTCATCGCTTCAATTCTTGGAAATTGTTCTCACACTTGTCTGACCAGATGAACTTCAAATTCTTCCGTGTCAATTCTGTCATCGGTGGCGCTATCTTCGAGAAGCCTTCCACAAACCGTCTGTAGCAACCCGCTAGACCAAGAAAACTCCACACCTCCGAGGCGTTCCTTGGCCTCGGCCAATCCCTAACTGCCTCCACCTTAGATGGATCCACCATAATCCCATCTGCACCAACAATATGTCCATGGAATGTCACTTCTGGTAACCAAAATTCACATTTCTTAAACTTGGCGTACAACTGATGCTCCCTCAACCTCTGCAAAACCTGTCGAAGATGAATCTCGTGCTCTGCCTCTGAACGGGAGTGTTAGAGAATATATGTTATTGCTCAATGGAAATATGGAAAAACCAAAATACAACTCTATGCAAACATACAATGGACAAGATAATTGATTAAATAAATATTACAACTCAATTGCTCAAAATAAAAGTAAATAGAAAGATGTAGAAGAAGAAGACTACAAACTCAATACTATAATAATACAAGTAAATAAGAAGAACAAGAGGAACAAAAGAATGAAAATCACAAACAAACTCTCACACAACCAAAGTGTAGAGTAGTGGGCATCACCAACTTGAACAAGGTTTAAGACCTTTGTCCAAAAGTTTATTTCCCCCTATTCTCTAAGCACTAAGGGATCTCTCTAGGAAATAGCTCTCTGGAATTATCAAGCCTTTTGGTGTATTTTCCAGCCAAGTACTTTGTGGATGGAAAATGGTGTATCTTACAAGTGAGCATTAGGCTCCTATTTATAGATTTTGAGATACCCTTTGAATTTCAAATTCCACCAACCCCCATGGCTGTTACCAATGTTTAATTGGATTAATATGGAATTAAAATTGAGATTTGGGAGTTATTTGGGTTTTTAGAACCGTTCAACACATTTGGAAAAAGCTGAAAAATTGGTCTGAAATGCACCTGTGGCCGCGGCCAGGGACATCAGTGGCCGCGTCCACTGCTCTCTGTCCCCCAGGCCACGGCCACCATCATTCAGTGGCCGCGACCACAGCCCAGTTTCAGCACTTGAAAATGTGTTTTTTTTCCAAACGGTTCCAAACCCTCCCAAATGATTTTGTAACTCCCAAAACACATTATTGGGGTTAAAACAATATTTCCAACAGCCATATTTTATTATGGCTTTATGAAATCCAATCTCAAATGTGTAACATATAATATACACATTATTGGGTAATATTTAGGAGTTACAAATTTGTAACTGATTTTGTAACTCCAAAATATGTCACATTTGGGCACACACATGTGTCCAATTTTGTGACTCTCAATTGATATGTTACAAGGTGTGACAAATCACATTTTGTCACATTATTTAATCTAATATTATATTATATGAAATAATATAACATTCCCTCACTAGATTAAATAATCATTTTTTGTAACACTTATTTAATCAATCAAACATTATATTAAAATATAATATTCCCCCACTTGATTAAATAATCACTCTCTATAGAAACATTTGCATTGGTGCATAAAGTAAAATGTCTTTCGACTTGAATTTTACCTTAGTGTAATTATCACAAAATTTGTTGAAATTTTGGTTGCCGAAGCATTGAACCACTATCCCTTGATAACAAACCGGTGATAATACACACACTTTTGCTGTGTTCACTTAAGACCTCAATGTCTCGCTTTTGCACCGTTAATGGCCATGTGCACATTCCATTCATAGACTTTTCTTGAGAATGACTCCCAATTCTCATGAGGGGCGGCACCACCCCTAGGTCTATATAGGTATAATTCTTACAGTATTTTGTTACCCTAAAATACTTGTCTTTTCAAGACTGCGTTCTATTAAAGAACCTTTCGGTTTTAACCCTCATTTTGGTAACACACTAGTTCTCATATCTCAGATGGGACAAAATTTGAGTACTACTACTATTCACTTGATTGACTTGTTATTACTTATTGAACCTAATACTAGTTTGGTGACTAGTATTAAGATAGGTTACCATCAACCGTGAATCTCTTTAGGGAGTCTAAGTCCCACCCCTTGAGATGTAGAAATAATTCCATTTGAATCATTTCTTTTCTCATGTATGCATACTTAGACACTCTCATTATTTTATTCAAACTTTGTTGCTAGCCATAGTTTGATTAAAATAGTTACCTCTTTAAAATAGTGATTTTGACCATAGTCAACACCCCCACTATTTTATAGTTTAATATCCACGATAAACATTTGAATATTAATTCTATAAACCTATTTGTTTCTAGAATTCTCCTTTATGTTTTAAATTGATTCCTTCTTGAATCAAAATATTACAAAACAATAACTTTAGACACCAAACATGTCTAGATTTGTTCATTCTATACACATATAGCCAATGTGAATTAGAATGTGGAATTCCAAATCACCTATTTGATAGGATGGCCAAATTAATCAATTATTATCAACAAAATAAATTGATTAACTTTTGGAGAATCACCCCCACATTTATCACATAGTGATAATCACTTTAAAATAGAAATCTCTTCATTTCTATTAAGTCCTTTATCCTCCAAGATAAATCTAGACCTATGATTCTCAAAGTTCATCATAAGTCCTCTATGCCACATGATAAACTCTCAAGATAAAACCTCAATGTTTATCTTGATTTATTTACTTGCTAAAGCAAGAAACACTTATTTGAAAGTAAATTTCACTTGGTTGCTTTCTTTTATATATTTCACAAAATAAAATGTGAACACAAATGTAATGTGAGAATTTCTCAAACAAATAATCACAAATTTTTATTTTTTTTTAGTTGTCTAAATAATCTCAAAATCACTTAAACAACTTTTGTGTATTTCTTAAGATTCTCTTTGAGATTCTTTTGAAAACATCAATTTGACATCCATTGATTTTCTCATCAAAATGAAAATGAAAATGTCAAAAAAAAATTTAACACTTTAAATCAAAGAAAATAAACGCTCATTGATTTATTTAAACACTTTTATTTCTTATGTTTTGTTTAAAATTATCTCCTCATTGAGATTAATTTAAACATATCACCATCTTTAACCAAAATGAATAAAGTTCTCTTTTATTCACCATTGGCGTAAAGATTCAAAATTGCTTCTCCAATTTTGTAATGTCTCCTCATTGAGATATTCAATATTTAAGAATTATTGTCACTAAATAATTCTCAAATATATTTCATTTGACCACACTATAGACTATAAGTCTAATGAGTCAACATGTCATCCCACAATTTTGAATCCACTTTGATCCATTTTTCTTGCAATGGCAAGACACTTATCAAAAGATGTAACCCCCTTAGGTTCATCTTTTCTTATCTCATAAAGTGAGATGGTAAACACTTAAATAGGAAATTTCATTTCTCAAATAGTTCCTTTTATTTACCAAATAAATGGTAACTCATCACATTGCAATAATATAGGATAAACATATTAACATCTCACAAATGTTTGCATGATTATATTTCAATATAATTTCACATAGTTGTCAACATAATATGGCTCTTTATTAATATGAAACATGAATTAATAATATCATACACATATGATTTCACATTTCTATTGATTCACAAAATCAATATATAGGCATGTCATATAAAACTCACATAGTTGTCATTCTAATAATTTCCCATTAACACAAAATAGGACAATTCTATGACATGCTAGCCTATTACCCAATAATCTACTAGATTATTTACATATTAATCACATATCATAAAACTCAAGATATTAAATTATCTTCTAAAATAACCACTAAAAAACAAAGGAGATTAGAAAACAATGAATCTCATTATAACATTTTCTTCTTCTCATTTCTATCACTATAAGAAAACCATTAGATCTTCTAAGAAAACCAAAGAAGAACATTACCTTATCTTACCATCTTTGGATCCTCACAACATCTCTATGGTTTCTCCTTCCATTGAAAAGGAAACATAAGCTTTTGATTGCTAGAGAATATATGTTATTGCTCAATGGAAATATGGAAAAACCAAAATACAACTCTACGCAAACATACAATAGACAAGATAATTGATTAAATAAATATTACAACTCAATTGCTCAAAATACAAGTAAATAGAAAGATGTAGAAGAAGAAGATTACAAACTCAATACTATAATAATACAAGTAAATAAGAATAACAAGAGGAACAAAATAATGAAAATCACAACAAACTCTCACACAACCAAAGTGTAGAGTAGTGGGGATCACCAACTTGAACAAGGTTCAAGACCTTTGTCCAAAAGCTTATTTCCCCCTATTCTCTAAGCACTAAGGGATCTCTCTAGGAAATAACTCTATGGAATTATCAAGCCTTTTGGTGTATTTTCTAGCCAAGTGCTTTGTGGATGGAAAATTATGTATCTTACAAGTGAACATTAGGCTTCTATTTATAGAGTTTGAGATACCCTTTGGATTTCAAATTCCACCAACCCCCATGGATGTTACCAATGTTTAATTGGATTAATATAGAATTAAAATTGAGATTTGGGAGTTATTTGGGTTTTTAGAACTGTTCAAAACATTTGGAAAAAACTGAAAAATTGGCCTGAAATGCACCTGCGGCCGCGGCCAGGGACATCAGTGGTTGCGGCCACTGCTCTCTGTCCCCCAGGCCGTAGCCACCATCATTCAGTGGCCGCGACCACAGCCCAGTTTCAGCACTTGAAAATGTGTAGTTTTTCCAAACGGTTCCAAACCCTCCCAAATGATTTTGTAACTCCCGAAACACATTAGTGGGGTTAAAATCATATCTCCAACAACTATATTTCATTATGGCTTTATGAAATCCAATCTCAAATGTGTAACATATAATATACACATTATTGGGTAACATTTAGAGTAACAAATTTGTAACTGATTTTGTAACTCCAAAATATGTCACATTTGGGCACACATATGTGTCCAATTTTGTGACTCTCAATTGATATGTTACAAGGTGTGACAAATCAAATTTTGTCACATTATTTAATCTAATATTATATTATATGAAATAATATAATATGGAGTACACTAAGATGTCATCGATGAAGACAATAACGAATTGATCCAGAAAGTCCTTAAACACCATGTTCATTAGATCCAAAAAGGCTGCTGGGGCATTGGTCAAACCAAACGACATGACCAGAAACTCATAATCCACATACCTCATTCGGAAGGCCGTCTTTGGTATGTCCTCATCCTTAATCCTTAGCTGGTGATAACCAGATCGAAGATCAATCTTCGAGAACACCGTCTTACCCTGCAGCTGATCGAACAAGTCGTCAATCCTTGGTAGGGGATACATATTCTTGATATTCAACTTGTTCAATTCCCAGTAGTCTATACACATCCTCAATGTCTCGTCCTTCTTCTTCACAAATAAAACTGGAGCACCCCATGGCGAGTAACTAGGCCTGATGAATCCCAAATCCAGAAGCTCCTGTAACTGTATCTTCAATTCCTTCAGTTCTGCCAAAGACATTCTATATGGTGCCCTTGACATTGGCTCTGTCCCCGGCGCCAACTCAATGACAAACTGAATCTCCCTACATGGCGGAAATCCAGGTAAGTCCTCACGAAACACATCCAAGAACTCGCAAACCAATCTGGTCTCCTCCGGTCTTGTTGGCGAAATCCTGGTGGTATCTACCACACTAGCTAGGTAACCCATACATCCTCCCTGTAACAGATCTCTGGCTCTCAGTGCTGATATCATGGGTATGCGGGGTCCATGCACCGCTCCCACAAAGACAAAGGGATCCTCGCCCTCCGGCTCTGAGGTCACCATCTTCTTTTGGCAGTCAATAGTTGTTCCGTATCTAACCAGCCAATCCATGCCTAAAATCATATCAAAGTCCTCCATACTCAACTCAACCAAGTCTACTGACAATTCCCTACCATCAACCATCACTGGTAGTGCTCTAATCCACCTCCTAGAAACTACCAGTTCTCCTGTAGGAAAAATAGTCCCAAACACCGAAGAATAATACTCACTAGGTCTACACAGTCTATCAATTACCTTACTAGAAACAAACGAATGTGTAGCACCAGAGTCAATCAATACAGTAAAAGGAGAGCCAGCGCTAGAAAGCTGACCTGTCACTACCGAGGGACTAGCCTCGGCCTCCGCCTGCGTCAGGGTGAACACTCGAGCTGGAGTCAGGCTGTCCACCTTTCCTGCATCCCCCTTCTTCACTGTCGGGCAGTCTTTCTTGAGGTGTCCTACCACCCCGCACACATAACAGGCCTTAGCCCGGCGCTCACCCGGATGGCGTCTTCTGAACCTCGTGCACTCAGGATAGGTCCTCCATGTATCACCGCCTCCCTGATGGCCACCCTGAGTACCCCAACCTCTCCTATCAGGACCAGGAGCGGTCGAAGCATCAGGGGTCTTTCACTTCAGATCACTGAGGCCTTCACCCCTACCAGGCCCAAAATATGGAGGCACCGCCCTCCAGCCTTGCTGCACTCTCCCTCCATATCTTATTCTCTGTTTCCTCAGCGGTAAAAGCCCTCTCTACAGGCATAAGTTGTCCCCCCAGGAACTGTTGTAATCCTCACATCTCAAGCTATCATAGCTTTAAGCCCTCTGATAAATCTGTCCTGCCTAGCTGCATTAGTAGGCACAAGGTCTGGTGCGAACTTTGCAAGTCTGTCAAACTTCAGGGCATATTCTGCAACTGTCATGCTGCCCTGAACCAGCCCCACAAACTCATTTACTTTCGCTGCCCTGATGGCAACATTATAGTACTTTTGTCTGAATAAATCTTTGAATCCTTCCCAAGTCAAAGAAGTAACATCTCTAGTCTGTGATGCCACTTCCAACCAAATACGGGCATCCTTTCTCAGCATATATGTGGCACAGGCCACTCTGTCATGTCCTTCACCCTCATGAAATCTAGGATAGTAGTAATCATGGTCATCCACTATTCGACCTTCAGTGGATTGGGTCCTCCCTCAAAGATCGGGGGTTGCTGTTTCCTGAACTGCTCATACAACGGCTCCCACTTGTTACCAACCTCCACCGGCTATACAACTGGTACCACTGCAGGTGGCACAATAGGGGTAGCACTCCCTGATGGAGCCCGCTGTCGCAGAATACGGATCTGCTCATCCTTGTTCTGTAGTCACGCTTGCATGTCTGCCCTAAGTTGCTACTAGTTCTCAGGGACTGGCGGAGGGGTCTGGCTCTGGTCATCATCTCTAGTCTCAGATCTTGTGCCGGCTAGTCATGTAGATTTTCTTGGACGCATAATTATCCAAGTCAATCTGAAATCAATGACTCGACAGTCAGACTATGATGACAGGGTAATAATCCTTCCATGATACATCATAAGAACATAAACACTCACAAACAATCAAAATATAACAGTTTATCCAAGTATTCAAATATTTTCATTCACATGCATAGCAATGCTAATAAGCACGCCTCACTGTCATCACACAATAGTCAAGGGCCAGGCCCTATCAGTATCTCATGCTCCCTATTAATCAAGCAAATATCAACATTCATATTCCATTCTATTCATTTATGCATATAATCATGTATACACAATTACCAAACTCTGAGTCGAGCTTGTCTTTCGCAGCGAATGTACATGTCCAACCAGTCTTCAGGAACCCTTAAACCTAGGATGCTCTGATACCAAGTTGTAACACCCTGGATAGCCAAGACGTTACACTGTGTATTTACAAATGTCCAAGACTTGCTAATCAAGTCATTTGGTTAGAAAGTGTTACAGAATCTACAGTTGAACTAGGATTAAAATATTTTGGTCTCAAAACTTTCATTTCTTATAATCAAACATTTTTACATGGGATCCCAAAAGTAGTAGCATTAAAGGACACTTTTCAAAATTTCAGGAAAAAAGTACAATTACTAGCCACTCTAAGGCAAAACAGAAAATTAGGCTTTTCTCGTCCTGTACCACTCCTCGGTCGTGGCAGCCGATCAGCAGGCTATGTACATTCAGCCCCAAAGCTCTCCATCTCAGGACTGGTCCACTTTACCCTTGCCTTTACCTACACCACGTAGCATCCGTGAGCTAAGGCCCAGCAAGAAAACACAATAACAGAGCATAATCATCAAGCAAACAACCAGATAACTCATGCAGTATAATCCTATACTCAACATTCCATATATTCACATTAATCAAGTATTCAGCATACCAAGTACATCATTTCATACTAATAGTCAATTCACACATTATAACTAGGGTCAACGCCCTTAGGCCGCACCCTCATTTTATCCCACTGACTCCGGCCCGCTTAAACCGAGCTCAGTGAATATTAAGTTGTCCTCAGCTACCAGTGGCCGAGCCGTGTCCTGTGCGCAAATATTGTTTACGGCACTCTTAGGCCATTATCACATGTCCCATGGACTGATACCATCTATGACATCGTACAGATATAGGGAGCTCTTAGTCCCAACACAATCACATAACCGAGTGCAGTTTTCTTACCTTTAGATTCCAATAGCTTGTTCAATTTAACCCCCAAGCACGATCCCGTCCGAGCCCTAGCGTACACCTAGTCACGGTCACAAGTTAGAACCATACCAAACTTCAAATCCCAAACCTAGCCTCGGGACCAACCCTGAGCCCTCGAGAAGCTCTAATTCCACCAAACAGGATGGTGGAATCAAACCCTGAGCCCCCGGGCAAAAACCCTAAGAAATAACCCAAAAATCCACTTCTATGAGCAGGGTAGCGCTACAGCGCCCTAAAGTGGGTGCTACAGCGCTACAACCAGAACCAAAAATTCCCCAGACCACAAGGCCTAGCGATGTAGTGCCCAAAGGCTAGCGCTAGTCACAGCACAACTAGCTAACCCTGTTTTTCCTTCCTTCGATTTTCCCCGAGCCAAACCTTTCCAAAACTCTTCCAAACTTCAACCAAACATTAAAACAAGCCTACCAACATCTCCAACTCACCCCAAATGTCCTAATCATATAAAATTCAATCACATGCACCCCAAAATACAAAAATCACCATGGCTGAGTTTGAAACTCAAAAACTCAACAGAACAGCAGAAATCACAGAACTTAAAGCTAGAATTTCTTACCTTTGGTAGATGAATTCAACCTAGGTTATCTTCCACACTTCCTTAGCCTTCACCTCCTCAAATCCTTAGGCTTAATCCCCTTGAATTCCCAAAGAAACTCAGCTTAGAAACCAGTTCAATACCAAAACCAAGAACTGAATAACAACCTCAAAACCTTACCTCAAATGGATGTATAACCTCTGCCAATTCCTCAAGCCAAATCAAGAACCCTATTGATGAGCCTTAGCCTAAGCCTTCTCTGAAGTTTAGCTCCAAATTTCCAGAAAAATTGGTGAAGAAAAGCCCAAACCGTACAAGAGAGTAGTGCCCTGCTTTTCCCTTCTTTCCTTTCTCCTTCTTTTCTTTTCCTTTTTCTTTTCTTTTCTTCAGTCTTCTAAAACTTTCTACATAATCCACTAAGGCATAAAATGGCATGACCCTTTTCTCTGATTCTAAACACCAAAAGACCATATTGCCCTTCCACTTAAAACTAAGCTTTTAAACATCTTAAGGGCATTTTGGTCATTACTCCCTATTCCTGCTGATTCCTCGAGTGTCTCTAATATTTACCACTTACTTCTCGACACCTATCTAATCACCAATTATATTCCTTAATGTCAAAATAGACTCCAATATATTTCCTAAATTCCCACAAATACCCCCAGGCTCGCCCCGGGCCGGTTATAAATCTCTGCCGTGAGTTTTTTCGCTAAACCGCTCACTAGAATCGCCTCGAGTCACAAGCTACAAATATATCCACATAATAATGTGGTCTCAACAATTTATCACAGATATTTACAGTTATGCCCTCTACGGGCCAAAATTACGAATATGCCCTTCTAACCTAATCAGGGCCTACATGCATACTAATACACATAGTCATGCATCACAGATATCCAAGCAATCATATAACATGCTCTTAATCATTAAATCACATACAATCCAATTATGCCCTCCCGGCACACTAATCAATGCCCTTAAGCCCTATTAGTAAATTTGGGTTGTTACTGAAGATGAGGGTGTTTTTAATAATAATGGTAAATGGGGTGTCACTCATTTTTTTCTCTTTAAGAGTCACCATATGGAAACTTGATTTTTCTCTCCATATTTTTTAAGGACTCACATATTTTTTTAAGACTCGCAATGAGTGTCTTAAAAAGATTCTTTAAGGAATCGCAATGAATGTCCGAAAAAGTTCAGGAGGTGTTTGTTAAAAAAAAAATCAAACTTTTAGGACATACATAATTTTTAGGACTCGCGGAGCGAGTCCTAAAAGAAATTCTTTAAGGACTCGCAACGCGAGTTCTTAAAAGTCCAGGAGTTGTTTTTAGGACTCACATCTAGGTGAATGTCCTAAAATAGTGTTTTTGTAGTTGTGATCGCAAAAGCATCGAAACAACATCAATTTTGCATCGAAAAAGCATCATTTTGGCCAAGAATCAAGTGCATGATTGCATCGCAAGAGCATCGAAACATCATCGATTTTGCATTGAAAAAGCATCGTTTTGGCCAAAGATCAAGTTTTTAGGATTGCATTGCTAAAGCATCGAAACACCATCGATTTTGTATCGAAAAAGCATCGTGTTGGCAAAAAATAAAATTTCATGATTGCATCGAAACACTATCGATTTTGAATCGAAAAAGCATCATTTTGGCCAAAAATTAAGTTTTCATGATTGCATTGCAAAATCATCAAAACACCATCGATTTTGCATCTAAAAAGCATTGTTTTGGCCAAACATCCAAATCAAATTTTCATGACTGTATCGCAAAATCATCGAAACACCATAGATTTTGCATCGAAATTGCATAGATTTTGCATCAAAATTGCATCAACTTTGCATTGAAAAGCATCATTTTGGCCAAAAATCAAGTTTCATAATTGCATCGCAAGAGCATCGAAACACCATCGATTTTGCATTGAAATGCATCATTTTGTCCAAAAATCAAGTTTTAATGATACCATTGCAAAATCATTGAAACACCATCGATTTTGCATCGAAACACCATCAATTTTGCATCGAAAAAGCATTGTTTTGGCCAAAAATTCAATTTTTATGATTGCATTGCAAAAGTATCGAAACACCATCGATTTTGCATCGCAATTGCATCGAAAAAACATTATTTTGGCCAAAAATCAAGTTTTCATGATTGCATCACAAAAGCATCGAGAAACCATCGATTTTGCATTGAAAAAACATCATTTTCGATGGTGTTTTGATATTCTTGTGATGCAATCATGAAAACTTGATTTTTTTTTTTGCCACAACCATTCTTTTTCGATGAAAAATCGATTGTGTTTCGATGCTCTTGCGATGCAATCATGAAAAGTTGATTTTTTGCAAAAAACGATGTTTTTTCGATGCTCTGGACTGAAATTTGACAAAAACTTTGGAGGTTCATATTTGTTCACTCAAATGTCTATTTCAAATGATTTTTTTTAATTTTAGTATTTTTTCGAGATCTACAATACTAGAATGAGATAGAGGGTGAGAGTGTCAGAGAATGAGAGACGTTAGAGAGAGAGCATCGAAACACCATTGATTTTTCATCAAAAAAGCATCGTTTTGGCCAAAACAAATAAAGTTTTCAGGATTGGATCGCAAAAGCATCGAAACACCATCAATTTTGCATAAAAAAATCATCATTTTGGAAAAAAATAAAATGTCCATGATTGCATTGCAAAAGCATCGAAACACCATCGATTTTGCATCTAAAAAGCATCGTTTTGGCCAAAAATCAAGTTTCATGATTGCATCGAAACACCATCGATTTTGAATAAAAAAAGCATCATTTTGGCAAAAAATCAACTTTTCATGATTGCATCGCAAAGTCATTGAAACAACATCGATTTTGCATCGAAAAAGCATCGTTTTGGCCAAAAATCAAGTTCTCATGATTGCATCGCAAAAGCATCGAAACATCATCGATTTTTCATCGAAAAAGCATAGTTTTGTCCAAAAATACAAAATTTTCACTATTGCATTGCAAAATCATCGAAACGCCATCGATTTTGCATCAAAATTGCATCAATTTTGTATCGAAATTGCATCGACTTTGCATTGAAAAAATATCGTTTTGGCCAAAAATCAAGTTTCATGATTGCATCACAAGAGCATCGAAACACCATCAATTTTGCATTGAAAAAGCATTGTTTTGGCCAAAAATCAAGTTTTAATGATTTCAACACAAAAGCATTGAAACACCATCAATTTTGCATCGAAAAAACATTGTTTTGGACAAAAATTCAATTTTCATGATTGCATCGCAAAAGTATCAAAACACCATTGATTTTGCATCGATTTTGCATTGAAAAAGTATTGTTTTGGCCAAAAATCAAGTTTTCATGATTGCATCACAAAAGCATCGAGACACCATCGAAGTTGCATTGAAAAAACATCGTGTTGGATGGTGTTTTGATGTTCTTATGATGCAATCATGAAAACTTGATTTTTTTTTTGCCAAAACGATTCTTTTTTCGATGAAAAATCAATGGTGTTTTGATGCTCTTGCGATGCAATCATGAAACTTAACTTTTGGCCAAAACGATTCTTTTTTTATGCAAAATCGATGGTGTTTCGATGCAATCATAAAAATTTGATTTTTGGCCAAAATGATGCTTTTGCGATGCAAAATCGGTGGAGTTTCGAAGCTTTTGATATGCAATCATGAAAACTTGATTTTTGGCAAAAATGATGCTTTTTCGATGCAAAATCGATGTAATTTCGATGCTCTGCACTAAAATTTAGCAAAATCTTTGGAGGTTCATGTCTTTTCACTCTCAAATGTCCGTTTCAGATGATTTTTTTTTTTAATTTTGGTATTTTTTCGAGATCTACAAGATTAGAATGAGAGAGACAGAGTGAGAGTGTGAGAGAATGCGAGATGTTAGAGAGAGAGAGTGTGTTCAGACTAAGAGAGAGGGAGTATTTGAATGACAGGAGTATTTTTATCCAAAATATGGTAGGGGCACATTAGTGGGAGGAATCTTTATGTTGGCATATTAAAAAAATTTACTATGTTATTACGCATAGTACATGAAATTTCCCAATTACATTAAGGCACCTAGCCTTCCTTTTGGACAGGTGTCCATTACACGAGTTGACATCCCATCCTACTTTTTTTATGCGCACTATAAAGTATGTCGACTTATGAGCCTCAACGGTACATAAATAGTGGTTTGGTTGAGTGTAGTGCTTGTAGGTGCAGATACGTACAATCACGTTAGATGTGTGTGGTGGTAGGTACATCGTATTGTGTCTCGAAGAATATATGGGATTTGCCACATTTCAAGCCATCATGTGTCCGCGATCTCCGGACTCACGTGGTCCATTTTAAATATTGAATTTTAAATTATGCATAATGAAAAATAAATATTAAAAATTAAATATATATTATTTAAAACTTATAAAATAATTTTAATAAAAAACAAATGATTAAAATTAAAAGTTCATCAAATTTTAAAATTACCCTTAAAACAAAAGTTAAACTTTTTTTCTTCTTATTTTTATGGTTTTCATCTTTTTCAGGATCAAAAGTCAAAGACAAACCTCAAAATCAATCTCATAAACCCATGAATCAAAACAAACAAAAAATCAAGATTTATAATCAAATTTCATCACCAAAAATCATATTTGAACACTAGAAATCAAACCCACCGTGCAATCCTCTCCCAGCAGTGCAGACCCAGAAATTATAACCATTGTGTAGACCAAAAACACAAGAACATATACACATTTGAAGTCAAGCTTCACCCAAAAATCCATGAAATCCATGGACCCATTGTGTAGTCCCTTCCCTAGCCCCAACCCCATCGTGTAGTCTACGACTCAACCTAAATTAAAGTAAAAATATGGGTTTGTGATGAAAAATGTTTCCAGATTTGGTCTCTCCCCTACAGTGTGCCATATTCTTCTCCCTAGCTCACGAAATCCTGTCGTTGAGTTCGTCTTCTTTGTTGTCATCGACTTTCTCTTGCCAAGCTAGTGACTGTAAATATAATATATAAAGTGTAACAATATGTTGTCGTTATATTGAGTTCATTTGAATATATATATATAGACACTCTAATACTTCAATAAGTTCAAGATAATAAAGAAAATTAAGACCCTGTAATATTATTTTATTTTTGTTGTGTAATTATTTATTTTTTGTTCTAATTACATAGGATAAAAAGAGAAAACAAATGAAATTGTGACACTTTAAATAGTTTCTCATATTTTGCATATAAGAATTAGAAAAAGTATTAGAATATTAAAATATAATTAAAGTAATTAATTTATGAGATAATTTTAAGTGGTGTGTGTATATAAGAATTTAAGGAGAACTATATAAACATAGTATTAAAGAAAATTTATGTGCATGTAATATATATATAAATCTAAGTTTTGAAGATGTGATATGGCATCCTAAAATCTTATAGTGGTCTTTTATCTATTTGATTATAATTTTTGTGGAAAATGAGTTTTATTTGGAGAGCTGATATGACATTATATAATTTTTTAGAGCTATTTTATCAATTTTATTATAATTTAAGTGAATTTGAGTTTTATTTGTATATGTTAAGTAATGATTTATTGTGTAAAAAACCCAAATGGTACAAACCATTGTGGGTGTTATACTTGCATGCTATAAAGAAAGTGTTAATTCATTCACTTTGTCCAATAATTAGTATTTTTTTTCTTATATGGGTGATTGGTTAATACAATCTTACCCAATTAGTTACAATCTTTTGAGTTCATGAAATTTATATCAAACTAAAATTAATATTTTTTATGGTATATTTATATATTCAATTTTTACAGTATATGTAAAATCCTTTATTGGCTATCTTAATAGACAATATCTTTATTACTCAAAAATGTGTCTAGGTTTATTCTTTAAATATATGAAAGACATGTTTAATTCATATATTGTGTTAATATTTCCAAATTAAGAAATCTAATTATATATTTCATAAAGATGATCATTTATAAAAAAAAAAAA
This sequence comes from Humulus lupulus, assembly GCF_963169125.1. Lineage (NCBI taxonomy): Eukaryota > Viridiplantae > Streptophyta > Magnoliopsida > Rosales > Cannabaceae > Humulus > Humulus lupulus. Next base: position 108,854,062 of record NC_084795.1, read on the forward strand.
ATTTCTTGTCTTAAGAAAAAGATTTTTTTTAAAAGAATTAAATTGTGAAATTTGGTTGTGATTCTTTCCATTGGAAATTCGATCATACAATGATTTTTTCCAGTTTAAATGATTATTTTTATTTGTAGAAATATTTTCTTTAAATAAAATATATCTTTCCTTATTTGGAAAAGAAGACTTTTTGGGGAAATGAAATAATTTTTGTGAGATATTTTATTTTGTGCATCTCTGAATGAATTACTACAAGATTAGATTTATTTTGGGAAAGTTTCTTGTCCCACATTGAATCTGGTCATTTCAATTGTTTAGGTACATTCAAGCGGTCATGATAGTTTCCTAATTTTTCGAGACAGAATCTGGCAGACAGACATAATTTTCTATTTAAAGAATTTATATGATTCATTAATTGATTCTTGTTGATTTTGTGGACTGCATTGCATGACCATTTTAGCTATAAATAGAGGACCAAGCAGCCACAAATCCTTAGCTCTTTCACTTCTCATTTTTTAATATCATTTTTATTTTGAGAGAGTTCTTTTTGTGAGATTAAGAGTGGATACCTTAATCTAGTATCTAGGAGTTGTGTAGCTTCCTTTTGTATTCATCTATTTCATGTAGAAACATGTGTCATCCATTGATAACGAGTTCAACAATCTTCGGGAGAAGATTTTGCTAAGACTTTCTTCGGGATAAAGAAAGCATTCATCAACCTTTGAAGGGAGTTCAAGAGCATTGGTGTCTCATCAAGAAACTAGATTTTTGAAGAGTGTACAAAAGCTTGCAACATAAGTATAGAGGGAGTCTATCCATGTATAAGTAAGTTATGATTTTGTACTTTGTGATACCTTACTAATCAGTTTCATCTCTAGGCATGGCCCAATGGACTAGGTTTTCTGAATCACTTAAAAATCTCTGGTGTTGATTTTATACTCGTTTTTTTTTCTGTTATAATATATCTATACAACTATCTTAGTTATTAGATCAGATTTTGATTTTGTCAAAATAACTTCATTACTATTCCGTATTTAATTAAGTTGTTTAATTCTAATCACTAGGTAAACATAAAATACATAATTTCAATCGGTATCAAAGTAGGTCACTAAACTCTTAATGCGATTTTGTGGTTTTTTGTTTGTTTTGTTTCTTATGAAATGTCTTTCTTTGTAGAAGGTGGATCTATAACTCACCCTCCATTGTTGAATGATACTAGCTATCCATATTGGAAAGTAATGATGAAAGATTTTTTCAAATTTTTTGATGAAAAGGCTTCGAGATCAATATTGACAAGTTGGACACCACCTGTCGAGAAAGATTCGAAATCTTGTAAGACAAATGTAAATCTGAACTTGAATGGTCTAATGAAGAAGATAAATTTTAAATTTATAATTATAAATCTTTACATGCAATTTTCAATGGAGTTAGTGAGAGTTATATAAAATTTATTTCATCATGTGAGTCTACCAATGTTGCTTGGGAAATCCTTCAAACTCAATTTGAAGGAACCGATGATGTTAAGCAATCTAGGCTTGTAATGTTGACCACAAGATTTGAAAACATTCCCATGTCTGAAAAAGAAACCATCAATGAGTTTTATGAAGAATTTTTTGACATTGCTAATGAATTTTTTACTTTAGGAGAAAAGTTGTTTGACTCTGTTTTGGTTAGAAAAATTGTTAGATCTCATCCTGACATGTTTCAATCTAAGATCACAGCCATTGAGGAGGTAAAGAACCTTGATGCCTTAAAAGTTAAGGAATTGATGAGATCTCTTTGAACTTAATCAAAAGATTCACCAAAAAGAGAAACCAATTGCTGTAAATGAGAAATCGATTGCCTTAAAATCCTCCAACGAGAAAATAGAAAGCTCTGATAAGGAAGATGATGAAGATATAATCTTGTTATAAAAAACTTTAAGAAGTTTATGAAAAAGATTGGTAACAAGAAAACTATGTCTAAATCCTCCAAAGGTAATAAATTTTCCAATCCTTTTGAATCTACCAATAAAATTTGTATTCAATGCAGGGAGTGTGAATGTATTGGACATATTCAATCTGAATGTGCCAATACCTTGAAGAAAAAAAACAAGTAGGTCGTGGCAGCCACTTGGAGTAACCAGGACTCCGAAAGTAGTGATGAGGAAGAAAATTATAATCTTGCCTTAACTTCTATTTTTTCTGGCTTACCCCTTTCTCTGTAGGTGAATGAGAACCTTTTATGTTTAAATAATATTATTCCAGGATATGAGAGTTCCCATGGTGATTCGAATGAATTCGATTTGGATGAGGATTCCTTGAAAGAATCATACCAAAACATGTATGTTCAATGATTGAAAGTGTGTTCAAATAATCGATTGATGACAAACAATAAAAAAGTTCTCAAGAAAAGAAATGAAGAACTTGACTCTCTTATTAAAAAATATGAAATTGATATTGTTGCTAAAGATTAAGAAATCAAACATTTGTCTAATAAAGTTGATCAAATTGTGAAATGTATCAAAATGCTTAATCCTATATCTATGGTTTTGGATGATGTTCTTCTTGTAGTTCAAAAAGCTGGTGATTTTTCTAGGTTAAGATCAAATGGATCTAAACCTAAAGGAAAAACAGTTTTTATTTATGGAAATCTTTCTATTGTTTTGGCGACTGATCCTTTTGCAGGAACAATTCAGGCTCATGTGGTCTTAATGTAATGCCCTGGTTACCCCAGAACAGTTACAGTGAACCGGAAATTTGACTCATTGCCTGAATCCTTTGGTTAAAAACGTGTTCTAAGTATTATTAACAGGTTAATGTGAAAACCAATAAAAAGGAAATGATATATTTTATTTAATACATAAAACTGTTCATGGGCCCACAAGAACATTTACCAGTTATTTACAACTCAAAAAGGTCATTACTGTTCCAAAATTTCAAACCCCACCGACCTAAGCGGAAAAAATAGGGTAAACCCCCTAGTTCCTCTGAGAACTCCTTGACCGTGGTGGTCAAGCAGCCGCATATGTACACATCACCACCTAAGCTCTCCACTCAAGGCTGGGTGAGCTTTTCTTTCCCTTTACCTGCACCACATAGCACCCATGAGCCAAAGCCCAACAAGAAAACATAGCATTATATGTAAACATCATCAAATGATTATCATTATAATCACACTGAGCTCAAAGCTTTCAAATAGGTAAGTGAAAATCACTTGAGGTCCTGATAAACCATACTGAGTGACTGACAAACAGGTCACTAATTCAAATGGAAGAGTGGCTGCTAGGTAAGCCACTAGCCTTCAACAGGTTCTGGTAAACCATACTGAGTGACTGACAAGCAAGTCACTATTTCAAGTGGAAGAGCGGCTGCTAGGTAAGCCACTAGCCTTCAAGCGCTTATATTATTCATCGACCTTGAGGTCGGTCCGGCATTAATGCTCTTTGAGTCATTCAATGCAAAAAGTCGATTAGATCTAATCTTTATTGGCTTGCGTTGAATACGCTAAGGCCGTCCTGACTAATGAGTCAGCACAATGTGACCAGTGCCCAGTACCACTACCGAACCTGACTAATGAGTCACAGCTTCACAGTTGATACTACCACCTTTGCCAAATCTGACTAATGAGTTAGTACCATGCACAAGTGAGCAACATTTGCTAAATATTCCACAATCAATTCATGTCCACATTTATACAACCAACATGCCTCATGAATAACCATGCATGTCACATTTGGGGTGCAGCTTTCTTACCTCTGGTTTGAGCTAGAATGAATAAAAGAACGACCCCTGAGAACGATCAATCTTTTGGTCCTTTAGCGGTTACTTGGTCATAACCAATTATGGGATTCCATCAATAAAATGAATAACAAAAGGTTACCAAACCAAAACCTAGCCTCCAAGACATCAAACACTACTAAACCAGGTAGTAGGATCAACCCCGAGGCTTAAGGCTTGAATCCCCAAGCTAAAAACACATTTCTGGGCAAAAATGCCCTTATGGGCCGCGGCTCACCCTCCTGACAGAGCCATTTCCCTCACAAAAATGCACGTAGGTCGTGGCTCACCATAGCCATGCCGCGACCCTTTACCAAAACCAGTAAGCACCAGCTTGCTTCCCCTGCATTTTCCCTCGGAACCAAGCCTTCAAACCAGTTTCAAACATCGACCTAACACCGAATTTAACCCCTAAACTTCATCTACAACTCACCCTCATCAAAACCCAAGTTAAACACCAAACTAACTTCCATTAATTCTAACTATCCACCAAAGAATTACAAGCTGAAATCTCAAACCAAAACAGAGATAAACCAGAAAGTTAATGGCTGAAACTTACCTCAAACTTGGAATTAAACCCCCTTCAATGGCTGAACCAACCCTATAAACTCAGCTCCTTGATTTCCTAGCTTGATTCCACACTTTGAGCTCAAAAACTCCAAAGAGAAAAAGAGAGAAAATGATGTACGGGAAGGAGAAAACCTTGCTCTGTTTTTGTTCTGTTTTCTACAGCCATCTAAAGTCTCATATACATCCAAACAAAATGACCTAAATGCCCCTAGGTCATTTAAGGCTTCTAAAGTCATTCAAAGGGTAAAATCGGTATTTTCTACCTATCTCGTTAATCATAATTAACGTTCTCCAATTCCCGCTAATCTCATTAATCTCAAACACCAATAATTCATATCCTGTTACCCTATAATTCCCAGTAATACTCTAATCATTAAAACACCCCGAGACTCACCCCGAGCCCCGAGCTTAAGTCTGTTATGACCAAACCGATAATTAACATACCATGATCGTCTCATGTCGAATGGCTCGAACAAACCCACATTATAATGTGGTCTCAAAATATATGACCAACATGCATACAAATAAACAATTTACCCTCAACGGGCCAAATTACCATCACACCCCTGTAATTAAAAATATGGACACACATGCATGCATTTAACATCATATTATAATATAATCCACATATACATGCATTTTATCAATTAATGGCATAATTAAACAAGTATGGCCCTCCCGGCCTACTATTCCCGCCATTAAACCATAACAGAGAATTCAGGGCATTACACTTAACTTCTCAATCAGTCACAACACATGAAAAACAGACCACAAATTTCCTAAATAAAAAAATTGGTCATTTTGTTCCAATTTTCCATTTCTGTGGAGTAAAATGTCATATTCAACCTAAATGTTTTACCTTGATTAATTTTCTTCAAAAGAATTACTTTAATCGTCATGCTAATTTGAGCAAATACCCATTAAGAAAAGCACTCCACCTAAAAATGTTTGGGTGAAGAAAAATAAATTCAAATTTGAACATGTGCTTCTATCTCTTGATTTTTTTTATATATTAATTGTTCTAGGCATATGACAAGTAACAAAAGCATACTCACTAACTTCAAGACTTTGAAAAATGGGTAAGTCTCATTTAGAGATGGTACGTCTTGTAAGGTACTTGGTAGTGGCACTCTAAATTCTAAGGGACTACCAAAGTTGCAAAATGTTCTTTTGGTTGATGGACTTAAGACTAATTTAATTAGTATAAGTCAAATTTGTGACCAAGACTTGTTTGTAAATTTTTCTCAAGATGATTGTCTTGTGCTTGTCGAAGATCGAAATTGTGTGTTGAAAGGTTATAAATCTCTTGAAAATTGTTACACACACTTGTCACATAGACTCAATGAACGATACAAATTTGTGTCATGAAAAACATGGTCATGTAGATTTTGAAAACTTGAGAAAAATTGGAAGTGTGAGTCATGTTTATGGTTTACCAAATTTGGGTAAACATTCTTTTGGTAAGTGTGAGCCATGTCAATTGAGAAAACGTTAAAAAATTTCTCATGAAATTTTTTGTGTGTTGATAGTGAGTGTCAACGCACAAGGGAACTTGTTGAAAATAAAAGATTGATCTTAGAATATGTTGAGATTGCCAAACAAATTGAAGATATTTTCACAAGATCCCTATATGCGTTCAAGTTTGATTCCCTCAGGAAATCCTTTGGGATTTGCACTAATTAATTTTTTTTTATTGTTTTAGCCATATCCTTGACACTGTGTTGCTCAAAAGCTATCTTGTTCTTGTCCAAATTGAGAAAATTGTAAACACTAGTTTTTAACATTATTTTACTACTTGGTTAGTTTTTCTAGTTAATATATCATGCTTAGTGGTCTCGAAAAATAGATAGGGCTATCTGTTTAATATTTTTTTGAATGAATATGTGTATGTGGTGTGTGAGTATATAACATTTTTTATCTTGTCTCGGCTCCATCTTAAGAATAGAGCTACCTGCATTGGTGTGTGAAAGTTATCCATGAGTAAGTTGGAACTATGTAACTAAAATTATGTAGAAGATACTCTACCATGTGAAAAGGGCTACCATCGGTGTAGGATGAAAGCGTGTGAGTTGGGTACTTTATGCAACTTGCAAAAAATGCTAAAATTTTCCACCATAGGGAAATGTCTCATGCTTTCACACACACACACACACAAATGCTTGAGACTGATTTTAGTGGTAAAACAAATATATTAAAACTAACATACACCATTCGATTCACTTTAAATATTTCATGGGATAGAACTAACTATTTTTCTTGAGACAAATAAAAGCATGATATGTTAAATAGATTTGCTAAACATTATAGTAAAATTGTTAAAATGTACTAATATTTGGTTCTTTCTCAATGGATAAGTCATGAAAAATTTTGGGCACAATTAAAAGGGATATTTTGGCATTATATATATACCTTCGTGTAAAATGATTGTGTAGTTTTGGGCATAATGAAAAAATTGTAATTGACTTTGTGCATTCAAATCTATTCTTTGACTAAAAAGTTATTATTTTTAACTAGTTTCCCATTTTTTGTGGCTTCGTGGGAAGATTTTTTTTACCCCGTTTGTTCTCTACTGTTTTTTCTTCTTGTTGCTTCTTTATGTTGGTTTCTCTCTAACATTTTGTGTAGGCAAACATGATGAAGACTCACGACTTTGGTTTTGGGAGCTCTAGTGCTTCGTATTTGCTCATCTCCCTCTCCTTTTTAGTTTTTGGAGGAGTATTGCGTACTTGGTTTTTTTGTTGGCTCTTTGGCCTTTTTGGTAGGCAAAAAAGGGGAGTAGTATTATTTTGTTGAGGGGGAGTATTTTGATTGATGTTAAACTTTTTTAAAAAGTTAACTTTTCTTTCTTTGGTTAGTTTGTGTTTTCTAAGATGTCATATGTAGGGGGAGTTTGTGACTGCTTTGATTGAACTAACTATTGATGTTGCAGGTACTTTTGAAAATAATGATTTTTATCTAAAAAGATGCCAAATGGGGAGATTATAAAATTATTTATTGGCTATTTTAGTAGACAATATATTTATTATTAAAAAATGTGTCTAGGTTTATTCTTTAAATCTTGGAATATATGAAAGACATGTTTAATTCATTTATTTTGTTCATATTGCCAAAGTATAATTATTTATTTTAAAAAAATATTTTCTTTTATAATTAAATAAATTATTTTCTTGTCTTTAGAAGTTTTTTTAAAGGAATTAAATTGTGAAATTCTTGAGATTCTTTCCTTTGGAAATTCGATTATGCAAGGATTTTTCCAGTTGAAATGATTATTTTTATTTATAGAAATATTTCTTTAAATAAAATATATATTTTCTTGTTTGGAAAAGAAGTCTTTTTGGTGAAATAAAATAATTTTTGTGAGATGTTTTATTTTGTGAATCCCATAACGAATTACTGCATGATTTGATTTATTTTGGGAAAGTTTCTTGTCCCACAATGATACTGGTCGTTTTAATTGTTCAGGTACATTCATGTTGTTAAGAGAGTTTCCTAATCTGTCGAGACAGAATCTGACAGACGGGCAGAATTTTCTATTTAAAAAATTTATATGATTCTTTAATTGATTCTTGTAGATTTTATAGACTGCATTGCACGACCATTTTAGCTATAAATAGAGGACCAAGAAGCTACAAATTCTCAGCTCTTTCACTTCTCATTTATTAATATCATTTGTATTTTGAGAGAGTTCTTTTTGTGAGATTAATAGTGGATACCTTAATCTAGTATCTAGGAGCTGTGTAGCTTCCTTTTGTATTAATATATTTCGTGTAGAAACAAGTGTCATCCACTGATAACGAGTACAACATTCATCAACCTTTGAAGGGAGTTCAAGAGCATTGGTGTCTCATCAAGAAACTGGATTTTTGAAGGGTGTACCAAAGCTTGCGGCATAAGTATAGAGAAAGCCTATCTGTGTATAAGTCAAATGTGAGTTTCTACTTTGTGATATCTTACTTGTAACGTCCTACTAATCCAGGACCATTACACTGTGTATTTTAAATAGTGCTTAACTCACTGAACGATTCATTTGGACTTAAAACATGTAATTATAACTAACTAGAGGATTAGGTATTAAAAAATTCGGCCAAATAGTAACCATTTCATTAAAAATGTTTAAGTTTGTACATGGGATCCCAAAAGAGTTTATAGACTGTTATTGATACAACATAAATACAAAAAGTCGACCTAGGTGGAAAAATCAAGGTTCAACCCTAGTTCCACCAAGTAATCTCGATCGTGGTGGTCGAGTAGGCTGCATATGTACACTCCGCCCCTAAAGCTCTCCAACTCATGGCTGGTCCAGTTTTCCCCTGCCTTTACCTACACCACATAACACCTGTGAGCCAAGGCTCAGTAAGAAACCATAAACAGATTCATAAATAGTTATTCAACAAACTACTGATCATAAATAGCATGTTTATCAGTTATAACCAAAACTCAGGCATGCATTCAGTCCATTTAAGCTGCCATAGATCCACACAAGTACCCATCGCACTTTTCCCTTTGGATCGACTATAGAGTCGGTCAAGCGTGTACCACACTCCATGTTCTGAGCGGCTATAGAGCCATGCAAGCGTATATCATGCTTCTAGGTTGGCCTAGCCATAACGCATATGTTCTGTACGCTATTGCCGACCACAAATTATAAGTCGAGCTTTAATATTGGCCCCGTCTTTACGGCCCGTGTTCCGCACGCTAATGTCTTCCAAGGCTTTTAACCCGAGCTTCTATATTGGCCCTGCCATTTCGGCTTATGTTCCACATGCTAATGTCGTCCACGCCTTATAAGTCAACCTTCTATATTGGCCCTGCCATTCGGCCTGCGTTCTTCATGCTAATGTCATCAACGAATTTAAGCCGAGCTTCTATATTGGCCTTGCAATTTCGGTCTGCGTTCTGCAAGCTAATGTCGTCCACAGCTTATAATTCGAGGTTCTATATCATATATAAACAGATAAGCATCTATCACTTAATACAGGTATACACAATGCAATTTAATCATACATTAGAAGCATGGCTATAACCATGTTCACTAACATGGGCACAAGCCCTAATCTCAGTCTAGGTACAGTTTTCTTACCTCAAGTCCTGAGAGAATAGCGTATGGTGACCCCGAGTGCAATGATTTCCTCCCGAGCCTAACGGTATACCCTAGTCACAACCATAACAAGGAATAACTATCAGGAAATGAACCAATAAAGGCTTCCGAACCTAGTTCTAGCCTCCGAGACCTTGAATTTTACTAAACCAAGTAGTAGAACAATTCTCGAGCCTTTAGGTTTAGGTTCGCACAACCCAACACTTGATCTTCCCACTTTTCCCCATTTGATCTGTGACGCTCAACTAAGTAGAGAGCCCACACCTGAAATGCCCCACCAACCACCACAGTGCTAAGGAGGTTCGAGGCACCCCTGCCTCGACTGAGTTCATGCGGGTCGCAACGCTCCAAGAATAGCGCCACAGAGTGACCCTGCAACCCAAAATCCTTTGCAATTTCGAAACTCGCAAATCTTGCCGAAACCATCCCAAAACACGGTTTCAAAACTAAAGTTAAGAAAAACTAAGATTACCTCTGCCAAGAACAATTCCCAGCTGTTCTTTAAGCTTATTAGCCTCTAATTTCCCCCAAGGCAGTTTAATTCCCACCAACCTTTCCTCTAAACTCAAAGAATTCAAGATTTTTCTCTCAAAATGCAAAGAAAACTAGAGAGTGATAGAGAGAACATGAGAGAGAGAAAAGAGAGAGAGCGTAGTTATTTATGAGTTAATCAACTCAGTAAGCTCGAGTTAATCCAAGGGTCCAAAAGACCAAAATGCCCTCACTTACTTACTTTCCTCTTAAACCCCGCTAAGGGAAAATCGACATTTTGACTCTCTATTTTTTTTCCCAATAACTCAAAATTCCCAATTAATTTAGTAAATCCCAGAATACACTATTTTTTTTTTCCAAAATACGACTCACACTCCAATGAGTCCTGGTAACTCTTCGAGTTACCAAAATACCTTTTGGCTCACCCCGAGCCGGATATTAATCCCCATTGTGACTAAACCGCTATCTTGCTCAAAATGATCGACTCCTGCCAAATATTTTAGATATATCCACATAATAATGTGCTCTTAATCACATAATACAATATAAACACAATTATACCATCAACAGGTCAAAATTACAATTATGTCCATTTAAATAAAAGTGAGTCTTTTACGCATATTTAATACACTTAAACATGCATAATCAGTCATATCATAATATAACGCATGCAATTCACATAATCACATAGATATTCAATCAAATCATATAATATTCCAATAATTCCTTCTTAGCACCCTAATCAAGACACTAAGACTTATTAGGAACTTTGGGACATTACAACTATCCCCTCCTTATAGAAAATTTTCCCTCAAAATTTACCTGAACAACTCGGGATACTGATCCCGCATGTTTGACTCTAATTCTTAGGTCACTTCCTCGACGTTGTTGCTCCTCCATAATACATTAACCAAAGGTATGGTACTATTCCTCAAGAATATATCTTTCTATCCAAGATCTGAACTGGTTGCTCCTCATAGGAAAAATTTGTTTGTAATTCTAGATCTTCATAACTCAATACACGAGTTACATCTGACACATATTTCTGAAGCATCAAAATATGGAATACAGTATGAACCCCTGACAGCTATTCCTCAAGAATATATCCTTTTTATCTAGGATCTGAACTGGTCGCTCCTCGTAGGAAAATTTTGTTTGTAATTCTAGATCTTCATAACTCAATACATGAGTTACATTTGACACATATTTCCGAAGCATCAAAATATGGAATACATTATGAACCCCTGACAGCGATGGGGGTAAAGCCAACCTATGGGCTACCGACCAATCCTCTCCAAGATCTCAAAAGATCCCACAAACGTAGGGCTCAACTTGCCCTTCTGCCCAAACCGCGTCACCCCTCTAAAAGGTGAAACACGGAGGAAAACGTAGTCCCCAACTTGGAACTCTATGTCTCTACGCTTGGGATCAGCGTAGCTCTTCAGTATACTCTGAGAAGCAAGCATCCGAGCTCTAATCTTCTCAATAGCCTCATCGGTCCTCTGAACTGCTTCAGGACCCAGATCTTTCCTCTCACCCATTTCATCCCAATGGATGAGTGATCTACACTTCCTACCATACATCATCTCATATGGAGCCACTCCAATAGTCGGCTGGTAGTTGTTGTTGTAGAAAACTCAATCAAAGGAAAATACTTCATCCAGGACCGCTCAAGGTCCAGAACGAATGCTTGCAACATGTCTTCTAATATTTGAATTGTCCTCTCTGATTGTCCATCAGTCTGAGGATGATAGGATGTACTAAACTTCAGTTGTGTACCCATAGCCTTCTACAAACTTCCCCAAAACTTGGAAGTAAAAATGGGGTCCCATCTGACACAATAGACTTTGGATACCCATGGAGACGTACAATCTCCCTGACATACAACTCAGCGTACTGATCCACTGTGAAATTTGTCCTCACATGCAAGAAATGGGCTGATTTGGTATACCCATCCACAATCACCCAACTGAATTCTACTAACCCACAGTCCTGGGTAATCCCACTAAAAAGTCCATGGTAATGTCCTCTCATTTCCATTCAAGAATACCCAAAGGCAGTATTAGCCCTGGTGGTCTCTGGTGTTCAGCTTTCACATGCTAACACATTAGGCACTTAGCCACATATGCAATTACATCCTTCTTCATCATAGGCTACCAATATAGTGATTTCAAATCTTGATACATCTTCATGGTGCCTGGATGGAGCGTATAGGGTACAGTGTGAGATTCATCCAGAATCTTTCGTCCAATACCAACATCCATCGGAAACAGATCCAATCCTTGTACCTCAACAAACCCATCTCCGAAATAGTATAGTCCTTAGCCACTCCAGCTAGGACGTCCCCTCTATGCCTCATTAGGTGAGAGTCACTCAACTGACCTTCCTCAATTCTCTCCAAAAGAGTAGAGTGAAAAATAATGTTGGCTAACTAGCCCACCACCGATTCTATCCATGCTCTGGTCCTATCATCTGCCAATCCAAGAAAACTTCAAATCTTTGACGCACTCCTTGGTCTTGGCCAATCCCTAACTGCCTTAATCTTGGCTAGATCCACCTTAATCTCGTCTTTACTAACAATATGATTGACGAATGTCACTTGAGGTAACCAGAACTCACATTTCTTGAACTTGGCATAAAATTTGTGCTCCCTAAGTCTTTGCAATACCAACAGGAGATGATGCTCATGCTCTACCTTTGACTTAGAATAAACCAGGATGTCTTCGATGAAGACAATCACGAATTCGTCCAAGTAATCCTTGAACACTCTGTTCATTAGGTCTATAAATGCTCCTAGGGTGTTAGTTAATCCAAAGGACATGACTAAAAACTCATAATGCCCATACCTTGTGCGAAACTCTGTCTTCGGAATATCCTCCTCCTTGTTCCTCAGTTTGTAATAACAAGATCGAAGATTAATCTTTGAAATTATTGTTTGGCCTTGCAACTGATCAAACAAGTCGTCTATCCTTGGTAGTGGATACTTGTTCTTGATGGTCGACTTGTTCAATTCTCTATAGTCAATACACATTCTCAGTGTCCCATCTTTCTTCTTCACAACTAATACTGGTGCACCCCATGGTGAGAAACTGGGTCTGATCAATCCAAAATCAAGTAACTCTTGTAATTTTACCTTCAGTTCTTTCAATTCTTCTGGAGCCATTCTATACCGGTGCACCCCATGGTTATTTTATTTTTTTTGTAAAAATCCCACATGGTTTACAAACCATTGTGAGATTATACTTGTAGTTTATAAATAAGGTATTCCTTCATTTACTTCAATTTCAATAAAAATTAGTATCTCTTATATGGGTGATTGATTAACTCAATATTTCCTAATTAGTTATAATGTTTTAGTTCATTAAATTTATATCAATATTTAATATATTATTTATATTTATAATATTCTTGGTAATATATATTTTTAAAGCATTAAATTCTACACCATATATTGAAAAAAATGATAGAATATGTAGTGTAAAAGATTTTATATAGACGTTCTAACATGTTAATAAGTTTAAGATAATTAAGAAAATTAAGACGTTATAATATTAATTTATTTTTTGTTATGTTATCAATTATCTTTTTTTTGTGTGTGTTATCAATTATCTTTTGTGCTACTCCTATAAGATAAAAGAGGGGAAAAAATGAAATTCTGATACTATATATAGTTCTTCATATTTTTTTTATATAAGAATTAGAAAAAATAATAATTTATTTTTGAGATAATTTTAAGTGATGAGCTAATATATCTCTTCTATATAAAAAGTGTATAGATAATGGAAATTATTTGTTTTAACGGTTTTTTTTCCGTTAACTTTAACAAAATATTTTTATATTTAATCAAATATTCTTATATTTAATGATAGATTGTAAATGTGACTTAAACTTAAATAAAATTAAATAAATAATTAAACAAATTAAAGTAGGATATTTTTGAGATATTTTATAATGATAATTATTTAAAAATAATATAACCATAAGTTTTATAACTTAAATAAAATTTATAAATTAAGCTTAAATTTTACGTATTAGAATAATATTATATTAAACATATAATATAATAAATTCTACTATCAACTAGCTACAAACTTAAATTTTAAAACTAGAACAAACATAAACTTAAACAAAAATTAATTAATTAATCAATTAAAATATGATATTTTTAAGATATTTTATGATAATTTAAATAATCAAATCATATTTACTTAAAATAATAAAGTCATACATATCATTTTTTTTAATCTTATAAATTTGTGTAATAGTTTATTTTTTATCAAGTGATTGAAGCTCTTTTTCTTCATCAAATTCACCAAAGGGCATTGCGAGATACATTAAAAACTAAAAATAGTTGATGCATACTACTCTACACTATAACTTTTTCTACTCTTATTTTATTTCTATAACTAATTTCTTTTTAAATATTATTGTAATTTATATATATGCCATGTAGCCATGTAAATATATATATATATCTTCTATATATAAAAAAATGTGTAGATAACAAAAATTCTTGGTCTTAACGGTTTTTTATTTTTTATGTTAACTCTAATGGAATATTCTATAAATAATAGAATATTCTTATATTTAACGGTAGATTGTAAACATGATTTAAACTTAAATAAAATACATAATTAAACAAATTAAAATAGGATATTTTTGAGATATTTTACAATGATAACTATTTAAAAATAATAAAACTATAAGTTTTATAACTTAAATAAAATTTAATTAAACTTAAACTTCACGTATTAGAATAATATCATATTAAACATATAATATAATATAATCTACTATCAACCAGCAATAATTTTTTTTTCAAAAAAAAAAAACTAGCAGCAAACTTGTTACACCCCAATTTCGAGAATAAATAAATAGCCTTGAAATGTAGGCTCGAAAAGAGTAAGCTCGAAAATAACAAGTGTTGGTTGTACACTTGTATAAATTGACATGACTTCAGGTCTGGTCAGTTATTAACACTCAAGCATGAGTGACATTGTTCGAGCTTGGGTTGTAGGCTCAAAGGCACTTACCTTCTCCGAAGAATGAGTTCGAAAATATTGCTAAATGAGGAGGAGGTGGACTAGAATGACGATCTCGAAGTCTAGATCGGTCTCGAAAGCGCATCAGCCTTATAATCGAGCTCAGCGACGAGTTTTGCACGGGGGGAATTGTTGGGAAATCCCTATTCCTTAGGGATTTTTTGTTATCAGATAATTAAATCTCTATTATCATGGGATATTATGTAATGAATACATTTATTTGTATTCATTTTAAATTTAAATGATTGATTGTAACCTCCTGAAATAAGGGGATGATATTTTGTCAACCAAGTCTATAAATAGCCTGGGGAATTTCATTTGTAGTGAAGCACAAATTGTACTAGAGAATAGTCTACCAAATTGCTTCCTGAAAAAACCTTTGAGATAGTATTGAGAGAAATAATATTGACTCGTGGACTAGGAAGATTATAACTGTTGAACCAAGTAAACAGCTTGTGAATTCTGCTGTTTTTTCTGCAACATTGTTTAGTGCTCTTCATAACTAAGTTGACGAAAAACAATGTCAACAACTTTGGCGCTTTCGTTGAGAGCATTAAACAAATTTCTGGATTGTTTAATCAGAAACCTCTTGCATAGCATCAATGGCCGCTACGAACAATCCTAGAATTGGTGGGGGACCATTGCTACAAATCCCTGAGGAACAAACTCCTCAGACTGAGAACTACCCACGAAGGCCTGGGAAGCAGCCTATGGCAGATCAGGGCCCGGATGAAGGAAGTGCATCATCCGACTCTGGAGGCCACCTGCTCCAACCCCTAGGCTCGATGAGGATTCATACTATAATCCTGAAAGATACGTGGCCATTGTCAAATTGGAGAATCGCAAACTGCGCGAACAGTTGGCCAAAACCACACGGCGTAACGTGGAATTAGCTAGGCAAGCCGCTGAGGCACAAGAACCTCCTCGGAGAACCAGAGGGCGTCCTCGCGGGAGTACGACCGCTAGAATGGCCGAAAAAAGGGCCCAACAAGCCCAGCCAAAGCCTAGGGAAAATACTGACAACAGTCTCCCTGGGAGAAATACACAAAATGCTACTACTAGCAACCCGACGGCCAGTGTAACTGCTGGAACAGGGAATAACTGAGCTCCCTCTGTAGCTCGGAACAATAACCCCGAGCCTATCAAGAATAACCCAGAGCCAGTCCGAGCCAATTCTGGACCTTCCAGGCCCAAGAATGGGAGGCCCCCGCCATCACCAATAAGGCATCCCCTGTCGCCAATAAGGCACCCATCTCCACCTCAAGAGGCACCCCAACCAGCTCCTAATGGGAACCAGATGGGGGAGTGAGCACCCGAAAGACCCTCTTGGAGTGGTAGCCGAGAAAGAAACCACAAGGCTCGACCTGGGCACGGGGGTGAACAAGAAGCTCCCCGAGGACATAGGGCATCCCAGCCAGCGAGAAGCCATATGTCAAGGTCATAAACGACTGGAGCGAGGGGGCCAGTGAAAGACTCACGTCGCAACCATCGAGCCACACAACCAGAGAGAAATGTTAGTTTCATAAGTGGAAGTTTGGACCTCAGTAGGTCGGTGAGTGTATACATCACCGAACCCAGGAATACTGGGAATTATGAGAACAACAACCCTGATCTTCGAGATCAGTTTAATTAAAATCGGGGGCAGGCTAACCCTTCAAACTTTGTACTGGGGTAGGGATCTGGAGTTTTCACAAACAATAACAAACTTCCCCAAATGCAAGCTAAACCTCCGGTTGACTTGGTCCAAGAAAGAATCAACCAGCTCGAAAGATCATTCAGACTCCTTCAAGATGAGAGGAATAAGGACAAGGCAGACGACTCTGATGAGGAACTCGAGCCTTTTGCTCCGCACATATCAAACACTTCATTCCCTTACGGATTCAAGATACCCCGCGTGGCTCCTTTTGACGGGAACTCAGACTCGTACAACCATCTGAGCACGTTTAACACAATAATGCACGCTAGCAATGTTGGTTACGAGCTCAGGTGCATGCTATTTCCAACTATGTTGGCAGGACCAGAAAAAAATTGGTTTGACAAGTTCCGAAGGCATTCGATCTCGTCTTGGGAAAAATTAGCAAAAGAGTTCAAGAAACAATTCAAAACCATGGTAGGCGTTAGACCCGAAGCCTCGACCTTGACTAATGTTAGACAGCAGCTGGGAGAGTCATTAAAGAGCTACTTTACAAGGTTTAACATAGAGGTGGCACGAGCCAGTAATGTCGATGACAGTGGTCATCTTATGGCAGTATGAGCTAGGGTATTGACAAGAAGTACCCTTTGGGACGATATGCAAAGGAAACCTATAAGGAAAATAACTGAGTTCAATAAAAGGGCTTAGAGATTCGTCAATGTAGAGGAGGCGAGGTCAGCATTAAAACTGACCCCCTGACCTTCTATAACTACAATGACGAACGTCAACTCAACCTCGACCTCAGCTACCCCATCAACATCACGGCCCTCAGGAGACAACCCTTCAAATAGGAAGAAAAATGAAGGGAATAACTCGGAGGCGGACGAGAGGAAAAAGAAAAAAGGAGATAAATATTTCTCCATTTACACAGTTTATACCGAGCTTACAGAAACTCGGGAAAACATTTTTATTGCAAACAAAAAATCAGGTCCCATTTAGATAACCTAATCCAATGTGAAATCAAAAATCAAAGAGAGATACCAAAAAATACTGCAAATTCCATAGAGAAGTTGGTCATACCACCGATGAATGCAGACAACTGAAGGATGAGATTGAAGGTCTGATCTCGAGAGGATATTTTGGGAAATATGTAAGAAACAGAAATCTAACCCAAGCGTCGACCGGACAGAGGGCAGCTCCTACACAGCTGCCTAACAGAACACAGCCACGCGCACCAGGGAGGATGATCGACCTCCCCCGATTGATGGGGAGGATATGGTAACCATTTCTGGAGGACCACACCTCGGTGGGTCAGGTCGAAATGCCCAAAAAAGATATGCCAATGAGCTCAAGACAGGGGATGGATCTTCCTAAGAACCTGAATCGCGAGCTCCAAAACAATAAAGGGTTGGAACTCAACCCATTACTTTCACTGAAGAAGACGCATCGCACTTCCAGTTGCCCACAATGATCCTCTGGTCATCACACTCTAGCTCGCCAATAAAAGGGTGCATCGGGTCCTGATAGATAACGGGAGCTTGGTTAACATCCTTTACAAGGCCATTTTGGAAAAGATGGGACTCACATTTCGAGACTTGAAAGCTTGTGCAATGACGTTGTACGGATTTTCAGGAGAAGGGATAGTCAGCACAGGTTCCATCAAGCTCTCAATAACCTTTAGAGACTATCATGTCTTAGTAGCCAATATGATGGAGTTTATAGTGGTCGACACCCCGTCAGCCTATAATGTACTGCTCGGGAGACCAGCCCTGATTGGGCTGGGGGTACTTTCATCCGTTAGGCGCTTGTCCATCAAGTTCCCAACATCTAATGGCATTGGGACACTGAAGGGAGATCAGTTGGTCGCTCGGGAATGTTATAGCATTTCCATGAGAGGAAAGGACCAAACAAGTGCGCAAGCATATTTTGTCAACCCAGAGATAAGCAGAACAGTCCTCGAAGTCGAAGAAGAGATCGAACCCAAAGTAGAAGATGATAGGGCCAACCTCAGACTGATAGAGGAGCTTGAAGAAGTGGGGCTCGATGAAAAGGATACCACTAAGGTGGTAAAGATAGGGAAGAACCTCCCCAAGGATGCGAGATAGAAATTAACTCGCTTTCTAAGAGAAAATCAAGATGCGTTTGCATGGTCGCACTCGGACATGGTGGGGATTAGCCCAAACATTATAAGCCATGCACTCAACATAGACAAAAGCTTCCCTCTGAAGCAACAAAAAAGAAGGCTCTTTGGGCGATGAAAGGAAGAAAACCCTGAAAGAATCGGTCGAAAGGTTGAAGGCAAATCGATTTATTCGATATGCTTTCTACCCTGATTGGATAGCCAACCTTGTGCTATTTCCAAAGCCCAATGGCAAATGGCGAACTTGCATTGATTATTCGGATCTCAACAAAGCATGTCCAAGGGATTGCTTTCCCTTGCCTCAAATTGACTAGCTCGTAGATGCCACTGCAGGTCACGGCAGCATGTCCTTCATGGATGCATACTCAGGATATAACCAGATAGCCATGCACACACCTGACCAAGAACATACGAGCTTCATGACCGATAAAGGCTTGTATTGCTACAATGTGATGCCTTTCTAGCTCAAGAATGTCGGAGCCACATACCAATGATTGATGAATAGGATGTTTGCTAAACAAATAGGGAATAACATGGAATCTTATGTGGATGATATCTAGTCAAGTCCAAGCATAACTGTAATCATGTGGACGATCTCCCTGAATGCTTTGTTATACTCTGGAAGTATAATATGAGACTTAACCCGCAGAAATGCTCATTCAGAGTATCCTCGGGAAAGTTTCTCAGATTCAAAGTGAATGCTCGGGGCATAGAGGCAAATCTTGATAAGATTAAGGCATTAATCAATATGCCCTCACCTCGGAAACATAAAGATGTTTAGAGCCTAACTGGGCGAATGGTGACCTTAAGTAGGTTCATCTCGAAATCTACAGATCGATACCTCCCATTCTTTAATCTTTTGAGAGGGGGCAAAAAGTTTGAATGGCCAGATGAGTGTGAACTTGCATTTCAAAACCTTAAGAAACACCTCGCCAAACCATTAATCTCATCCAAGCCAATCATGGGAGAAGTATTATACTTATACCTTGCCACAACTGAGCATGCAATCAGCGCGATACTTGTTTGGGAGGATAAGAAAGTGCAAAAACATGTTTACTATGTTAGTAAAAGGTTACTGGGGGCAGAATCGAGTATTCTTTAATAGAGAAGCTGGCTTTATGTCTGATACATGCATCTCGAAAGCTTCGACCTTATTTCCAAGCACATTCTATACACATATTGACTAATCAACCATTAAGGCATGTTCTATCTAAGCCTGAGGCCTTCGGAAGATTGTTAAAATGGGTTGTCGAACTCATAAAGAACGTGTTGAAGAGTCATAGCTGCCGACAATCTCACTAAACCCTCCTTGGTTGCTACAACCTTCTTGCCGTCAGGAAGACCAGCAGGACACAATATATTTTTCACATTAAACAAGAGAGATAGATTTCTAGTTATATGATGGGATGCACCAGTGTCAATGATCCACAAATTACCATTAAGCTTGCAACTCAAACGGTCACTAGAAACAGTCATGTTAAATTTAGTTATACAAAACTAGACCTAATATGTAACTAACACTTTAAATGCCTACAACAAAAAGTTAATTTTCACATCTTCACTATGTGAAACAATTTAGTGTTTTACGCCTAGCTTGTGTAAGATGTTGTGATAATTTTGAACTGCGCAAGTATACACAATCGTAACAAGTAAGAAACAGTAAGTAAAGTATCGTTCCCACGGGACTGTTAATAACTACCATAACCTAATCTTTAATTCTAATTGATTGGTAAATAATAAATTCTGAATTTATAAAACTAAAACACTAAAACAATAAAATAGAACAATGGAGAACCCAAAACTAAATATCAATTCAATGAATTAAAAGTTAGGATTATTAACTTCATCAACTATCCACCTATGCTTCTCTAATGCGAATTTAAGACTCCCTTTCTCTAGTGTGATAGCATATTACAATTATAAAATATATTCTTACTAGGACTTATAATTCTCTACAATAACCAATCTCCTACATCTCTGTGGTAAACTAACATATTGGAGGAATTAAGCACGTAATCCTTAAGCTACACAGATCATACAGGTACTCTCTTCCAATATAAATCTATGATTATCTGACTATAGCATAATTATCCTTCACTTCTCAAATCTCAGGTTAAAATTATATAAATCATGCAATTAGTGGCCAATTAATCACAAGCATTAAACACAAGACAAATAATTCACACTATTGATAGGAAAGTCATAAAAAATTCATTAAATAATCATAAGGTTTCATAACACCCTAAATATGAAATTAGATCATGTTGAACATAATAAAATTCATAAAACCAAGTATCAACATCACTAATCCAGAAAAGTAAAAGTAAAAGTAAATTATGGAATATAATGATAGACTAGCTGATCTCCCAGCCTTTGCCTCCTCATTGTGCTCTTTGAGTCTCCTCCTCTAGAATTCGTCATAATGATGATTAAATAGTAATCTGTGCTTTGGATGTGAAATCCAACTTTTGCCCCTGCGTAAAATGCCCTATTCTGCAAATTAACCACTCAGGCATCGCGACTCTATAATGAGGCATCGCGGCTCGTGTCCAAATACTGGAATGCGCCTCGATTTTGACTGTTCAAGGGCCGCAACTCTAATAATCCTGCGTCGCGACTCAAATTCTCCAGCCAATAGCGTCGCAGCTCTTAAAGGCAGCTCCACGGCCCTAAATTTCTCGATGGTTCGACCTCTTTATCTAATTGTAGCGCCACGACTCTATGTCTAAGCGTTGCGACTCAAATATATTTTTTCTTTCAACAATTTCCATATTTTTGAAGCCAAACACAGTCATTTATCAATTACTTCCCATAAATCTAAAATATCATCAAACACAGGCAACAAAAGGCAACAAAACGTCATACTGCACAAAAATAACTAAATAAACATAAAAAATAAAATAAAATAACCCTTTAACATACTATAAAAACTATTGTATCATAATACCACTTGGATTTTGTATTTTAACTAATCTTAACAATATGTGTCATATGCCAGTCATGCTTGCACAATGATTGACATGTAACACTGATTGTTGACTCAGTTTTTGGCTCTTTTATTTAATTAATTATTATTTTATTAAGATAGATTATTATATGTGGTTTAATTATTTGAAATGATCAAATATAATTAAAAAATTAGATTATATGATATAAATAGTATGTAGTGTTTTATTTATTTTGTCATGTTGATGCTTGTCACTGTTCCGACCCTATGAAGGGATTCTAGGAGCCCAACACTATGATGAAGTTAAGTGTTAAGATGCTTTAGGCTCTCAGATAAGTTCCATCTTATTTGTAGAGAATGATAAGTTTTTGTATGTCCTTTGGGTAGTTGAAATTTTCCACTTTTGTTTTTGTTATTTTAAAATGATTTAAAAATAATTGTTGAATTAATAAAACAAACATTTTTTTTATAAATTAATCAATTAAAATAAACAACTATAAAATATTAATTTTAACCCATAAATTTAAATCCAAAAATTAAAATCAGCACCCTTAACTTAAAAGCCGAAATTTAAACTGAATTCAAATAAAATAGTTTAATTATATTTGGAATTAAATATATTTATTTAATTAAAATAGTTTTATTAAATATTTTTATTTTAAAATTAGTTTATATTATTTTTAATTACTTTTTCATTGATTAATTTATAAAACATGTTTTTTGTTTTATTAATTCAGAGATATTTTAAAATCATTTTAAAATAACAAAAACAAAAGAAGATCAAATAAATCATTGAAAGGAGAGGCAATATGGTCATATTTGAAATTTGGGTCGACTAGATTCCAGCGTAGGGTATCAAACTAGTATGAATTGTAAATAGAGTACTAAATGATCATTATTATAAACACAGAATATCAAATGTGTATTTCGATAAAGCATAGAATACCAAATGAGCATTTACAAAAAAAAAAAAAATTAATAACTTAAATGCAGCATTTCCAACTATCCCAAAAAAATTAAGCCTCAAAGGAGTTTCCATTCACAATTTATAATATAAATTTGTAATATAAGCTAAATAAATTGTCACTCATATATAGATAATTTATAATATATAGTATAATAGTAATTATATATATATATCTTCATACTATTTACAAGCAACGTGCAATGCATGTTTGTTTAGTTTTATTTAGAAAAAATATTAATTATTTTTATTAAATTTTTATAATTGTCATATAAACTTTAAATAAATAAACAATATTATATATAAAAGAATGACATAAACATATCAAAATGAAAAATTAAATCGCTTATGATTTAAAAAAATATATAATATGATAACCTTTTAAACATAAATAATAATTTTTTTTAATAAAAATTAAGATTATGTATTATATATTATTATTATTATGATATTTTATAATATTTAAATTTATATTGAAATGAGTATTAAATATATAGTCTTGTAATATTAAATATTATTATAATAATAAGATTTTATAATATTAATATAATTAGTAAAAAAATTAGGATTATATATTATTATCATAATAATATTTAAATTTATATTAATATAATTATTAAATATCTAGTTTTGTATTATATATTATTATAATAATGATATTTTATAATATTTAAATATATATTAATATAATTAAAATATTTATTTTTAATTAGTTTTAAATATATACTATTAAATATTTAGAATATTTTATTAAAATTAACAAAACAACTGTTAAAATAAAAAAATTCAATTATCTTCACACTTTTTTTATATTTTGAAGAGATATAAATTGTGCATCTAACCGAATTTTTTTGGTTTAATATATTTTATTATTTCTTTCGTTAAAGTTACAGCTCATACATCAAAATAATTAATTAATTATGTACATAGTAGCGAAATATCTTACTTAAACTATTTATTTCATTATTCATATTATATATTTTATGTATTTTTTTTATTAGATTTAACATGTCTTGAAATATCTTTGAAAATTGAATAATTAAAATATAATTATCTCAAAATATTAAGTTTATAATTTGATATTTATTTAATTAAAATTTATAGTAACTTTTTTTAAATAATATAAAGTATTTAATTTAAAATTAAATTATACTGTATGTCATAGGAATTATTATATAAATGCAAATAAATTTACACAAATAAAGTCAATTGTAGCCTTAGTATCTTTATTATCCATATTGTAAATATTATTGTAAAAATCCAATTTATTTGTATGATATAAATTATAATATTATAATGTATGTGAAGAATATGTTTTAATCAATTTTTTTTATTTAAAAAATGTTTTTTCATGTATTATTTGACAACGAAGAATATGCTGGTGTAAGTCTAAATATTAAGATTTAATTTTTTAATCTTCTACTTAATTTTAATATTTTTATAGCATGAACTTTGCTTAAGTATTTTTTTTTTATTTTTTTTAGTTTTATTTGTGTTTAATAAGTACCCTTGATGAACTTTTCATATAATAAAAAAAATACCTTTCATGATCTCATATCTGTTTATATGGGTTAAATTTTGAGCAAAATTGAATACTAGGACTAGTTTTACACATGGCTATATAATAAATAGATAATTTAAGTTTTTAGTAGAAATAATTTTGGTGCGGGCAATACCACAGTAACTACACTATCTCTTTTTTTTAAGTCCCTTGCATGACACATCAATGGAAAAACACCGCTATCCATAGGACTTAAAGCAATGCCCTTATACCAGAATTACCGAAAGGACGTATGTAACGACCCAAATTCGCTAATAAGGCTTAAGGGCCTTGATTAGTGTGCCTGGAGGGCATAATGGGATTTTGTGTGTGACTTTAATGAGTTTAATGCATGATTATGATTTAATGCATGTTATATGACTATTTGATTATTTGAGATGCATAACTATGTGAATTAGTATGCATGTAAACCTGATTATCTTAGAAAGAGCATAATTGTAATTTGGCCATTTTGGGCATGACTGTGTTGATATCTGTGATCTGTGACTCGAGACGATCCTAGAATGAGCGGGTTAGCGGAAAAGTCAAAGCGGGAATCTATACCCGGCTTGGGTCAAGCCTGGGGAATTTAAATGAGAATTTGGAAAGTATATTGAGGTTAATCTTGATGATGAGGAATGTATATTTAGTGATTAATCAGGTATTGGGTAGTAAGCGGGAAATTATTAGGAACACTTAAGGAATTAGTGGGAATTTGGGTAAAATGACTAAAAAGGCCCTACATGGACAAAAAGGTTTAGAATTAATAGGGAGGACATTTTGTTCTTTAGGCTTTTTAGAGATAAGTTAAAGGAAGCTTTATACTTAGTGGAATTTGTAGAAAAAGAGTTATAAGGCTGAAAAAGAAAGAAAGAAGGAAGAAAAAGGAAAAGAGAGAAAACAGAGGGGTTTTGTTCCAAAAGAATCGGTTTGTGGCTCTCCCACCATTTCCCTTCATTTTTCTTGGAGTTAAGCTCAGTGGAGAGCTAGGGTAGGCTGAGCATCAAGGATCCTAAGCTAGACTTGAGGATTGGCAAGGGATTAGCAAGATCACATCAGAAATTTGAGGTAAGTTCTTGGAGATTTCAGTTTTAGGGCTTGACTGGTTTGAGCTGTGTATTTGAGCTAATTAGATGGGGATTTTTGGGAAATTAGGCCAAGATTGAGAAGGAGCAAGCTAAGCAGGTCTAGGGTTCAACTCAAGGTCGAATTTCCATCCACGGTATGATTTCTAAGACCTTATCTTTGATGTTTGAATGAATTTCTGGTTTTAGGGTTCATTATGGTAGATCTTGAGTTTTGGGTTGCTTAAGCTTGGGTTATGGGTTCTTGGGATGCTTGGGATGAGTGTGAGGTGTTGATAAGTTTGTTTTTGGGTTTGGGAAAGATTTGGACAAGTTTGGGGTTGAAATGGTAGAAGGAAATCGCAAGAAGCGATTTTGGGTGTTGCTGGTCTGCAACTAGCGCTACAGCGATAGTCTTTGGGCGCTGTAGCGCTAGGCCCTGTTTCTGGGGAGTTGTGGTTCTGCTTGTAGCGCTATAGCGCCCTCTTTAGAGCGCTGTAGCGCTGTACTGTTCACAGAAAGGGATTTTTGGGCTTTTGTTGAGGGATTTCGACCTAGGGTTTGGGGCTCGATTCCACCACTTTGTTTTGGGGATCTAGGACTTCCTGGGGGCTCGGGATTGGTCCCGAGGCTAGGTTTTGGGCTTGAGGTTTGGTAATGACTTTGA
Organism: Humulus lupulus; assembly: GCF_963169125.1. Classification (NCBI taxonomy): domain Eukaryota; kingdom Viridiplantae; phylum Streptophyta; class Magnoliopsida; order Rosales; family Cannabaceae; genus Humulus; species Humulus lupulus. The sequence goes on from NC_084795.1 coordinate 108,879,968, forward strand.
CTTATGGATTTTGCTTAGGTAAGCGCTAGGGCTCGAGTAGGATCGTGCTCGAGGAGTCAGGTGATCAAGGTTATCTAATTGAAAGGTAAGAAAACCGTAACACCCGAGAACAGGGCATGGGCCCACAGTGATATTGCATTGCAGGGCACAACCCTAGATTGTATTATGTGCAAATGTATAACCTTAAATGAATTATTATATGTTTGAATGATTATTTTGAAATGTACTATATGTGTGATTATAATGAAATGAATGGCTAAGGCCGAGAGCGGTGAAGGCCGAGAACGGCTTTGGGGCCGGAAGTAACACTTAGCACATGGAGTGCTTATAGCCAGGGTGGGACCCAATGGATACATGAGTTATCCTTACGGTAAGGACCGAGACCCCAGGCTTTGGTAAGGCCTCTGGGGCGGCATGGCCGTGCTTGTTTAGTCTGATGGTTTCCCTATTTATCAACGGATTATATGTCAGCTATATTCTATGCATATGTTATATACTGTATGAGTTTTCTTGCTGGGCTTCAGCTCACGGGTGCTCTGTGTGGCAGGTAAAAGCAAGGAGTCAGTCAACCGGCCATGAGTATGGAGAGCGTGGGGGCGGCGCGTACATGTTCGGCCTGCCCGACTGCTTTGGTTGGGGGCATTTTGTATATGGCTGTATTAACTTATTCTTTTGATAGTTAACCTGGTGTAAATCTATTTTTGAATTGTAATTATTTTGTAAACCTTATTTTTGGGATCCCAGATGTTTAATACTTAATGTTTTCAATGAAACTAAACATTTTCAAAGAGTACAGCCTTAAACTCTGGTTTAGTCACACTTTTGGTTTTAGAAACCTCGTAGAGTCAGTTAGTTGCACTATTTCCGTTTTAAACTCACTTAGTAACGGCTCTAAGGTAGTAGGGCGTTACAACGTATACCCAAAAAAAAAGATTTGAACTCAAATCGAAGGTGCACAAAATATAATGTACATACTAAGGGCCACCCGGTCCGGCCCACATTTTTCGTGCCTCCAAATAATTCGGGTCGGGCCGAGCCATATTTGAAAGAGTAAGCTCAGCACGATCCATGGGCCCAGCACATGTCGTGCCGGCCCACTTTCAGGCCCATTTTATTATTGCTAAAAAATGTGAAGATAAAGAATTGAACCCTCCACCTCCTCTTTAACAATCAATGAACTCACCACCAATCCAAATACATTTCTTCATTTAAATTGTAGTTTTAGATATTTTTATATACTTTTTAACAATACTTTGCACAAAATTATATCAAAGATAATTATTAGAATCTGAATATCTAATAATAAATACTAAAAATTTTAACTCAAAAATCTTAAAATAAATTAATATAATTATAAAAATATAAAATTGAGAAAAATAATAGACTTTTATTATCATTTTAATTTATAGATAATTGACAAATAAAAATTTATTATCATTATTAATGTCAAAATATCGGGCTTTTTATCGTGTCGTCCTTTCAGACTAGTTTGCTCGTGCTTTCGTGTCATGTCTTCGGGCTTGTCGTGTCGTGCCGTGCTCAGGCCCATGTCGTGCTGTGGCATGCTAATTTTCAATTCATGTCGTGCTTGGCCCAAGCCCATATTTTTTCGTGTCATGTCGTGCCGTGTTAGAAAGACCGGCCTGTATTTACAGCTCTAACTCCAATCATATACACTAAAATAGTGTTGAACCAACATCAAAATGAGGTAATTTTAATACCATTTTTTTTTCCAATCCAACCATAACATTAAAACTTACACCAAAAAATATTTTCAACATTATTATATTATCCACAAAGTATACATTATATTATTATATTATTTTATCTTACAAATTAAATAATATACATATATTTTTATATATAAAATATTAATATAAAACAAAAAATATATATATATTTGCTGTGGTGAACAGTGCCACATCAATAATGTCGTGACATTGTTCATGTACACCATTTTACAATCCTATTTAAAATCTCATTAAAGTAATATTTGGTGTAGGATCAACAACCAAATCAGACCACCCTGTTGTTGAAGGCATTCCCATGCCTTACTACTCACTATTCTATACTAATGTATGTAATGTTATGTTGGTATGCAATCAGATTCTCATGGTCTGTTGGTGAGGCCCTCTTAGCTTACCTTATTATTATTATTATTATTTAATTTAAATTTTGCTTTTTTGGATTCAGTACTTGCACGCCTATGACTAAACCTCCATTTTCAATTAAATAACCAGTTTTCTTCTTCTGGTTTACCAACTCCAGAGTATAATAAAAAAAAACCAATAAGGTCGAAATATAATTTAAATTGTAACTGTAGTTCAATGTGTAGAAAGATTAGTGAGAGTTAAAACATAATTAAAATTTAAATGAAATGACATGAAAAACAATTGTCGTTTCATTTTTCCCATAAATGGATTCATTATCAAAATGGCAAAAATTAGAACCAATTAATTGACCCGATCCAAACACCACGGATCAAGTCCACTATTGAAGAGAAGAAAAAGGCATTGCTTTTTCCCTTCAAGTCGTCAACTTCAATCTTTCAAACATATTTTGACTCTTAATTTCATCAAATTCTGAAACGCGAAACGTGTCGGGTCTGTACTATTCAACGAGTAGAATATTCGTCACCAAATTGAAACGGAAGGCCTCTTCAGTCCAAACTCATTTCTCCATCTCCTCCGCTGTTACTTCTATTAGCATTAGGGAATTTTGATAAGAAAATTCGCAAAAGTAAAAACAAAAAAGTTAGGTATTTTCATCTTTAGATATTTCTAATTCACACGTAGTTTTCTTTCATTCATTCTATTAGAGCCCATATTCTCTGCTAAATCATCTCCCTCATTCTCGCACATTAAGAACTGTCTCAGTTCTCTCTCTCTGAATTTTTCAAACCCAAGATTTCGCTAGCTACAAGTGGAGTTTCCACTTTCCCAATGAATTTCGATTGAGAAATTCTATGGCCTTTCCTCCTTCCTAACTTTGCTTAGGATTGAGGTTTAAAAAAAAAGGCCTTAGAGGTTGATTGAACTGATGGTTACTAGAAACTTTCTTGTGCTCAAGAGTATTTTAAACAGGGTTATGTACGAAAACATGCTTGTGATTATAGGCTCTATATGGGTTTTCGTTTGGGGTTATATATTTTATGCTTTTGGCTTTACTTGTAAAGTTATATTCAGGTAACGATCCATTCTCTGATCTGAGCATCTTGGTTTCATCATTTATTTTATTTATTATACATGTATACATAGTTAAGAATTAATAGCTGTTATTTCATTTTCAGACTACTGGTTGATAATCAGACAAGTAAGATTACTGATATTGATGAATTCAGAGAAAAAGAGGGTGACTTTCATCGTGCTCATAATGACGAAAACAAAGAAGAGAGTAAAGACTCTTCTCATGTTATGGTGGAGGATGCTGCCTTAGCTGCAAGCACTAACAAGTACGAGGTTTTTTCCGGGAAATTTATGAATGGTTTCCTAGAAGAACCAAAACCCATGAGCTTCATCAAACAAGAGTTAAACGTGGGCCCAAACGAGTTTTCTATTCCTGAAACTCAAATCCTTGAATCCCAAATCACTTCCGGCCCAGATATTCCTGGAAAATTTTCAGGAGCTGAAGCTGCTGATTTTGAAGAAGTAAACGACGTCATCGATACCTTTTGTGACGAAGATGTTTTAGAGAAACGACAAGAGGATGAGGTTTCTGACTTGGGAGAGATCCCAGTTTCGGAAATTTCTAGTAACGAAGAAGACTTCTTCCAAGACCCAGAACAGGGGAATTTACAAGAAACAGAGCTTTCTACTGATACGCCCAATTTTTATGAAAATAGCTTTAATTTTTCAAATGGCGTGGAATCATTTTCTGAAAATTTTGCTTCAACTTCTGATGAGGATACAGTACCTAATATTTTATGTGATGTGTCACCGAGAAAAGATCAAGATGTTGATTCCATCACCTATGAATTTTCTCGAGAAAGTGACAGAGAAGATGTTAATGAAGGTTTGAGCCTTGAAACTGAAACCCCTCCTCCGGTCATTGTAGAGGAGAAAATTCCTGAAGTTTTGCTACCAATACGAGAAGAAATGGCTGTTCCAGCTGAACAGCATAATGATACTGAGGACGAATACATAGAATTAGAACTCCATCAAACGCAGAGCACAACAACTTACACGGACACAAAATATATGACTAACCCTGACAAAATGAAGCTTCAAGAGGAAGATGAAAAAAAAGACGGTGAAGGCGAGTCGGAGTTTGTCTGGGAACATGAAGACGTAATAGAACAACTTAAATGGGAGATCAAAAATGCCAGAACAGGAGGACTGCCAACCATTTTAGAAGAAGAATCGGATTCAGAATCTCCAAAGAAGGAAGAAAGTATCAATTTCAAGCCTCTGAAGATCGATTTGAAGTGTGGTTACAAAGACCGAATGGAAGAAATCCAAAATGTCTATAAAATTTATGCTGGGAAGACGAGAAAATTGGACATATTGAATGACCAAACCATGCATGCACTCGGTAAGTTACAACCATTGATTTAATATTCAATAATCATTATTTTAATTCTTAGGTAAATCCCAGTTGCATGTTCTTGGCAAAAAAAGAAAAAAATAGTATATGCATTAAACACATTTCGAAGATTACTTTGCCAAAAAAACTCTAGAAAGACAAGTTTGTAGATATTTATATTGCGGTTCTTCATGTTCATGTATAAAAAATAAAATGGGTCATCAAATTATTTATTTATTTATTTTTGGATGTGGAAATCAGGTTTTTTGCTGCTGAAAGACCAAAGAGTGATAATAAAATCTAGGGGTTCGGTTAATCCAATAGTAAAGAGCTTGTTAACACGTAAAACACAAAGATCAACAGTCGTAGCCGCCGAACCAATACAACAACACGCTGGAGCATTACATAAGGACTTCGAATTGGTCTATGTCGGACAGGTTTGTCTATCGTGGGAGATACTCCATTGGCAGCAAACGAAAGTACAAGAGTTGCTGCAATACGACGACGTCCACGGCTCTCGTTCGTTTAATCTTGTGGCCTCTGAGTTTCAGCTCTTTCAAGTGCTTCTTCAAAGGTTCATAGAGGACGAGTCGTTTCGAGGACCCAGAATAGATAACTACGTCAAGAATCGTTGTGTTATTAGAAACCTTCTTCATGTTCCCGCCATAAGAGGTGAGATTATTCAAAACGATCACTTAATGCTTTTGTAGTGTGATTTTTTAACTTCGCACGACAAGTCTTTGATAAAAGTTCTCTTCCAGATGATTGTATGAAGGATAAGCTGTACGGAATGGAAGGGAATGGGGATTCAATCCTCTTGGAAAACATGGCGAATGTACTCGTAGAAGCGATGTTTACGTTCTGGGACTTTCTTAGGAAAGATACCAAGACCAACATTAACCAAAGAGTAAGTCAGAAAACGGAGACTGACCCAGCTGACTCTAAACTCTTGATAGGCATCCGGAAAGACTTGTATAAGGTTTGATTTAATAAAAACTTCGATTTTACTAGAAAGGGTTTAATTAGTGTATTGTGTTCTAATCTAATGCCATTTTTCTATTTTGGTGTCGACGCAGAAGGATAGAAAGGTCAAAGATGTACAGAGGAGTGGGAATTGTGTTGTTAAGAAGTTCCAAAAGCACCAAGAGCAAAAGGGTCGGCTTGAACAAGTATTGTTTCATGCACAAGTTGAGTTGAGATTGATAGCTAGAGTGCTAAACATGTCGAGATTAACTAGAGATCAGTTAATTTGGTGTCAGCGTAAACTAAACCAAATTAGTTTCTTTCAAAGAAAGGTTCAAGTGGAAACTTCGTTTTTGCTTTTTCCATGTTGACTTATTAGTAGTAATCTATATTTGCTATATGTTCTTATAGAAATCCTCGTTTTCTCAGATTTTAGTGCACAATAGGTTTGCTTATAGAGATGTGAGCTTATTATTAGGCCAAATAATGGTGTAATAATTTAAACACTTTGAATAGATCAAAGATATACCCACGCAAATATATATAATCAACAAAAGATTCACAAAGATTTTGGTTTGTTCAAACCAACTCCCGTGCCTGTTATAGAACTAGGTAAAAGATGTATAATTTATTTATATTATGTATAAATATATGTGACACTCTTAATGATTATTATACATAAATGGTTACTTTAATATTAATAGTTGGATTAAGATTGTTTACCGAATTTTTCAGAAACTATAAATATATTGAAAATAAGAGCTAGAAAGAAAGACTAGGAAATTAATAAGATCACATTTTTTTACGTGGTTGGGGAGTTAATGAGCCTTAGTCCACAAGTCACTAATATTAGGCTTTAGAGAGTTTTACAATATAGGTCTTCTGCAAGTTCAACAGTGTTTTGCTTACAAGAGAAAATCGGGGATCCTTGCTACAGTACACGAATGACCATATTTATAAGCAGTCATTTGACTTGGGCCGGACTAATTCAGGCCCAATAAGGATATAAGTAAAAATGCTTGCTAACGGAGCCGTAATACAATAATGTAACATGATTAAAAGTTGTTAATCTAGGCCCATTGGGCCGGTCTAGGTGTGGTAGAGCCTTACAGTTGCCCTTTTTACATTAGCACGAACTGATCCGTGTGGGCTACTGAGGGGATCCTAAGGACTGGATCTGTCAAAGTAGTGGTAGTACCGTTTCCTAGGAACATTATATGTTCCGTGCGTACCCCACTGCAGGTTAGTCAGGGAGACCAAATGCCAAATTTCTCGGGGACACGTCAGCTGTAGGAAAGATTGGGATTGTTCTACCCAGATCTGTGGTCCAGGCTCATTTACCGATGACCAGGTTCGTTTACCAAGACCCGTTTTCATTTACCCGAGTAGACATCTTGATGGCGAGTTTGAGCATTGGCAATGGACCTAGAGATCTCACCTGGATTCCACTCGATGGGATTCATCTCCCAGATTAGATCGTCCGCCACCATAGTTTACATCCTGGAGGATAGAGGTTAGATGTGCCCGGGAAGGTGGTTCAGACCTGCATCTCCATTCCTGCCCCTTTACTATGCTTGTGCTACTCGCCTGCTATTGGGCTCAGGATGGTTAGGGCCGACAGGGTTTGGTTGCTCGTCGTTCACTGGGCCTGGTTGGGCTTGAACCTTTCCTAGGAGCCCATGGAAACCATTTGGCCATGCCACGTGTACAAGGTGGGAAATATGGATAACATTTACCCCCAAGTCTTCACCCGCGTTCGCAAGGTGGAGACTTGCCTTTTTCATCCCAGATCAATCACTAGTATCCAGGTTCGTTTACCTACATCTCGGTTCATTACCAAGACCCGGGTTCTTTTACTTAGAGGCCAATTGGTCAATCCTCGTCCTTTCAACTTCCCACTCTCCTGGACACGTGTCTCCAGGTAGATGGTACGTCTATACCACTCGCGCCCGAAAAATCTGTGCAAAATCTTTTGATGACCTAGGTGACTGATGGATGTCAGCTCATTTCTCGAAGCGTCTCGTCTATAAGAAAAGGTGCTTTGAGCACTCGAGTGGGATGTTTAATGCTTTTGCATTATCTGGAGTCGTCAGATGGGGATTGTCTTGGGATTTTCATTGTGGCCCGTTGGATGAGGGAGGCGTGGATCGTGGATTGACGAATCCATGATTTAGCACTTGATTGGGCCATTTAATGCCTTTGCACCATCCGGAACTGTCGAATGAGGATTGCCTTGGGATTCTCACAGTGGACCGTTTGATTAAACAAGACTTTTTCTTCCTATAAATACCTCAGTAGGCTTCCTGCCACACTTTTACTTATCCCAACTTTTCAAACTATAGAGCAAAGAGCTAGAAACCCTGAATGTCTGAAGTTGCCGAAGAAATTCTCTTACGGTTAGTGCATTTTCGTGCCCATCTGTTTCTGTAGCATCCCAAATTTGCTAGTAAGGCTTAGGGCCTTGATTAGCGTGCCTGGAGGGCAATAATTGATTTAATTATGTTATTATGTGAATTTAATGATTATGTGATTAGAAATGCATGTTTAGGTGAATTAAATATGCATGTGGGCCCCATTTGGCTATTAGAGGCATATTTGTAATTTGAAGCCGTTGAGGGTATAATTTTTAGCTTTGCGTGGTGTTTCCGGCATGAGAGATCCTGTCCCGCGGTATTAGCCGAGAGTCACAAATATGGTATTTGATATTTTTGGGATTGGTAACCATTAGTAACTTGAGGTTGGTGTTGTTACTGAAATAATAAGTTAAAGGTGGCATTTTTGCAAAAGGGTGAAAGGACCTAGATACCCTTATGGGTTAGCCTAGAACTAAGTTAGAGGGAAGGGTAGAGTAGTCTTTCGAGCTTAGAGTTAGAAAACCCATGGCTGAAGGAAATCCTTTCACGTTTATCACTCATCTCCATAATCACTTAGTTTCTCAAGAGCTCTAGAGTAAAAGCCAACAACAAGCTTAAGGCAGCTGGATTTTTTAGGAATTGGAAGTGAAGTTCAAGTTGTGGAAGGGGACTAACAACCATCTACACTTAGGAATCTCGTAATTTAAGAGGAGGTAAGGATTTTACTTCTGTGGTTTAGGTCCTTTATGTTGTTCTTGAGGAATATGATTTTGATTTCTAAATTTGGGTTTTAGGATGAAGTTGTGAGGAGCTTGAGCTTGGGAGTTTGAGTGTTGAAGCTTGGAGTGGCATTGGAGGCAGCCTATGGTCGAATTCCTCTCTAAAGGTAACGATTTTTTGCCCTTAATTGTTTTGAGTTTTCTGGTTTTTAGTTAGTGTTCTTAAGCTTCAAAGCTCAGTTTTGATGTTTGTGTTTGGTGAGGTTTTTAGCTAAGTTTTGATGTTACTATGTTGTTTTGGATGAGTTATAGTGATTTTTGGGCTCAATTATTTGTTTGGCTGATGATTGGGGAGGATTTTTTGAGCTTTGGCTCGGGGAGATTCGAAGGGAGAGACCCAAAAAATTGCATTTCTGGTATCAGCGTTGTAGCGCTAGGTTGGGAGGGCTACATTGCTAGGCTGTGATTTTTGGTGCTAGAGTTGCTGACTCTAGCGCTGTAGCGCCTAATAGGTAGCACTGTAGCGCTACTCAGCTTTCAAAACTTGATTTTTGGGTACTTTTTAAGGTTTTTGTCCAGGGGCTCGGGGGTCGATTCTACCACCCCCTTTGGTGGAATTGGAGTTCTTGAGAGCATGGGATTGGTCCTAGGATTGGTTTATGGAATCAAATTATAATGAGGGTGCTATTTATGGTTTGTGACTAGGTGACCGCTTGGGTTTTGGGACAGGATCGTATTCGGGGGGTCGTCTCTTGAAATCTAGTGCTTGTGAAAAAGGTAAGAAAACTGTTGTACTCTTAGAGCAGGGCGTGCCCTATTGTTTGTATTACAGGGCATGGCCCTATGTGAATGAGTTGTAGGGAATAGCCCTATTGTTTATATTTAGAATATGTTTAAATATATGTTGATTTTATGCTGCGTAATGCATATTTGTGAATGAACAACGAAGGCCGGGAACGGCGATGGCTGGGAACAGCGAGGGACGGGAACGACGAAGGCCGAGAACGGCAGAAAGCTGAGTACAGCAAGGGGCTAAGAATGGCGTTGAGCACGTGGAGTGTGAGCCGTTAGGGCGAGACCCTCCTAGGATGTTGGAGTCATCCTCTCGGTGAAGACCGCGGTCCCAGGGCCTTGTAAAGCGCTTGGGACGACATGGCCGCTATATGTTTAGCCGTTGGCTGTTTGTTATACATTGTGGATTGTCATATATATGTTATGTGCTTTGTGTTAAATTTTCTTGCCGGGCTTCAGCTCACGAGTGCTCTATGGTGCATGTAAGGGCAAAGGAAAGGTCGACCAACCATGAGTACGGAGAGCGTGGAGCGACGGGTACATGTTCGGCCTACCTAGCGGCCATGGCCAAGGGTATTTTTGGGAAATGCAATGTATAAACTTGAATTTGTTGCCTAGTCGACCCTGAATGTATTTTGTGTTGTAAAGTATTTTCTAAACAGTATTTTGTGTTCCCAAATGTATAATGCTTTACGATTTCAATGAATGGCCATATTTTATACCTAACGTCTTTAAACAACTTTTATTTCAGTTTAGTTAAACTTTTACCCTAAAACCTCGATTAGTGAGCTAATGGCACGTTTTTAAACTCACTTGTAATGACTCTAAGGAAGTAGGGCGTTACAACTTGGTATCAAAGAGAGCCAAGGTTTATGGTTCCTGGAGATCGACTGAACATGTACGCTCGCTGCCAGTGACAAGCTCGACTTAGAGTTGGTTGGTATTTATTGAATTATATGTTTAAATGCTTGCTAAAGTGCCCTGTTTTCCTTAATATTTTAATAGAGCATGGTGAATGTAACGACCCAAAATTATTATTAAGGCTTAAGGGCCTTGATTAGTGTGCCGGGAGGGCATAATTGGAGGTTATGTGAAGTAATGGTGTGAGAATGCATGTTTATGAGTTTTTGGATAGGCATGCGGGCCCCACTAGGCTGGTAAGGGCGTAATTGTAATTTTGGCCCGTTAGGGCATAAACGTGATTGTGTGTGATAAATTGTTGAGACCGCATTATTATGTGGATAGGTAGATATATATATATATATATGTATATATGTGTGTGTTTGCAGCTTTCGGCACGAGGCGATCCTAGGGAGCTGGTAGCGGGAAAGTCACAACGGGACCCGATACTCGACTCGGGGTGAGTCAAGGGGTACTTGGGATATTAGATGGTCGTCTGGGTTATCGGGTTATGAAAATAAATAATTGGAGATATATTTGAGGTTAGGAAGCCTAAGTGGGAATACTGGGGAATTTTACCATTTTTCCCTCAGGGACGTTTTTGGCACCCCGAGCTTTGAGGTTAACTTAAGTGAAATAAATAAGATAAAACAAATCAAAGGAAGGCATGAGAAACATCAGGAACCGACCCTCCCCTTTTCCTTTTATTCTCTCTCAAGGAAAGTTACTGAAAATTAAAGGGAATTAGCTTGAACACAGGGATTTGAATGGAGGATTTGGAGGATTAATTCAGTGGAGGCTAAGGAATCTAACTGGAAACTAAGGTGAGCATTGAATTTCAGTTCTTGATAAGTTGATTATGAAGTTTTGGGCTGGATTCTAAGAGTTCTTAGGTTCTTAACTTAAAGGTTAAATTAAGGCAGCAAGCTTGGGAGTTAGCTCAGAATTTTCTTAGAGAAGTGGTTATGCAGAAAGGTAAGCTCGAATTTGTGATTTAATTTTTGAATTCTAGTGTTTCCTTGGCTGGTTTTGGAGTTCTTGAGTTGTTGGGTTTCAAAGATGGAGATGTTGTTTTGATGAGTTTCTAGACTAGGTTTTTGTTGGGTTATGTGGTTGAAATCATGTTAGAATGTTGGGGTAATTAGATCATGTTATTGGGATGAGTGTGGGTGGTTTTGAGAGAGATTTGGGTGTAAAAAATGGTGGTATTTCTAGATTTGAAGAGGTCGGGCCGCGGCATGGTTCTTGGTGAGCCGTGACCCTCGAAGTTGATGAGTGATGAAGGAGGAGGGTGGGCCGCGGCATGGGGCATGTAGGGCCGCGGCCCGTCTCTATTTCTGGGCAAGGTTGGGCTCTGTTTGGGTCCATGCCGCGACATGAGGAGGATTGAGCCGTGACCCTTAAGGAAATTTGTGTCCTTGGGATTTTAAACGTAAGAATTTAACCTAGGGTTCTCGGGATCGATTCCACTACCGTGTTTGGTGGAATTTGATGTTCCGGAGATTAGAACTTTATCCAGAAGCCTTTTACAACTATTGATGGAATCCTTTATTATGGTTATGACTAGGTGTACGCTTGGGCTCGAGGCAGGATCCTGCTCGGGGGATCGTCTTTCCTAATTAAAGCACTTGGAATTAAAGGTAAGAAAACTGCGCCTGTATATGTGGATAGGATGGGACTAAGTGTTCCCTATATTTGTATGCATTGTTATATGACTGTGATAAACCATGTTAATATGTTGGGACTAAGGGCTCCCTATAATTATATGAATGTCATGAGGTGGTATTATGCCACGGGGACATGTGATGATCGGCCTAAGGGTGCCGAAATCAATACTTGCACACAGGGTGCGGCTCGGCCACTGGTAGCTGAGGACAGCTTAATAATCATTGAGCTCGGTTAAGTTGGCCGGAGTCAGTGGGTATAACACTAGGCTTGGCCTAAGCGAGCCAAAGACAGTGTATTGAATAGAGGGTGCGGCCTACGGGCATTAACCCTAGTTGTTGTTTGACTTGTATTTCATTATTGAATGTTGTGTATGACACGCTAAATATTTGGAATTAGATCACTGAATATTGACTGATGACCTGGATTGAATGGATATTATGTCTTGCTGGGTAACTGATTTATGTCTTGTAAATCATTTGGTTATGCTTTGTAATCATTTAGTTGTTGATATTGATTATGCTATAACACTATGTTTTCTTGTTGGGCCTCGGCTCACAGGTGCTATGTGGTGCAGGTAAAGGCAAGGGTAAGACGAGCTGACCATGGGTTGGAGAGCTCTGGGGTCGAGGTGTACATTGTCGGCTACTCGGCCACCACGGTCGAGGGATTGTGTAGGAACGAGAACCTAAAACATGTATTTTTCCATTAGAGTGGCTTGGTTGTTTATAAAGGTTGGAAATTCTGTAATTACGTTATTTAAACCCTGATTTGGGATCCCGTGTACCAAACACTTATTTTAATGAAAATTACTTGTTTACAACCAAAATCTTTTAAACCTAACCTGTTTGTGTCATTAGAGTCACGTTTTTATCTAAACGGCTTGATTAGCAAGTCTCACACTATTTCAAACACACAGTGTAACGGTCTTGGTTATCTAGGATGTTACAACTTGGTATCAGAGCGTCCTAGGTTTAAGGATTCCTAGAGATAGGCTGGACATGTACACTCGCCGTTAAAGACAAGCTCGACTCAAGGTTCTGTAATTGAATATATGAGATTATATGTTTAAGTTTTGATTGAAATATGAATGTATTATGCTGTATGACTACATGGAGCATGAGAACTGATAGGGCCTGGCCCTTGGCTATTGTGTGATGAGATTGAGGCGTGCTGATCAGCATTGCTGTTGCATGTGAATGAATATTTGGATAATGGTTTGCATATTGATTGTATATGGTTAACTGCCTGGATTGAATTTATATGTTATATTTGTTTATTGGCTTATAGGAAGCATGATAAAGTATGAGTATATTTGGTTGTAATGAAATGTGGTGGATAAATGAGTAGAATTGTGGATAGTGGTTATTATGTTTTATGTGTGCATGATTGTTATGATTATTTGGACCTGGTTGTGGTTTGGTTCAGAGTATGAACCTCAGGGCTGAGAAGTTCAGTCAGCAGTGGCAGATGAATACAAATTGTTAGCGTCCAGAATAGTTAAGTAAACTGGGCATTGTATTACAGGAGGGTTGCGGATGATAGTTGGGGTTGGAAGCCTCCATCTGCCCATAAAAGTCGCAGAGATGTTGCTAGCATGTGAGTAAACGGTGTGGGTTTAATATAAGGGTACAGGCAGATAAAGAGTATTAAATGGAAGGCCAAAAAGGCGTTGACCTCTGGTTTGAGGAGGAAAGTTCGGGTTTTTCTAAGAATTGGTTAGTGGATGGGCAAAGCTTCCTTGAGGTATATGAAGATGAGAGGTCATAAATAAGGAGTTGTGCTAAGTACTTGTGGCACAAGGATGCCAGGAAATGGTATTCAGACCGAGATATTGGCATGATGGGTTGGAAAGAACTTAGATGGTGATTTGATAAAAGAGGTTATAAAGGCATAGTCTGAGCTACGAAGACTAACATGCTTATAAGCTTGATTCAGAATGATAAGGTAACGACAATGTCTATCAATGAGTTTTGTGAGTTGGGTAAATCATTTTGGAAGGTTGGTACGGGCGGAAGTAGTTGGAAATGGCGGCTCAGTGAAAGATCAAACTCTGATATGGGTCAGAGCGTCAGGGTCGCTCCAATGTATGAGGTTTTCGTCTGTGTTTAGGTGGCAGTGAAGGCCATGATAGCTGTGAATTGGGGAAATGAGGTTAGAGCATGAATGCTGTAGGGCAGGAGATGTAAAAGACAATACTTCCATTGGTGGAATTCAGGAAGGACCCACTTTTGGCAACCGAGGTAGAAGAACCCCAAGAAGTGCTTTGGCACTTGGTTTTGATATGGAAGGGTTTGATTATGAAGGTAGTCGTCAGGATGGTGACGGGAACTAGTGAGGTTGTTTGGTATGCACCTGTGAGTCTTGGAGTAGTTTGAGGATTAGAACATTACCATAAATTAAAGGGTAATGGGATATGATTTATTAGTATTTGAGAATATTGGGAATAACGAGAATGAGAGAGTGTTAATTATGATTAATGAGATAGGCAGAAAAGGATAATTTTGCCCTTGGTGGTTGTTAAGGGTTTTATTTAAGTCTAGGAGCTATATGGTCTTTTGACCTAAGGATAGATATAACCATTGAAGGCTGTAGAAACTTGGAAAAACAGAGTACATTTTCTTCTTCTCCCGAACACCATTTTCCTTCTTCTTTCTTTGGCTTTTTGAGCTCCATTTGAGGAACCAAGCTAGGGAAGTGAACCTTGAGGGTCTAGGGTTGTGTTCCACCATTGAAGAGGGTTCTATACTGAGCTTGAGGTAAGTTTTTAAACATTAAAACTCTGGTTTTGCTATGTTATTCTATTAGTTTTCTGCTGAGATTTTGAAGTGGATAGTTGGGGATTCAATGAGGTTTTTGGCAAAGATTGACTAGGTTTTGATGCCTAGGACTTGTATATATGGTTTTGGGGTTCTTTTGTGAGTTTGGGTGAATTTTAGAATCAATTCATGAATGTTGGAAATGGAGAAGTCAAAGGAGGGAAAAACCAGGGCTGAAAACCCTGGTTGTAGCGCTACAGCACCTCAGTATGGCCGCTACAGCGCTATCCTGGGGCCATTCAACTCTGCTTGTAGTGCTGGGGTGCTAGGGGGGATAGCGCTACCTTGCTTTTCCAGATTTCTATTTTAGGCACTTTTTAGGGATTTTGGCTCGGGTTTCAATTTCTAAGGTTCGAGATCGAATCTACTCACCGTTTGGGTACGATTCGAGGTCCCAAGAATGAGGTTTAGGTCAAGAACCTTTCATTTCTCATTTCATTGATGGAGGTTATATTTGGTTATGACTAGGTGACCGCTAAGGAATCAAAGGAATCGATCATTCTCAAGGGTCGTTCTTGTGTTATTTCTCGCTCGAATCAGAGGTAAGAAAATTGCACATCATATGTGACATGCATGGTTATTCATGAGGCATGTTGAGTGATGTATATCTGGACCTTGATTGTATATCAAATGCTTAGCAAATCTTGCTTACTTGTGCATGGCACTGACCCATGAGTCAGAAATTGGCACGAGCTGTATGGTATTGGCTTAAGAGTCAAGAACGGCATTGATATGTTCAACACAAGCCGAAATAATTAGATCTAATCAACATAAGCATTGAATGACTCATCATGAGCATTAATGCTTGACCGACCTCATATTCGATGAAAACTAAAAGCGCTTCTTTAGCCTAATGGCTAGTTACTTAGAGCCAGGGCCAGAAGGCCCAGGTGACTGCATCGTCACATGGATAAGGGTGCAGGGCCCAAACTAGTGACTTCATCATCTACTCATCTGATTAGGACTACACGCCCCAGCATGATTATCAGAATCTCGATATTATTTGATTAGGGCTACAAGCCCCAGAATGGTTACCAGAACCTTGAAGTGATATTCACTCATCTGTTTAGGGCTATAAGCTATGTATGATTATCACGATCATCATTTGATATTACATACATGCAGTAGTGAGTTTTCTTCCTGAGCCTTGGCTCACGGGTGCTATGTGGTGCACGTAAAGGGAAAGAAAAGCTGACCCAGCCTTGAGTGGAGAGCTTAGGTGGTGATGTGTACGTATGCAGCCGCTTGACCACCACGACCAAGGTGTTTCTCAGAAGAACTAGGGGTTAACCCTATTTTTTTCGCTTAGGTCGGCTGGTTGTAATTTTTACACTGTAATGACCATTTTGGATTGTAAATAATTTGTAAACGCTTTTATGGGCCCATGTACAATTTTATGTTTTAAATAAAATATATTCTTTCATTTTGATCGAGTTTTTCACCTTAGCCTATTAATAACACCTAGAAGCACGTTTATAACCAAATGACTCGATTAGTGAGTTAAGCACGGTTCAAAACTCACAGTAACGGTCTTGGAGTAACCAGGGAGTTACAATTATATCATATATTCTAATAAATGGTAACTATTTTATTGTAGGAATATATTGTTACTGTAAAAGGCAAAATTATAGAAATAGACAACTCATTTGGATAGTACTATGTCTCATGCAAGTTTTGCTTAAAAAAGGTCATACCTACTAATGGTGTTTATACGTGTCACACTTGCAAAAACGAATGTGATTATCCTCTTGTGTAAGAAGATTATATTAGTTTTTCTTCCAATTTTTTTTTTTGTTATTTGTTTGTTCTCTAATTTATTGTTCTAATGTAGATACAAAATACATATAAAAGTCCTCGACAAAACTGCAAACACAACTTTGGTCTTATTTCATGTTGTTGCTGAAAAGTTACTAGACACATCAGTGCACAAATTGTTTAATAGATTGTCTACAAATAATAATGATGTTCTTGCCGAGATTCGAAGCCTTTGTCATGTATTGAATAAATACATGGTCCAAAGGTTAATTTTTAAAAATAAAGGGTCAAAGTGGGTAATCGGCCGAAATACAATGCTCAAATAATCTATCTATCATATCTTATTTTTAATCTTTTGACAAAACATGAGGTATAAAAGTTAATTTAAAAAAATAAAGGGTTCAAACGGGTAATCGGCCAAAATAAACCTTACACAAAAACATAAATTTTCTTATACATAAGTTTACTTTTTCTAAAAAAAAACCACACAAAACGTATAAAATAATAATAATAATAAATAAAAGCACACGTACAACTAGCAGTTTGATTTTATTTTTTGCACTTTAATGGTTCAGAATTTTTCGAAAACCTGCAGGAGACTCACTATATAATGAACACCATCATGAAAAAAAATTACGGTCAATATGCCATTACGTATCCATATAAGGAGCATGTTGTACGAGTAGGGTGAAAGTGAATCCATTACACACAATCTCCAATAAAATATTTAAAAAATATATTTTTTAATCATTACAAATAACTACACGAAGTGCGTTTATGTTTTCTAGTTTTAAATAAATAAATAATGTCGTATGTTATAAAAATGACATAAACACATTACAAAAATAAATCAAAATATTGTTTATAGTTTTAAAAAAATAAAAAATCCATAAAGCAAGAATTCGTTAGATATACAATTTTTATTTATAAAGATATGGTGTATTCTAGTTTTAGAATTAAATATTTTTTAGGAAAAATACTTATGAATTTCAATATAATAATATATTAAAAAAATTCTAATTTAAAAAGATTTTTGATCAAATTTTAATTATTTAATTTAAAAATATTTAAAGCCAACAAAAATGTATATATAAATATATATGGGGCACTCTTAATGGTTACTACTCATAGATGATTACTTTAGTATTAACCATTGGATTAAGATCAATGATCCTGTACGCCCTGATTTTCCCATGTGCTGATTAGCCAGCTGAGCTGCGGCCTAATCATGATTATCTCGTGGACATCCCCAAGACCGGAGCTTCCGTCATAAGGTCGTACCTCCTTAGCTCGAGGAATCCCAAGGGTTCGCCAAGATTGCCCAAGACTTGAGCCTGGACTCTGAAGGCCGAAGGTCGAGTTAAGTATCCAACTCATGGTACGAGCTGAATATGGAGGTTATGACCCTTTGTAAAGTCAACACACACAAGGTAAACGTGCATATATCAGACATCACGTGTCTGATATGCCCCTGACTTCTCGGACACACAGCAGGAACGTGCGTATTCAGACACCCACGACTGGGTGGGCCGTGCGGCCCATTATCTCCTTACCTATCGATTTGACCACACTTATGTGTCAGGTTTAGGAATTAATCATGAATGTCACAGAGTTGATATGATAGGTAAGAAGGTCACGGGATGACCTTCTTACCAACTCCCAGGTGCCTTCTCCTATAAATATGGAGACCCTGGGAGTTGATAGGGGTTGGATAATTTCTTGTAAGAAATATCCTGTAATGATATTCCCATAATAGAGCAATAACATTGACTAGTGGAGTAGAAGGATTTTAACCTTTGAACCACTTAAAAACCGTGACTTGAGTCACCTTTCCATTTCCTAAGATCGTATATCTGTTTCGGTTCATTATTAGCACTAATCCCTTTCTCTTCCTTTCTTAAATTACCTGTTGGCGAAGAACCGCGTCAACAGTTTGGTGCTTTCATTGAGAGCAAATCCGATTCAGTGCTGTCGCAAACATCCAACTATGGTGACAACTCGATCCAGGCATGGTAACGAGGCAGAGCAACATGATGGGCAGGAGGCTCATCATACTGCCACCCCTGGTGAACAAGTTCCTGAAGTCCAGCAGCGGCCACGAAAACAGCCGGCGGGCCAAGACGACACCGGAAGTTCGGCGCCTCGGCCACCTAACCCGAACCCATGTTATTACACTACGGTGGAAATGGAGAATGCTCAGCTGAGGAGCCAGCTAGCAATAGCTAGTCAACAGATCAAGGATGTGCTGGCCCGATTACCCCCTTTCACAACCGACGTTAACGTCGGAGAGAGGCAAGGCGAGGCTTCTAAGTCTCGCCGGGGTAATCGGTCCAGGCTTAGCCGTTCAGACAGACTTCCGACGCCCAACTCCACTCCTTCATCACACCATCGAGAGGCAGACTTCAGAGGAATGCCTAGAGCCGAACAACAACAGTACAGCCGTTCGGTCAGAACGTCGACTCCTAGCTCCCAACCATCCTCGAGCGCGCCCAGGAGAGCTCGAGGAAATTCCCAAAGGAAATCTGGGGAGGGCTCACAGCATCGGCCTGTCCCCAACAACCGTCCTGCGCCTCATCCAGATCGCCAGGCGCGGGACCAGCGGGTTGGTAGGGCCGAAAGGCCCCCACCGAATCTAATCCGACCTGACGAAACCAGGATCGCCTCTCCAGTCAGGCATCCTCCGTCTCCGATAAGGTATCCGTCTCCTCTTCAAACCATTCGAGATATTCCTGCCTACGGAAATAGCAGGAGAGATCCACCATCAGCTGGACCTTCCTGGCGTAGCAGGGTGCCAGGGGAAAGCCCAAGTCCTCACCACCAAAGGCGAACTCCAAGCCTATCTAGCAGGAGCTACTAGACCGGCAGTCGCCGGAGTTGTAATGCCCCAAATTCCCTAATAAGGTTTAGGACCTTGATTAGGAGGCCGGGAGGGCCATAATTGCTTTATTATGCTATTTAATGATAATATGCATGTTTAGGTGTATTAAATATGCATGTGAACCCATTTGTGATTAATTGGGTGATTTTCATATTTTGGCCATTTCGGGCATTTTTGGCATATATGTGAAATGTGCGTGGTGCTTTGTTATTATTTGGTTATGCCAGGGTTACCCAGCACAAGACGATCCTAGGAGGCAAGCTAGTGGGAAAGTCACAACGGGATTTAAGCTTGACTCGAAGTAAGTCAAGGGGTATTTAGAGCATTACCGGGTTATTGGGTAATGGGAATTAATATTTGGTGATAAATTGGGAGTTAGTAAGACCAGGGGAAATTCTGGAAGTTTTGACTATAATGTCCCCGGGGGTGTTTTCGGGACCCCGAGCATTAGGTTTTATTGGAAGCTACTTAAGCTTGAAGTAACCTTTTAAGAAAAATAAAAAGAACGTTCTGTACGTTCTCTCTCCCAAAAGTTCCATTTTCGTCTCCCGATCGCATTTTCGAAGATAACTTGAGTTCTAGGACTCAGAATCAAGCAAGGATCGAGGCATAGCAATCCTAAGGAGAATTAGAAGCTTATTACCCGGAGGATTTAGTTGGAAACAACTCAATCGGAGGTAATTCAAGTGTAAGTTTTAAGTTTTTAAAAGTTTTTAAGCTTGAATTGGACTTTGTGAATCGTTGGGTTTTTAGTTTGTTTGAACCTCGGGTTTTGGTGGTTTTGGACCATTGGGGAGTTTGGGAACTTTGATTTGATGATTTGGGAATGTTTAGACATGCTTTTGGGAGGTTTTAAAAGGTTGAAACGAAGGAAAAATGGCTGCCCCGAAGTTGGGCCGCGGCCCTGTTCTTGGGCGCCGCGGCCCTTGTTCGAAGAAGCAGGTGTCAGGATTTGGCCTTGCTGGGCGCCGCGGCCTGGGCTGCGGCCCTAGCCTCAGAAGAACCCTGGGGGCCGCGGCCCAAGGTGCTAGGGCCGCAGCCCTTGCCCTGTTTTCACTTCGTTTGCTCGTTTTGACCCCATAAACATGGTTTTGGGCCTTGGGATCATTCCTACTACCCGGATTAGTGAGGATTGATGTCTTAGAGGCTAAGTTTTAGTTCAAGGGTTGGTTTTAGAACTTGAACTCATTGGGTTACCATTTGTGGTTGTGACTAGGTTAACACTAGAGGCTTGGAATCAGGATCGTGCTTGTGGCTCCTTTGTTGGTAACCTGTGCTTGGACCAAAGGTAAGAAAACTGCACCCCATATGTGACATGCATGGCTATGATTGATGCATGTTGGATGTTGAATGTGAACATTGATAGCATAATGAATGCTTGGCAATCTTGCCCATTTGCACATGATTATTATTAAGGCATGCTGGTTGGCTAAATGTGATGCATGTGATGCACGAGAAACATGTAATTAGGGCATGCCATGAATGATGAATATGAGATTGGTCAGAGCTTGAGTCTCTGTGTTTGTGCATGATTATAATTATGCTAGCAACTGTTTAGTAAGCATGCTGAATGCCCTATTCTTGGATAATTGGCATATGATACACATTGATAGCATTGCTTACTCATGCATGGCTCTGACTAATTAGTCAGATTTGGCAAAGGTGTTAGTATCAACTGTGAATCCGTGACTCACTAGTCAGGTTCGGCAGTGGTACTGGGCACTGGTCACATTGTGCTAACTCACTAGTCATGACAACCCTAGTGTGTAGTGCAAGCTTTGTCGATTGGATCTAATCGACCCTCTGCATTGAATGACTCAAAGAGCATTAATGCAGGACCGACCTCAAGTTCGATGAATATAAACAAGCATTTATCTAGCCAAGGGCTAGTCAAGTAGAGCCATTGCAGGAAATGGGCACTGGGCCCCTAGTGACTTGGTTGTCAGTCACTCAGTATGGTTTACCAGGACCTCAAAGTGATATTCACTCATCTGATCAGAGCTATGAGCTCTGTATGATCGTTTTGATCATCATATGCATGGCTTTGGGCACTGAGGCCCCAGTGACTTGCTTGTTGGTCACTCAGCATGGTTTACCAGAACCTGATGAAGGTTAGAGGCTTACCCAACAGCCAGCCTTCCACTTGAATTAGTGACTTGCTTGTTAGTCACTCAGAATGGTTTACCAGAACCTGTTGAAGGTTAGAGGCTTACCCAACAGCCAGCCTTCCATTTGAATTAGTGACTTGCTTGTCAGTCACTCAGTATGGTTTACCAGAACCTGTTGAAGGTTAGAGGCTTACCCAACAGCCAGCCTTCCACTTGAATTAGTGACGCGCTTGTCGGTCACTCAGTATGGCTTACCAGAACCCCAAGTGTTGCAACACTCATCTGATTAGGAATGACTTGATAGTCCTCCAATCAGAAGGCCAGGATTTCTTATCCTGGATACCCCAGCATCTGTTTGAGGTCATTTGCATGCTGAATAGAGCTATGAGTGCTAGGCATGCCAGATATGATTTGATATCATGATATGACTGTTTGTGAGCATATGAGTTTTCTTGCTGGGCTTCGGCTCACGGGTGCTTTGTGGTGCAGGTAAAGGCAAAAGGAAGCTGGACCATCCTTGAGTTGGAGAGCTTAGGTGATGACGTGTACATATGCAGCTGCTCGACCAATACTTGGGCGAGGTTTGAAAGTGGAACTAGGGCTGAACCTTGTTTTGCCGCTTAGAACGGCCTGTTGTAAACACTTTCTTGTATTAAACTCTGAAATTATATTTTTGGGATCCCAATGTATACAATAAACATTCTAGTGAAACATTATATCTTAACCAAAGTTTTTAATCCCTAAACCGCTAATTACGCTTAGTTACACGTTTATGGCCAAACGACTCGATTAGCGAGTTTAGCACTGTTTGCAATGTGCACTGTAGCGGTCCCTGGAGTTGGGGGCGTTACAATTTTGGTATCAGAGCATGCCATGGTTTATGTGTTCCTGAAGACGAGCTGGGCATGTACACTCATCACTAAAGATAGCTTCACTCAAGGACTGGTAACTACTTTCGTAGTTATGTGCTTAGCTGCTTAATTAGATTGTTAATGCTTTACCTGCACATTGCATTAGGGAGCATGAGATTCTGGCAGAGCTTGGCTCTTGACTATGTGATTATATGCTCCGTGGATATATTTATGAATATGATCATTTGATTACCTGCTCCATGATTACATAATTGTGATATTTGCATTCTTGAGTTCAGGCATGGTGTGAATGTTGGAAGAGCAGGGACTTTGGTTGATGTACGAATACCATGGGAATGTTTATAGCACTACAGGCTATTTGTGAATGTGGTGTGGTAAGATTGATCCCGTGGGGGAAAACTCATGATATGCTCATTGTGTCTAGTGGGTCAAGTTATTGACTGCAGAACAGGTATATAGCCAAGGCAGTTATGAGGCCTGGTGGTGGTTATTCAGAGGCTGGGAGTTTTAGCCAGGGGTTGAGTTCTTCATCTACCCCTCAGAGTTTTCAACAGATAGTCACAGATTTGCAATCAAGATTGCAGAGGCATGAGGAAGAGATTAGGTGTCTGAGGCAACAGCAGAATCTGTTGGGAAGCACCTCTTCCTATGTTGTGTCAGGAATGGCACCAGGTTTGGCTCAGCCTAGGGTTGAGAGCAGATGGGAATTTCTCTGTGGACGATTCCAGGAGTATTACCCTCCAGTCTTTGAGGGAGGCCTAGATCCATTCAGAGCTGAGCAATGGATGGGCATGATCAGTTCTATTCTTGACAGTATGGGGCTGGTAGGTCACGATAGGGTGATCTGTGCGACATATGTATTGCGGGATGATGCCCAGACGTGGTGGGAGGTGGTATCCTAGACACGAGACACAGCTGTGATGGATTGGAAAGAGTTTAGGTGGCTGTTCAATGAAAAGTATTATTGTGATGTGGCTAAGACTGTCAAGATGAATGAGTTTCTGAATCTCGTTCAGGGAAAGGCATCAGTATCCGAGTATGTTAATAAATTTAATGGGTTGACCAAGTTTGCTTTAGACATGGTACCCACAGATGTGGCTCCGAAAGAAAGGTTTTTTCAAGGATTGAATCCTGGAATAGCTCAGGGCATCAGAGTTGCCCCAGTGCATGAAGTCTCTACCTATGCACATGTGGTAGAGAAGGCTCTTGCTTTTGAGAGCATCAGAGATGAGGAAAAGAGTGCCTTGGAGCATGGAGCTCAGATAGTGGTACCTCCACTTAGTGGAGCAAGCAAAAAGAAAAGTTGGAAGACTGATGTAGTATGCAACCGGTGCAAGAGGCGTCATTTGGGAGAATGCCGAGCAAAAGCATGTTTCCTATGTGACATGGTTGGACATCTCAAGAAGGATTGCCCGAGGCTAAGAGAGTTTGAGCAAAAGGGGATAGACAACTCGACTCCAGCTCGAGTGTTTATTCCAGAGCAGTTAGAGTCTGGGACTGGGACTAGCTCCTCAGGAGTGGCAGGTCAGCTTTCTTGTTTTGACTTCTGAATTATGCTGATTGGCCTTGGTGCCATGCTGTTCCTTTGTTTGTTGCTTATAGAGAGGTATAAAATTGATATGATGATCACATGTTTATGTTGTGATGGGAACACGGTATGGAATTGGCAGCTTAAGAGGTAAGTTGGGTTATGGAAATGACTCATCAGTGATATCGATAAAGCTGGTTATGACTGGCTTGGGTGTGATCAGAGAATAGAAAGCCTTGAGGCAGTTGGTGATGTGCATAGCTTTGGTATGCTGATGATATCTGTGTGGAGAGCTAGAGTTTTATGGCGGAGTGGTGCATATAACTCCTAGCTAGTGTGATGGATACCACTTAGATTGTGCCAGTGGGATCGGGACAGGCTGGACTAGTCTGTGAGTTTCTGGATATGTTTCCAGGGGATTTGTCAGGGTTTCTGTAATATGAAGAGATAAAATGGTGGTTTGATTGGTGCAAGGATAGAGTTGAATGGAAGGCATAGTATTGAATGGCTTAGTAGAGTTGTAAGAACTCGAGGCTTAGATACTGAGTGAGAAGGAATTATCAAGAGTTGATCTTTGATCTGGTTAGCACCAATTAGGGATCAGGGGAAGAGATTATGCAAAAGGCTGTGTTTCTATCAAGTAAAAGCACAAGGAGGTGCTGGATTGTGTTTTGAGAATTTGTTTAACGCTAAGTGTTTATGGATCGGATGAACAAAGCGTTCAGGGGATTATTTGAGTAGAACTCGCGATCGTCTGGGACGATGATATTGTGATGTATTCTTTGTGGAATTTGCTAAGGTCGAGGGATACCTTAGAAGGCAGGAGTGTCCTTGGATGGGCATGGTATTATATATGATTTGTGGAAAGAGTTCTGAGTTTCTTTTTACAGAGCATAATCAATTGATAGGTTGTTATGACACCTCAGTGATACAGAGAAAAGAGATTTATTTATGCAACATGTTGGTTAAAGGATCTGACCAGAGCTAGTGTAGAGTTTCTGGTGGGCCAGGTGACCAATTTTGTGCTTGAGATTTTTATCTTAGAGAAGATCAAAAGGAATAAATGACTAAGTGAATCTCAGATAAGAAAGTTGAATGGAAGTCTTAGCTGGGTTAGCTAAGAGTGTTACAGTGTCAAGTGTGAATTTATTGTAATATAAGGATCAGACTTGGGGTCTGATGGACGCTGGGATTTAATGGGAGATTCTGGATGAATCTCATGTTATTTTCTGATTCTCTTCGTTTAGGCATCATGTTAGTGTACCAGAGTATGAAAGTTTTACGATGATGGCCTGAGATGAAGAGGGGCATAATGGAATGTGTGGTTGAGTTCTTAACCTGTTAATAGGTTCAGACAGGGTATCAGGGATCAACAAGGTTATTGTGGCCTTTGAGTATTGTATAATAGAAATAAGAAAGCATCGCGATGGGTTCGCGATGGGGCTACCCAGGAAGGTGGGTCAGCATGATTGGCTTGGGTCATTTTGGACCAATGTTGTGAGTAAGTGTATTTTCGTTTGTAAGGATGAGTAACACAGCGGATCAGTGTTCAGATCTCTTTGTGAGAGAGATAGTGCGCCTTCATGAAATTTAAGGTCTATCTTATTAGATGAAAACTGAATTGTCACTTCCAGGTTATGGAAGGGGTGAGGGGAAGGCAATGAATATATGGGTGGAATTCAGTGCGGTTCATTGTTCTCAGACTGATGATAATCAGGGGGAGAATTGTCCAGAGTTGAAAAGGTACCTTATGAGATAAGGTATGGTGGAACATGTTCGTCACCCTTTTGTTGGAGTGAAATGGGTGAGTTATTATATTAGGATCATGAGATGGTTCAGGGGACCATTGTGATTATTAGAGGTTAGAGCTTGGATGCTCACTTCTCAGATCAAATGGAAAAGTGTTACTAAAATGAAAAGCAGGAACATGAAGTTCCAGATAGGAAGTTGTGTTTTCCTAAAGAATCACCATGGCAAGGGGTGATGAGTAAAGGCAAGTTGAGCCTAGATTAGTATGACAGTTTGAGTCCTGGACATGACTTGTCAGATTACCTTTTGTTGGACCATAGTTTTGGTTATGATGGTTATACATTGTGTTATGCATTTCCATGCAGTGGACATGGGTTGAAAGAATTTATGAGTTGAGTTATGAGATTCTGAGGAACAAAGTGTACCTTGATCTAAGGTATGTTGCAGAAACAATGAGGTCGAGAGAACGACTTGGGAATTGGACTCAGTTGTGCGGAATTGATATTCCGGGCAGTTCGGATAAATTTCGAGGACGAAATTTTTGTAAGGAGGGGATAGTTGTAATGCCCCAAATTCCCTAATAAGGTTTAGGACCTTGATTAGGAGGCCGGGAGGGCCATAATTGCTTTATTATGCTATTTAATGATAATATGTATGTTTAGGTGTATTAAATATGCATGTGAACCCATTTGTGATTAATTGGGTGATTTTCATATTTTGGCCATTTCGGGCATTTTTGGCATATATGTGAAATGTGCGTGGTGCTTTGTTATTATTTGGTTATGCCAGGGTTACCCAGCACAAGACGATCCTAGGAGGCAAGCTAGTGGGAAAGTCACAACGGGATTTAAGCTTGACTCGAAGTAAGTCAAGGGGTATTTAGAGCATTACCGTGTTATTGGGTAATGGGAATTAATATTTGGTGATAAATTGGGAGTTAGTAAGACCAGGGGGAAATTCTGGAAGTTTTGACTATAATGTCCCCGGGGGTGTTTTCGGGACCCCGAGCATTAGGTTTTATTGGAAGCTACTTAAGATTGAAGTAACCTTTTAAGAAAAATAAAAAGAACGTTCTGTACGTTCTCTCTCCCAAAAGTTCCATTTTCGTCTCCCGATCGCATTTTCGAAGATAACTTGAGTTCTAGGACCCGAAATCAAGCAAGGATCGAGGCATAGCAATCCTAAGGAGAATTAGAAGCTTATTAGCCGGAGGATTTAGTTGGAAACAACTCAATCGGAGGTAATTCAAGTTTTTAAAAGTTTTTAAGCTTGAATTGGACTTTGTGAATCGTTGGGTTTTTAGTTTGTTTGAACCTCGGGTTTTGGTGGTTTTGGACCATTGGGGAGTTTGGGAACTTTGATTTGATGATTTGGGAATGTTTAGACATGTTTTTGGGAGGTTTTAAAAGGTTGAAACGAAGGAAAAATGGCTGCCCCGAAGTTGGGCCGCGGCCCTGTTCTTGGGCGCCGCGGCCCTTGTTCGAAGAAGCAGGTGTCAGGATTTGGCCTTGCTGGGCGCCGCGGCCTGGCCTGCGGCCCTAGCCTCAGAAGAACCCTGGGGGCCGCGGCCCAAGGTGCTAGGGCCGCAGCCCTTGCCCTGTTTTCACCCCGTTTGCTCGTTTTGACCCCATAAACATGGTTTTGGGCCTTGGGATCATTCCTACTACCCGGATTAGTGAGGATTGATGTCTTAGAGGATAAGTTTTAGTTCAAGGGTTGGTTTTAGAACTTAAACTCATTGGGTTACCATTTGTGGTTGTGACTAGGTTAACACTAGAGGCTTGGAATCAGGATCGTGCTTGTGGCTCCTTTGTTGGTAACCTGTGCTTGGACCAAAGGTAAGAAAACTGCACCCCATATGTGACATGCATGGCTATGATTGATGCATGTTGGATGTTGAATGTGAACATTGATAGCATAATGAATGCTTGGCAATCTTGCCCATTTGCACATGATTATTATTGAGGCATGCTGGTTGGCTAAATGTGATGCATGTGATGCACGAGAAACATGTAATTAGGGCATGCCATGAATGCTGAATATGAGATTGGTCAGAGCTTGAGTCTCTGTGTTTGTGCATGATTATAATTATGCTAGAAACTGTTTAGTAAGCATGCTGAATGCCCTATTCTTGGATAATTGGCATATGATACACATTGATAGCATTGCTTACTCATGCATGGCTCTGACTAATTAGTCAGATTTGGCAAAGGTGTTAGTATCAACTGTGAAGCCGTCACTCACTAGTCAGGTTCGGCAGTGGTACTGGGCACTGGTCACATTGTGCTAACTCACTAGTCATGACAACCCTAGTGTGTAGTGCAAGCTTTGTCGATTGGATCTAATCGACCCTCTGCATTGAATGACTCAAAGAGCATTAATGCAGGACCGACCTCAAGTTCGATGAATATAAACAAGCATTTATCTAGCCAAGGGCTAGTCAAGTAGAGCCATTGCAGGAAATGGGCACTGGGCCCCTAGTGACTTGGTTGTCAGTCACTCAGTATGGTTTACCAGGACCTCAAAGTGATATTCACTCATCTGATCAGAGCTATGAGCTATGTATGATCGTTTTGATCATCATATGCATGGCTTTGGGCACTGAGGCCCCAGTGACTTGCTTGTTGGTCACTCAGCATGGTTTACCAGAACCTGATGAAGGTTAGAGGCTTACCCAACAGCCAGCCTTCCACTTGAATTAGTGACTTGCTTGTTAGTCACTCAGAATGGTTTACCAGAACCTGTTGAAGGTTAGAGGCTTACCCAACAGCCAGCCTTCCATTTGAATTAGTGACTTGCTTGTCAGTCACTCAGTATGGTTTACCAGAACCTGTTGAAGGTTAGAGGCTTACCCAACAGCCAGCCTTCCACTTGAATTAGTGACGCGCTTGTCGGTCACTCAGTATGGCTTACCAGAACCCCAAGTGTTGCAATACTCATCTGATTAGGAATGACTTGATAGTCCTCCAATCAGAAGGCCAGGATTTCTTACCTGGATACCCCAGCATCTGTTTGAGTTCATTTGCATGCTGAATAGAGCTATGAGTGCTAGGCATGCCAGATATGATTTGATATCATGATATGACTGTTTGTGAGCATATGAGTTTTCTTGCTGGGCTTCGGCTCACGGGTGCTTTGTGGTGCAGGTAAAGGCAAAAGGAAGCTGGACCATCCTTGAGTTGGAGAGCTTAGGTGATGACGTGTACATATGCAGCTGCTCGACCAATACTTGGGCGAGGTTTGAAAGTGGAACTAGGGCTGAACCCTGTTTTGCCTATTAGAACGGCCTGTTGTAAACACTTTCTTGTATTAAACTCTGAAATTATATTTTTGGGATCCCAATGTATACAATAAACATTATAGTGAAACGTTATATCTTAACCAAAGTTTTTAATCCCTAAACCGCTAATCATGCTTAGTTACACGTTTATGGCCAAACGACTCGATTAACGAGTTTAGCACTGTTTGCAATGTGCACTGTAGCGGTCCCTGGAGTTGGGGGCGTTACAGGAGTGATCTCTCTGGGGGAGACTTGTGCCAGCGTTTGAGTTCGGCGCAAAGTCCTCGAGTCACCCAAGGAGGCGACCTTCGAGATCGCTTCAACTCCCATAGGGGGGAGCAGGTGGGAGGAGATAGCCACGCTCGCTCAGGGGGAGCCCTGTCCGAGGTACATAACGGAGGGAATGCCCCAAATAACCTATCTCAAGATAGGAGGGGCAATAACCCACCAAATATGTACAATGGATCCGGAGCTGTTGAACTGCCCCGGAATAACCAAGGACACCAGGACCAAACCCTCGAACGCGTAACTCAGATGGAGGAGCTGATGAGGAAGCTCCTGACAGAGAAAGAAAAAGATGAGTACAATTCAGGGGACGAGATGGAACTCTTCGCCCCCAGTATAGCAGCAACGGCGTACCTATCTGGTTTCCGTATGCCTCACTTGTCAAAGTTCAATGGGGACGGAGACCCATCGGACCATCTAGGATGTTCAACACCCTCATGATGGCCCATAACATTGGCCCCGAGCTGAGATGTTTAATCTTCCCTTCCACACTGACTGGACCTGCCAGGCAGTGGTTCAAACAAGGTAAAAAGCAGTCAATCAGTTCCTAGAAGACTTTCTCGGCAGATTTCCAAAGGGCATTCCGAGCCTCCCAGGCCGCCCGCGTTCAGACCGACTCCCTGGCTAACGTGAGGCAGTAGCCCAGTGAGACTCTGAAGGCCTACCTGAGCAGATTTGTGAACGTCGCTGCTTGAGCCAGAGACGCGGATGATAGCTCCAAGCTCATGGCCATGAGAACTGGAATCCTCGTTTGAGGAGATCTCTGGAAGGATATACAAAGGAAGGGAGTCAGTTTGGTTAACGAATTCCTTAACAGGGCCCAAGAATGGATTAACTTGGAGGAGGCCGAAGCATCAGCTATGGGAACCAGCCAGGCCCCCGAACAGACCACTGGAGTGGGGACGGAGGTCGTGGCAGCGACCCAGAACGTCACACAGAAAAACCAGCTCAGAGGAGGCAAAAGAAAGGTGAATGGTGAAGGCAGCCAACACGGTCAAAAGAAGAATAAGTCCATAGACAAGTTTAAGCCTGTCTACACGACTTATACCGAGCTCACCCAGTCTAGGGAGAATATCTTCCTAGCCAACTCTACCCGAGTCCCCTGGAAGAGGCCGGAGCCATTAAAGCACCACAAGGGAAGAGAGACGCTTCCAAGTTTTGCCGTTTTCATAACGATGTTGGCCAGAATACTGACGATTGTAGACATCTAAAGGATGAGATCGAGACTCTCATTCAAGCCGACCCCTTGGCTCAATACGCACGGAACAGGGTTTCAGCAAGTCGACCTGCCCCTGAAGTCCCGTCAGTCAACCCGGGTCTCGGGTAGACCAGGATGTACCTCCTCCTGTGGTAGAAGGAGAGATATCCACCATCTCTGGAGGTCCGCACATGGCCGGCACGAGCAGAGGCATCCAGAAGAGATACGTGAACGAACTAAAGGCTCATAACGGAGAGGAGTTCGTCCCAGAACAGCGTCAGTCAAAGCAGCAGCGGTTGGAGAGGCAGCCAATCGTTTTTACGGAGGAAGATGCGGGCCATGTCCAGTTCCCTCACAATGATCCTCTGGTCGTAGCAGTCTAGCTTGCCAATAGGAGAGTGATGAGGGTACTGATAGACAACGGGAGTTCGGTGAACCTCATATTCCGATCCACCTTAGAGAAGATGGGTTTGACTGTCGCCGACCTGAAGGCAACCTCCATGATGTTGTATGGTTTTTCTGGAGAAGGATCAGCAGCGATAGGGACGATCGAGCTGGTGATCACCCTAGGTGAAGGATCTCGGACAATCTCCAAACTCCTCGAGTTCGTGGTCATTGACTGCTCCGCTGCCTACAACGCCATTTTGGGACGACCTACGCTCATAGCTTTCGAGGCCGTCACGTCCATTCGCCACCTTGTGATGAAATTCCCTACTTCGACGGGAATCTGCACTATCCATGGCGATCAAATTGCTGCCAGGGAATGCTACAACATTTCCATGAAGGGAAAATCTAAACCCGGGCAGCTGGCAATGGCCATTCAAGGTGAGGAGGAATCTTAGGAACCCTTGGTAGATCCTGAGATTGAAAAACCTCAAAGCACCGAGGGGGAAAATGTCATCTTAAGTGAGGATATTGACCCCCGAATAGGCGAGGACAGTTCCGAGCTCCAGGCGATTGAGGAGCTCAAGGAAGTGAACATTGATCCGCAGAATCCGTCACGGACGGTCAAGCTCAGGAAAAACCTCTGTGGCAAGAGGAAGGCAGAGCTGACAAAGTTTCTGCGAGGTAACCTGGACGTGTTTGCTTGGTCCCATGAGGACATGGTGGGAATCAGCCCCAGTGTCATCATGCATACACTTCATCTAGATAAAAGGGTTCCCGCCAAGTCCCAGAAGCAAAGGCGTTTAGGAACAGCTCGAGCTGAAGCCCTAGAGGAAGAGGTAGCCCGGCTAAAAAAATGCGGCTTTATCCGTGAAGCCAAGTTTCCAATATGGGTTGCCAATCTCGTGCTGGTCCCGAAGCCTAACGGGAAATGGCGGACCTGCATCGACTTCTCCGACCTGAATAAAGCCTGCCCCAAGGATTGCTTTCCATTGCCCAGGATTGATCAGTTGGTAGATGCCACGGCAGGGCACGAGCTCATGTCCTTTATGGACGCGTACTCAGGCTACAATCAGATCGCGATGAATCCGGCGGACCAGGAACACACCAGCTTCATGACCCCGACTAACGTCTATTGTTACAAGGTCATGCCGTTCAATCTGAAGAACGCCGGAGCTACCTACCAAAGGCTAGTAAATAGAATGTTCGCAGACCAGATCGAAAAAAACATGGAAGTGTACGTTGATGACATGCTAGTCAAGTCAAAGACTGCCGATAACCATGTTTCTGACCTGGAAGAATGTTTTAAGATACTACGGGAATATGGCATGAGGCTCAATCCACAGAAATGCACTTTTGGAGTCGCGTCAGGGAAATTCCTGGGGTTCATAGTCAATACCCGAGGAATCGAGGCAAACCCCGACAAGATCAGATCACTGCTCGAACTTCCTTCGCCCAGGTCGCGGAAAGATGTCCAAGGCCTGACAGAAAGAGTGGCAGCCCTCAACTGGTTTATTTCCAAGTCCATCGATAAGTGTTTGCCCTTCTACAACCTGCTCCGAGGAAACAAGAGGTTTGAATGGACAGTAGAATGCGAAAACGCATTCCTCGACCTGAAGGCACATCTGGCTGAGCCACCCGTGCTATCCAAACCCAAGGCAGGAGAGTCCCTTTTCCTCTACCTGGCTGTCACTGAGGACACAGCTAGTGCCGTACTGGTATGAGAAGAGGACCAAGTTCAGAAGACAGTCTACTACATCAACAAGAGACTTCTCGGGGCTGAATCCCGATACCCGTTGATGGAGAAATTGGCATTCTGCCTTATCACGGCTTCGCAAAAGCTCAGGCCGTACTTCCAGTCTCACTTGATTCACGTCATGACTGATCAACCTTTAAGGCAGGTTTTGCAAAAACCTGAAGCATCGGGATGTTTGTTAAAGTGGGCCATCGAACTCAGTCAGTTCGAGATTCTGTACACTCCGCGAACTGCTATAAAAAGTCAGGCCCTGGCCGATTTCATGGAAGAGTGCACGGGATTCCAGGAGGATCCCGCAGAAAACTCACCCCAAATCAGCTCGCCCCAGGCTTCATGGAGGGTCTTTGTAGATGGTTCATCCAACGAGAACGGCTCTGGAGCTGGAATCATTTTGATATCCCCCGAGGGACATAGATTCCACTCGGCACTGAGATTCGGATTCAAAGCCTCCAACAACGAGGCCGAATACGAAGCTTTGCTGGCAGGACTAAAGATAGCCTAGGAGTTGAAGGCGAGCTCCGTCCAGTGCTTCAGTGACTCCCAGCTCGTGGTAAACCAGGTCCTGGGCGAATATCAAGCACGGGGACCCAAGATGGCCGCCTATCTGGCGAAGGTAAAAGTTGAGTTGTCCGCATTTGAGCGAGGCTCGATCGAATAGATACCTCGGGAGCAGAATGCTAACGCAGACGCTCTTGCCAAGCTCGGAACCTCTGGGGAAATGGAGACCCTGGGTCTAGTACCAATCGAATTATTGGAGAAACCAAGCGTAGAAGATGTCAGGACGGAGGTCGAGATGATCGATGCCAGGCCGACCTGGATGACCCCCATCCTTGAATATCTCATCGAGGGCAAGCTACCTGAAGGACGTAATGATGCACGGCAAGTCCTGTACCAAGCTCCTAGATATACGATAGTCGATGGGGTGTTGTACCGACGTGGGCACTCCCTACCTCTCCTCCGGTGTGTTCTTCCAGGCGAAGCAAAGGCCATCCTGCAGGAAGTGCACGAAGGATTTTGCGGAGACCACACTGGGGGGCAGAGCTTGGCCTTAAAGGTCCTGAGGCAGGGGTATTACTGGCCAACTCTGTCCAAAGACTCGATCTCATACGTGAAGAAGTGCGACAAGTGCCAACGATTCGCCGCAGTTGCTCGAGCTCCTCCAGTCGAGCTAAAGATGATCTCGTCCCCATGGCCGTTTGCCGTTTGGGGAATAGACTTGGTTGGCGCCCTCCCCACTGGAAAAGGCGGGGTCCGTTACGCCGTGGAAGCCATTGACTACTTTACGAAGTGGGCTGAGGCAAAACCTTTGGCAACAATAACGTCCAAAAAAGTGCTTGACTTCGTGGTTAAGAGCATTATCTGCCGGTTCGGCCTGCCTAAGAAGATCGTTTCCGACAACGGCACTCAGTTCGACAGCGACCTGTTCATCGAATTTTGTGAAAGATACGGAATCGTAAAAAGTTTCTCCTCCGTGGCCTATCCTCAGGCTAATGGCCAGGTCGAAGCTGTCAACAAGACCCTAAAGGCGAGCCTCAAGAAGAGATTAGACAAAGCAAAGGGGGTCTGGCCAGAACAGCTCCCCCAGGTCCTATGGGCATACCGGACCTCGCATCGAACTCCTACGGGTCATAGTCCCTTTTCCCTAACCTTTGGGAGTGAGGCAGTCCTCCCCGTGGAAATTAAAGTGCTTTCGCATAGAGTCCAGTCTTACGAGCAAGATCGAAACCATGAGCTCCTGTGCAATTCCCTCGATCTAGATGATGAAAGGCGAGAGGATTCGCAACTCCAGCTCGCCCATTATCAGCAGAAAATCACTCGCTACTTCAACACCAAAGTCAAAAAACGCACATTTAGCGTTGGCGACTTGGTCCTAAGGAGAGTTTTCCTGGCCGGGAAAGATCCCAAAGATGGAGTTTTAGGACCAAACTGGGAAGGACCATACCAGGTCATCGAAATCATTAAGGAGGGAACTTATAAATTAGCTCGACTTGATGGAGGGGCGGTCCCGCGGACTTGGAACGCCATCCACTTAAAGAAATATTATCAATGATTCACTTGTAAGGCTTGGAAGGCCATTTTTTATGTATGAATGAGAATCAGCTTTTTGTACATGTTTGCAAGTGTAATATAAAGTAACCACGAAAGACCCTTTCCCAGTTACTTGGGGGGCATATGGTGCCTGGATATAACCAGGTCTCCTTAATGACTTAGAAGTTGATTCATATCAATTGACCGTTGTTTTTTTTTAAAAACGCGAGATATTGATAAGGATTAAACGCTAACTAAGTCCTATCCTGGATATAACCAGGTCATAAAACTTTGAAGTTGATTTAAATCTATTGATCGTTGTTCTTCCTAGAGAGCTCGAGATATGGATAAAAGTTAACACAAACTAAGTTTTCAAATTAAGTTCCTAGTCGTAACCGGGTCATAAAACTTAGAAGTTGATTTAAATCTATTGATCGTTGTTCTTCCTAGAGAGCTCGAGATATGGATAAAAGTTAACACGAACTAAGTTTTCAAATTAAGTTCCTGGTCCTAACCGGGTCATAAAACTTAGAAGTTGATTTAAATCTATCGATTGTTGTTCTTCCTAAAGAGCTCGAGATATGGTTAAAAGTTAACGCGAACTAAGCTTTTCAAAAAAAAAAGTTGTGACCAAAATGCGTAAAGGCAAGAAAGAGGATCAATTAAAAGTGTTAAATCAAATTGTCTCGAGGTGAAAGCACCTCATGCAAAGGTTACATAAAAAGTATTTAAAAATATTGAAGGGCACAAGAGAAGAAACGCCCTAAGCTCCGCCAGGTGGCCCCTTGGAGGTCGCCGTCTCGCCTTGCTCAGCTGCGCCAGAACCATCCCCGGTCTTCGAGGACGCTTCTTTATCAAGGCGAGCTTGGAACTTCACCAGCAAGCGCTCCCAGAGGCTCGCTGACATGAAGGAGAAGTCTACATCTGGATTGTAGACCCAACAATGGTAGAACAGATCTTCCATGGACTTTTCCGAAGTTGTACGCTTGGCCTCTAGGGCAGCCTGGGCGACCTAGACCTCAGTCTTCGCGGCATCTAGGTCTGTCCGCGAGGTGGCGAGAGAGGCCTCGAGCTCTTGGACCTTCGAGCGGGTTTTTTCCAACTCGACCTGCGAGGCCGCCAAGGCATCCTTAGCCGCCTGCAGGGTGGTCTGGTGTTCGCTCCTCATGTCCTCGAGCTGAGTTTTGGTCTTGACGATGCTCCAGTGAAGGGCAACGGCGCTCTGCGAAGTTGAAAAGACAATCGCCTTAGAAAAAAGGGAAAGGAAAAGCAGAGCAAAGTGTAAATGATAAAAACCACAAAAAAGTAAGCTAGCTTACCGTCATGGCCATGCCCAATGAAGACTCCAGCACGCCCACTGGGCTCAGTGTCTCGATGGTCCGGAGCTCCTTCTCAGTGAACCTGTATATGTGGCTGACGGCGTAGTTCGCCGACTCATACACCGTTCCCCGGAAGGCCTCGGGGATCTTCTCCAGGTCCTGGGGATTGACTGGGATGCATACATCGGAGGGTACAACCGCCAAAGTCCCGAGCTCCGTTCCTGCGTCCCAGGCTGCGGCTGGAGCTCGTGGGGGCGGTGGAGGCATGTTGCCTCCCCCTGCAGCAGCAAGAACCTCTCCCACAACCTGGGCAGCCGGGGTTCGCTCCTTCTCCTTTGCCGAAGACTTGGTGGGGACCCCAGCGGCGTTCTTGGACGTCCGGAGCCTTTTCATTTTTGGCCCAGCTGAGGGGTTCCCCCCGAAGACCGCACCTCGTAGGCTCTCCTCGGGCTGAGACATTTCTTCTGTCAAAACAAAAACATGGTTAGCACGAGTTAGCATCCATACAGATACAAAAACAAAGGGGTAAAGATAAAAAGTATATGAATACTAAGGGAATCCTACCCCCCGAGCTCGAAGAAGAATCTAAGTCGATTACTTTCCGAACTGGCGCAGGTTCTGGCTCCGAGGCTGACTCAGGGCTAGATTCCTCTATGTATTGCCTAAGCCCCGGAGCTACGGCACCCCTCCGGAGTGATGGCCATGTCCGAAGGTTAGTCCCATACTCCTTGAATAGGATCGAACTAAAGGCTAGGGTATTATCTACTACTATGGTACCCCTAGGCCGGCTATCTTGGTAGTCTAGCACAAGCCAGTTGACACAATGGAGCAGGGTGGTATTCAGGTCCAGATCACTTCGGTGACGATGGACGAGCTGCCTAGGATTGAACCTAGCCAGCCGGGGGTCTGCAGTGGCCCTATCTAGACTCCTAAACATGTAAGGGTTACCTTCGCCAGAAGGACCCGCGGCTGCTCCAGATTGGATCCTCTCCTCGCCCGTCCTCTGGGCGACCTCCAAGGTCCGCTTCCTATTCCTCACGAGGGGAACTTCATCGCCTTCGTCCTCCTCATCTTCATCTCCCACGACCTCCTCCACGATGACGGGTCTGGTGTCGCGAGCTGGGGGAAGCCCCCGAGGCCTCCTGAGGTTCAAAGTCTGATTTGGGAAAATCAGCTTGCATGCTATCATCGTCTTGTCTGTTACGAGCATGCGGTAATCTTTCTCGCTGGGGGGCAGGCCCGCCAGCGTCTCGTATTGGGCCCCGAGGGTCACAAATTTCTTTGTCCTCGCGAAGATGGCTGCAGAATTAGTCTAAGTCAGAAATGGGTACGGGAGGAGCTAAAACGACACTTAACTTACGAGCTAAGGATGAAAAACACTTACGAGGACGATTGAAGTAGTGGAGCTCACAGTTCCTGAACCCTGTCGACATGAAGAATTGATCCTTGAAGTCGTTGGGGTGGCTGGGCAGCTCGATGACCGCAGCTGTATTGGGGAATCGAGTTAAGTAGTAAAACCCGTCGCCTCGCCTCCGCTGATCCGGGCTGGCCTTGAGGCAAAAAAAGTATAAAATGTCCGCTGGAGTGGGGACCTCCCACTCGTGCTTCAAAAATAAATATCTCAACCCCGCCAACAACCGATAGGAGTTGGGGGGTAGCTGAAATGGTGCCAACCTCACATTATTGAGGAAGTCTGCAAAATACTGGTCCAGCGGGAGGAATGTCCCCGCCTTGAAATGCTCGCCGCTCCAGGCTGCGAATACCTCGTCGAGCGGCGCGCAGCTCCGCTCGCCTTCCGCGGGAGGTCAGGCCACCACAGATGTTCTCCCTAGGGCGATGTTGTGGGAGAGAAAGATTTTGTTGATCTTCGCTTGGTCGGTGACCTTTAAGACGATCCTCTCCGCCTCAAAGAAGGCATCGGGGGCGACCTCGACCTCCTGCTCCACCGCCGGCCCAAAGTTGGG